>NC_139344.1:194656689-194659189 GCF_055883805.1 Amblyomma maculatum | reverse complement strand
CACAGTGTATACCCAATGCCTCATGACATATATGGTACTGGTATCTTGAAAGTGCGCTAAAATGATCTTAATTCACAAAAAAAAGGGGAACGCTAAGGACTTGAAAAATTACAGACCAATCAGCTTACTATTTGTTAAGTACAAGGTATTTACTAATCTAATCGCAAATAGAATCGGGGCAATCTGAACACTTCATCAAACAGAGGGTACAGCAGGTTTTCAGAAAAGGTACTCTACTATCGATCACATCTATACTATCACAAGGTGATAGAAAAATGCTCGGAATATAGCCATCCCCTATACATAGCATTCATTGATTAAGAGAAAGCATTTGACTCATTGGAACCCTCATCAGTCATAAAAAATCTTCAAAATCAGGGTGTAGGTAAGCCATATATATTTAAGTATTGGAGCGTATTCATAGTGGCTGCACAGCCGTCATTGTTCTACATAAATAAAGCAATAAAGTGCTATAAAGAAATGCTCTAGGGCAAAAAGACACGATCTCCCCAGTGATATGCACCGCTTGTCTAAAGGAAGTATTCAGACTTGGAATGCGAGCAGTTAGGTATAAGGGTTGATGGAGAATACTTCACTAATCTACAATTGGCTGGTAGCATTGCCTTACTAAGAAATTTAGGAGACGAATTGCAAAGAATGATTAATGACCTAGATGAGAAAAGCAGAACGGTAGGCTTAAAAATTTTTATGGGGAAGACTACGGGAATCTTCAACAGCCTCGGAAAGGGGCAGCAGATTACGGTATGTAGCTAAGCACTGGACGTGGTAGGCGAATATGTCTGCTTAGGACAGGTAGTAACGGTAGATCCGGACCACGAAAGGGAAATAACAAGGAGAATAAGATTGGAATGAAGCGCATTTGGCAAGTATTCGCAGATGATGACCAGCACCTTACCGGGATCGCTCAAGAGGAAAGTATGTATAACAGCTGCATCTTACCGACGCTCACCTATTGAGCTGAAACGTGGAGGCTAACGAAAATGGTTCTACTTAAGTTGGGGAAAAACACAGAGAGCTACGGAACGGAAAATGATAGGTGGAACAATAAGAGGTAGGAAGCATGCAGAGTGGGTCAGAGAAATAATTCGAGTTATTTAGCCGAAATCGAAAAGAAGAAATGGACATGGTCAGGGCATCTAATACGAAGGAAGGATAACCGATGGTCGCTATGGGTAACAACTTGGACTACAAGGGAACGAAAGCTAAGCAGGAGGCGGCAGAAAATTACTTGTGCGGATGAGGTCAAGAAGTTTGCAGGGATCAAGTGGATGAAGTTGGCACAGGACCGGCTTAATTTGCGGATTGTGGGAGAGGTCTTCGCCTTGAAGTGGGCATAGTCTGGCTGATGATGGTACACATATATACGAACCTTGAGGGGCCCAAATTGTTACCAGGCAACACCGGAGGACGTATAGCGGATCTAATGCTTTTTAACCGGCCTGAAATCTCCGCAAACATGCAAGTTCTCATTTCGAATTCTGGGTGTGATTCCAACTTGGAAGTTAGTGGTCTATGTCTGTGCTCCACCAGCGTCGTTGCTGATCGTTTTAATGCGACAATATCAGAGGTCTGAAGCGGCGATGAAACCTCGCGTCGTACAGAAAAAAGGGCATCCAGAAACCCGGCGACGCAACAGGCACATGACCTCGTTGGCAATTCCAAACAACCCACGACGCTGCGTTAAGCGCATCGTCATGCGTGGAATAGAAGTAATTGAAACATAGCCCGCAATGCTAATTAAATGCCGCTGGTGGTCTGCAATGATTGAACACTTTAAATTTTAATGTAGAAACCCGCGACTTTCGGGTTGCCAGAAATATACGATACCGATTAAGCCACAGAACGAATGCTCGTATGTTTTTTCTCTGTGCAGCTTAAATGCGGACGTTGTAGGGCCGCAAGCTACTATATGCGTCATGAAAAATATTAAGAATTCTTGACTGTAAATTTATTCTTCCTCGTCCTTTTAAAAGCGCAATTTATTAATATTACAAATGAGAGTATAACGTTGAACTGTGAAGGAAAAGGAGCGCCTCAAATACGCCCCCACCTGTTGTAACAACTAATACTGCAAGCTGATGCTCTTATCGGTGCACAGTTAAAAAAAAAAGGCATATTGTTTGCGATCTGATGCAACGAAGACAAATGCCCTATTGTTAAAGAGCGACTGCATGCTTTTCGGAAGTTTTACCTTTATTGCCATTTATTCATGCTCGGGCTTCTGTCTGGTATCTTTATCGTGCATGCGTACCCCCGCGGACAAAAGTAAACAGAGCACGTTATTCGCTTCTAAAAATTTTCACGCGTTGCGTAATTGAAAGTTGCAGTCGTGGTATGGGCGAACCGGTGGTAAACTCCACTGCCCTTTTACTTGAAGAAATATTTTCTTACCTCCAGTGCCGAAGGCATGATTTTAATCTGAACGGAAAAGCGTGCTCCGTTTACTTATGTCCGCACCGATCTTCGAAGACTGTGGCTG
>NC_139344.1:194211689-194651689 GCF_055883805.1 Amblyomma maculatum | reverse complement strand
CTCATGCTATGAGTAGCACTTGGATGACTCAAGTGCCGCTCACAGTAGACTCTATCTAAATCTTCTAAATTTATGGATTAAATATGCCTCCCTATATTTTCTGTCCCTTGAAAATTTAAAGCCTGACTGGAGAGTAAATAATTTCAATTCCTTCGAACGTATAGTCTTTCTGATTGAAATGCTGGGAAACTGCTTTCGGGAGGTTTTTGCCCTTGTGTCTCCAATAGCCATAAAGCCTTACGTTCATTGATTGCTCTGCCATTCCGATATACTGTTTATGATAGAAGGAGCATTCTAGAAGGTAGATAACTTTGACGATGTGCAATTAAAGCCTGATTTTATGTGAAAAATGAAATCGCTTCCAGTCAAATTAACCGTGGTGTCTTTTTGTAAATAATTGCACGTCTTACATCATGGGTCGAGAGCAAGGATGTGGTTGTATTGGACGCCTCTCGTGGAGTTTAGAATGTACTAGAATATCTCTGAGGTTTGTCTTATATTTGCATGTTACTCTTGGTGCCTCCAGGAATATTTTCTTCAGGCGTTCGTTAGACGTTAGCATGGAGTGATATATCTGCAGAATATTGTTTGTTTTGAAGGGTACTGAAGTATTTCGTTACAAAAGAACGCTGCTTTTGGTCGTTTCGTGAGCAAATATTTGCGGTTTAAAGGGGTTGCTTTCTCGAGGGCCATATTAAGGGAATTACAAGGATAGTCTCTTCGAATTAGTGTTGCTTTCAGTGAATGTAGTTCGTTCAAGCATCATTATCATCGCTACATATTCTTCTGAGCCGTACAATTATTCCTTGCTTATAATGTCTCGGATGATGACTGGTGAAATCATTGTTGCTGATCCGCTGGTTTTCTGTAGAAGGATGTTTTAAGTTTTCCATTTTCCACCGACATCGACACCGTGATGTCGAGAAAATCAACTTTCAGTTACTAAGACTGACAAGTACATTTAATGCTACTGTGATAATAATTAAGATGGAAGGCAAACGATTGGAGTAATTTTGATACATGCTGCCATATCCTGAAGGTGTTGTCAATATAGCGAAGTTATATGAGTGGCTTTTCCGGAATGGAATTTAGTACTTTGGATTCGAGAACTCGCACGAATATATTCGCTTAAGTCGGCACGAATGGAACGCCCATGTTGGTTCCGAATATCTGCAGATAATAGCATGAATCATACTTGAAGTAATTTAAAGTTAGGACTAGTTTAAGGAGCGATCGGTAAACTCCAGACGCGTGCGGGTGAGGGTTGTTGAATAATACTTGAGAAAGGGCGTCGACACCTTCATCGATAGAAATATTAGTGCAGAGTGCCGTGACATCCAGTGTGACAAGTATACGGTCATCTGAAACGTTGGTCGTGTTATAAATAAGCTTTTGACAAGTACACAGTCATCTGACAAGTCGGTCGTGTTAGTCGTACACTAATATTCTCTGCCTTGGCACTCTGTCTTAGCCCCGCTTGATTTTCATCGCCATTTCCCTTCCCGGATCCAGGTTTGAGGACGACAAGCGTTTCACTTGGGCCACGGGGACAGAATACACCAGAAGAAAAAGCTTTTGGAGCCCAAGTTCACCTTTAGAGTATCTTTACAGATTGTTACTTGGACAGGATCGGGGGGCTAGCGCAGCAGCTTTTTGAATTCCTTCCTAGAATGCTGCCTGGGCTACATACTTTATTGGAGTCGTGTTTTCCAGAATGACCTAAAAATATCGCCATTGAGGTGGCTTTATGGAAGCTAAGGTCTTGTCCGGCTCAACATATTGTCCCCCTAACGGATCCTCACTCGGCGCGTTATGACTTTGAAGAGTTCAAACCAGACCAATAAAATGACTTTCAAATAATTGAGCAGGTGGTTTGGTTTGGTTTGGTTTGGTTTGGTTTATGGGGTTTAACGTCCCAAAGCGACCCATGCTATGAGAGAGGCTGTAGTAGGGGACTCCGGTAATTTCGACCACCTGGGGTTCTTTAACATGCACTGACATCGCCCGGTACACGACCGCCTTGCTTTTTGCCTCCATCGAAAAGGGGCCGCGGCGGCTGGGAATAGATTTCGCTTCCTTGGGCGCAGCAGTCGAGCGCCGCAACCACTGAGTCACTACAGCGGCGCTAAATAAGTGAGAAGTTGCAGGGTTAGAAATTTTTCTTGTGTTAAATGCTTCCAGATTGCCTAATGAGCATTTAGGGTGCGCGCAGTTTGTTTCTTTCATGTCGCCCTGCTGTCACTTAAGTCAGCAAAGGGTTAGGTGTTACTTTGAGCCTCTAAACGCAGCCCTTGCTGACAAACCTACGCGGTAACATTTTGTTTTTAAATTATGTGGAGCGTCTTGCCTAAAAGCCTGCTGAACCGTGCCCCCGCCGATTCGGATCGCTCTTGCTCCATTCTTTCCGGGTCGGTTACAGCTGCAAGACAACGAAGGAAAATATGTGCTGGTTCCCGGTTGGGTTCAGTTCTAAGCCAGGTTATAATATATTATATATATGTTTGGTTCGGTGCCGCTTACGGGAAAAAATACCCCGATAAAGTTCCACTTCCGGTTTCGGTTATGGTTCTGCACCCTTATCAGTTGCATCAAGACAATCCTTATGCAAAAATAGTAGGTCAAATGTTCAGTCGCAATCAGTCAATGTTCGTTCGAAAAGAAGTTACTACAGCGGTAAGCGAGCACTTTAGGCGAGCAGTCGACAGTGCTTTGTGCCTTGCTGTCAGCAATACGACGGTGTCCGGAATGAGCCACAAACGTGAGTATGCGTGAGGAAACTTCAAATTTGAAGCTATCGAAACAATAAAACAGCATTCGCTGTTGGCCACTCTTGACTTGCACTGGTAGCATCGGAATGTATCTTGAACGCCCGCTTGCTGTAGCAAGCGGCCAGTAATGAGCCGCCACTCCAAGCAAAAGAGAGTTCATAATTTTTTTGCTGTGTCAGGTTGAGCCTTCCCCGTAGAATATCGTCTGTGCACGCGGCTGTTTTGGGTTTCATACAATGATTCATACGGTAAGAAGTGGCACAGAATGTGCCGAAAGAATGCATTTAGCTTCTCTCTAATGCCACTATAAAAACACCTTTTAGAGCTAGCTTACGAATACATCTGACACGTAGCATAAAGCAAGCTGGGACCAGCACAATGGTCCTCACCTTAGGGTGCTCCCTTGATTATGTGCAAGTTAACGTGCATATAACACACTGCAAAATGAAACCATACATCCATGTGTTGGCGGACGACTTACCGTCCGATATCTGGCTTCATTTAGGATAATTGAAATGGTGACGCTACCACTGTTTCGTATTCCGCACGTGTAGTCGGCGTTAACACTGAACTCCAGATACGAGCCCATTTAAAGTGACCCACACTTTAACTATCTTGTTGTAGACATAGCAGCTGATTACGCATAGAACTTGCCCATGCAGCGTGTCCTTGCGCCGTTCCTATTAATAGCATGAACCAGCTAGCCCCACAGCAAGTACTTCTATATGCAGCTCGTTCTACGACTCTTGACCGAATATTGCCTCTGGCTAATCTGGTAATGAAGTTTTCAGTCTACATCACTTTTGTGAAGTCAGAGTCAGAATACGATTGTGTAATTTGGAGTGCTCGCCAAGCCTTACAGAGCTAGATATTTTTAATTGCTTGAAACAAACCGCGGGGTTTATTTATTATTTGTTATTTATTTAGTGCGCACTGCAGACCGCGGCAAGGTCCAAGCAGGACAGGCACAGCTAAATAAATGTTCAGGAACAACAATACAAAACAGAACAATTGCGCCTATATGGCAAAATAAGAAATAGTTCATGCCCCCACTTAAGCTCTGACATACCTGTAACTGTAAAGTTATTCCAGTCAGATACCGTGGGCAGGAAAAAAGGAAGTTTATAACAGTCAGTTTTTGCAAAATATGACGTTAGTGAATGTTTGTGACCATGTCGGGTATGTCGTGTGGTAAGCGGAGTCAAGTATCAGGCAGGGTGTATAGTTTGCGAATAATTAAGTAGGGAATACAGGAAATCAAGACGGCAGCTCCTTCTTCGTACTTCAAGTGGTTCAATATTGTTGGTCGCCATGAGGACAGTAAGAGAATCTGACATTTTGAATTTAGAGTAAGTGAACCTAACAGCCATTTTTTGAATTTTTTCAAGTTTGTTGATGTTTTGTTTAGTAAAAGGGTTCCATACTATGGATGAATATTCGAGTTTCGGTCTGATATATGAGTAATATGAGAGGAGTTTTACATTTGGGGGAGCATTTCTAAGCTTATGTTTTAGAAAACATAGTTTACGGAATGCTGAGGAACATATGTTGTCTATGCACAAGTTCCAAGAAAGATCGTTAGTTATTGTCACACCTAAATACTTGTAGCTATTAACTTGTTTTAGTGGCGATAATCCAAGTTTATACGTGTGCATTACCGGATTATTTTTATGCATTATCTGAAGGAATGCAGTTTATTAGGTGTTAACCGACATTGAAAAAAAAACATTGAACCACTCAAGCACGTTGTCTAGACTCGAGTCAAGTTCATATTGATCACCTGCACACGAAATTCGTCGAAACGACACACAATCGTCCGCATACAGTCGAATTAGTGTTCCTGGGTAACCACGGTAACAATATTATTTATGTACAGAAAGCAGTGACCCCAGGAGACTTCTCTGGGGGCACACCTGAACTTCTGAAGTGACTGGAAGGCACTGGAGCTGCTGCCACCAACTGAAACAAACTGTGCCTATTAATGAGGTAATTGGCAATCCATAAAATCAAAATATCCGGGAGGTTAATGTCTCTTCGTCTTTGGATACGTTTTACATGACTAACTTTATCGAATGCTTTGCGGAAGTCCATGAAAACTGCATCAATTTGACCATTTTTATGTAAGGATTTTGAAAATGTATGAACCATTGTAACTAACTGTGTCACTGTAGAAAAACCCTTTGTAAAGCCACAGTTACTGATTACAGAGTGTTGTTCAAGAAGTTCATTAATATATTTTGCAATGACATGTTCGAGCAAATTACAGCATGTAGAAGTTAAAGATATAGGGCGATAGTTTTGTATTATTAAACAGTCGTCTTTCTTAAAGACTGGAACAACTCGAGCTGCCTTCTAGTCAGACGGAAGTTTTGATGACATTAAAGATTTACGAAATAGCACAACAAGAAACTTAGCTATGATTTCAGCATACCATCGAAGAAAGACATTGGATAAATTATCTGGGCCTGGAGTTTTTTTTTAGTCTTGAAATCCAGAAGCATGAAAAACACTCCACTGCACGGATAAAGTTGACTTCCGATTGTTGAATGTGCTGTGTTTTGCGTTGGTTATAGTTTTGTTTCAGAAAACACACTATGAAAGTATGCATTGATTTCCTGCGCAATACTTCCTGCGCCGGTAACTATGTTTCCATCAACTGATATATCTGGAATGTACATTTTCCTATCGTTCAGGTAGTTCCAAAACTTGCTGGGGTCATTTTTTAGAAAACTCAGTAACGTCGCGTTTAAGTAGTTATCGTTCCATGCACGTACAGCGCACCAAAGGATCTTTTTTAGCGTTTGGATGAGATTAGGCTGGCGGCTCATTTTTTTTCGCTCCTTTTAATTTTCGCTTAAAGAGAATAATCTTTCGCGTCATCAAGGCGTCTGTTTATGCACTTTTTTGCGCTTATTTGGTACGAAAGAGTTTAGACAATATCGACACATGGTAATGAACCGTGCCCACAGTTCGCTGATACCCTCACTTTAATCAAAATCTAAAAAAAAAAAAAAGAACAAGTCCTTGTATAATTTGTAACAGCAGTATCAGCAGCCCTAAAATAACCTTTAATCAAGTGCAACTGGCTCAGTTCTTTGTTACGAGAAGCATTCTTGGCGAGGGGTAATGCAACACTTACTATGTGGTGATGTGAAAGGCCTTTTTTAATTATTATACTGTATGTAGAATAATCATGGTTAAAAAAAAACTAGACCTAAGATAGAAGATGATGAGCCTTGCATGCGAGTAGGTTCGATAACAACTTGAACAAGATCATGCGTAAGCATGATATCAAACATAATGTCAGCGTTGCTTCTAGATTTATTGGATGCCTGAAAACGGTCCCAGCCTATACTGTGTAGATTGAAGTCACCAATCAGTAAAGATTTTTTTTATTTTGGATACGAGACATATGACTTAGTAGTTGTATTAAGCATTTAAGAGCCGCATATCCGGTGGCCTATAGCCTGCATAGAGGATAAAAAATGACCCCAACAAGATAATATCATGCAGACACATTCGAGGTCAGGCACTTCATGCACGAGAACGCAGTCGATAGACCCCTTCAAAAGAGCGGCCACACCGCCACCCGCTACTTCAATAATTTAAATTCAAGTAAATCTTTTTTGTTCAGAACACTGCATGCATTAATATCGACAATTCTCAAGCACTTTTCTTTATATTTCACTTTATCACCGTTGCGTATCGAGCTGTGAATTTCAGTGCACAGAGAGGTTGCAGTTTTATCCTCATTTCTCACGTTCCCAACAAAGAGGGGTTTTGCGACTGCGTCTGACTTCAGGTCGTTGATCGGCTTACTTTTGCATCGTCGTAGTTTTTTTAGAGCGGCACTTTGTGATTATTTTCGCTGTCCCAGGCATAAGCCACTTTATTGATGTACAACTTATGAAATGCCAGCGAACACCGTCTTTTTTTTTTCTTGCGGTTTGCTGTCGCGCTTCTCCACAGTTTCTTTCTGATGTCACGCACTTTTCCGGAAAAGTCCTCACCAATTGAAAAAATTTTACCCTTCAGTTTATACCCTCTATTGAGTATCTCGACTTTTTTTTCTAGTGTCTAAGAGCTTTAGAATAACCGGCCGCGTATTGTTTTCAGTCGATTTTTCTAGTCTGTGAATGCTCTCAATAAGCACAGGGTCGAGTTCTAGAATACAATGGAAAATGTCTTCGTTCACCGTCGTTACCAACGATTCGCTTGTTTCCTCATTTGTTTCCGGAATACCCTAAATGATTATATTTGATCTTCTTCTATGATTCTTCAGCTCATCTATTTTAGCCTCAAGCTTTTGAATCCTATTATTCATGTGGTCAAAAAGGTTCTGATAGGACGGGACTCTGTCTTCAAGCTTCAATAATGCATCGAATTTCTTCTCTATATCGATAAACGACTTTATTTAATGCCTTTGATATCAGATGCCTTTGATATCAGATGCATTCGGCAAGCACTCGTAGATTATGACTAGCAGCTTACCGGTATCACTCAAGAGGAAAGTATACAACAGTTGCATCTTGCCTGGACTCACCTATGGGGCTGAAACGTGGAGGCTAACCAAGAGAGTTCTACTTAAGTTGAGGACAACTCAGAGGGCTATGGAACGAAAAATGGTAGGGGTAACATTAGGAAGCGTGCAGAGTGGGTCAGAGAAATAACTCATGTTACTGACATTCTAGCGGAAATTAAGAAGAAATAGACATGGGCAGGACATGTAGTGCGAAGAGAGGATAATCGATGGTCGCTGAGGGTAACAAACTGGATTCCAAGGGAAGGAAAGCGTAGCAGGGGGCGGCAGAAAGTTAGGTGGGCGGATGAGGTTAAGAAGTTCGCAGGGGTCAAGTGGATGCAGCTAGCACAGAACCGGGTTAAGTGGAAAAATATGGGAGAGGCCTTCGCCCTGCAGTGGGTATAGTCAAGCTGATGATGATGATGATGATGATGATGATGATGATGCAATATCTTTCAGCTGATTTGAAATTTGTGCCATATCAGGGCCTGGATTCGACTCTATGTCTCCCCCAAGCAAGAGCAGTTTCCTCAAGGGAAACATATATGCATAAAGCAGGCAACGAAGCCGCGGGCACGGCAGCACCAAGAGGAACGGGTCATCAGAACGCAAACATTTTCTGTAATTTTTCTTCCCCTGCAGGTTGTAGAGGAACGGATTAATGATCGGCATGTTCCAGATTCTGCCATGCCCCACGTGACAACTGTTTCTATTGTATTATTACTTCAGAACGCAATTAGAAACCCCTTCGTGTAAAAAGACTCAGTGAGCACTTATTATGTATCCACATACTTATACAACACTTCTCTTTTGGAGATTACTTGATGCAACCAAACCAGGATGAAGCTTGCTTGAAACATTCCAGAAAAATTAACTCGAGACGTACGCATGAACAAACTTGAAGAAGACTATACATTTTTGGTTGCTTATTTTCTCATTTTGCAATTAGTAGATGAAGTAGATGAACACGGTCATTTGTTCGAAGGATGATGATGGTGTCCTCAGTCGTAATAGCACATACCCATGGCGGAGGATTGACCCGGGGGCATTGCAGGTACAAGAGAATCGTGGACAGTGAGTGGAGCATTTTGATCATTTTGAGCCTTAAAGGAGAATTTGAACAAAAATTCAAAAGAAAGAGAAAAAGCGATTAATTCTGACTTTAGCAGAGGAAGCTTCCCGGTGTGATTATATAGCCGTGAACGCAATCGCACATTGGTTTCGGAACGTATCAATTGGCACTCGCCCCGAGGACAGGAGAATCAGAATAAATAGAGGACGCCCTAGACGAGAGAGGGGGATCTCCAAGAAATTTCTATGAACAGAAGCGAACCGTCGGCAGAAGAAGAAAAAGTGGTTTATGGACTCAATTTTGCCGCAAGATTCACAAAGGTTGGTCAAGAGAGCCCTGAACAGCATAAATAAAGATTCAGTGGCGGTATTCTGCAAAGCAAGAGAGACACCTCACATTGCCTTGAACTGCACACTCTAGGTGAAATCAGGTGTTGGCAATCCACTGCAGCAAGGAATGGCGCATGTCCCAAGTAGTGGAGATGTTGGAATTGTTGAAAACGTGTTACAGTTAGGTAGACTGTGTTTGAGACGAACGAGACAATAGGTCCACCAAGGGTGGATTTTGCAAAGAAATCAGCCCTTTCATTAGGTGTAATGCTACAGTGACCAGAGACCCAGTGAAAGCGAACTTCTGTAGTATGTGGCGAAATAAAAATAGAAGGGAAAGTCTGAGCGGTGTATCCCTCGAATTTTCGAGCGTTGTCAAACGGAAAGACTGTATTCGCCTTCGTCTTCCCTTGCTACTGCATCATACAAAAACTCTTCACTGCTGCTCCACACTCGGCCAGGACTGTGGACAGGCTCCATCACATCGTTATCCTCGCCAATCGGAGTATAGAGCCAATCGATACTGGACTGTTCGATTCGTACGTTGCGTATGTTCATTCGTTTGCGGGAGATACGATGGTACAAAGTGGCGCTAAATCCCCGCTTGGCGCAAATAGGTACCAAATACGCGAAGGTGCTTGAACGATCCGATATAAGTTTTTCGGGTACATCAGTCTCCATTCGAGTCGTTCTTGCAAAAAGTAAACGACGTAATTAGCAGCGAGAGAGGGAGCCACGACACCCACTGAGAACTTTGAGAGATAAGCAACGGGCAGGCAATTAATACCGGTTGCTCTCTGGCGTAGTTGGAAGTGGCCCAAAGCGGTAGGTCCCTACTGTATGGGTCGAGCATAGCTTCCTGAAATGAAATGGTCATGAGAAGCCCTGGCTGACACACCGGAAGGCGCCTGCTCTGCTGACAGCTGTCATAGCTTGCAACGTACGCACAAACGCTGCTGCTCATCTTGGGCCACCAGAAGCGCTCCTGCGCCTTTCGTAATGCGGCTCGTTCATCCATTTCCGTCCGTCCGTCCATTTGATGTGTTTACAGGTTTGAGCACTGCACCAGGATGGCAATCGGTGATTTAGTGTCAGAAATGTGAGTGACCGATATGTTGCTTTGAGAGCCAGAATAGACCAGCTCGAGGCAGCAGCGGGAGGTGGGAGCCCCGCTTGGTTGCTCCTCAGTGTCATTACCATTTAGTTATTATTATTTCAAATTACTGCAGGTCAAGGTTCTGGCCCTAGCAGGAGTGGCATATATAGAATAAAACAATGACAATACACTTGAAGACGGACCAATAGAGACAATGCAATGACATGGATTCAGTAGCCCAAAAGCAGCCAAGGAAAAAAAAATGAAGCCAGACAGTAATGTTTACATCAATGTGAGCATAATGTCACCACCAGTACATGAAAGCTACAAATACAGCAAATCAATTTACCCTACGGATAACTACATGAATATTGCTGCAGCGCCTGACCGATGTTTGCGTAAGTAATAAGCTTTCTGGAAGGCAAATAGAATAATAAATTGTCAGCAGATAAAAACTGAGCATAAAATGTTTTGTTTTCGCAAAAATTTGCCTAAGAGAGGGATCGCTGTCATAACGTGCTCGTCAAGTGCTGAGATGCTTCACTCATAGCGGAGTGCTAAGGTTTAGATTGTCTTTTTAACATTCTGTATACTAATAGCAAAGTTATTTTCCTTCGTGTTCCCAGCGTCGAAATGTTGGCAGTCATAAGGTTAGTAGGAGAATTTTCTCAGTAATGCAAAAAATGAGAGAAAAGTAATAAAAACATTACGATATTACATCAGCGAGGACCGGTGTGGCGGTAGTTATTACGACGAAGAAGACCAAGCAGTATTTTACTTGTGTTGCTGCTCATCCGAATGATCGATGAATTTTAAATATGTTCCGACAAGATGTATGTTCGTGCTTTGCTCGTAATCGTCCGCAGTACATTGACGCTGGTTGGAAACGCGTATAAGGTGCAGCTCAGCTATAGTCCATCAGTATAATAAATGTGGCGTCATCTACTTTCTTGCTGGCTCCCCTCCTCGCCCATTATTGATCCCAGATAAACGCTAAGTGTCGCTACTCTTTTTCGACGCGATTGTGATTATATTTTTACCGCGACGGTGGGTTTGGTCAACAACCTTCTAGAAATACTAATATGCCCAGAAAGTAAGGGGTGTGCGAGTGTTCGATAAGTCCCGGTAACGCTTCAAATATCCTCCTATTCTACTATTCGAACGAATCAAATGTGTCTTCAATATTACTCGAAATGAATCGATTGTGCAGTCAACGTTTCCTAATATTTTTCGAATAATTGGCACAAGGTCCGCATAAGGCCCTCAGTAGTACTTTTCTTCCGCGACAGTGTTCGAAATTGAAAAATTGAAAAAAAGAAATTATTTCCAGTAATATACAGGAAATAGGCCTCGGGCGAAAAGCTACAACGATAGCTTGAGAGATGCCTGGGAAACAGGGTCCACATAGACACGCAGCACACCATCCTACTGCGAACGGTACACTCGGGATCAACCGTTCAGCGCCGCTAGGCGGGCTGTTCGTGTTCAGGCGTTCATAACGCTGATGCAGGGCCACTGCGTTGGATGACGCAACAGAGCTGAAGCAAGTTCAGTAAACTCTGCCTTGAGTCATTATCACGGAGGCCATGGCTCGAGTAAATTTTCTTCCTCCTACTCGTATGAAGCTGAGGTAGGGCCCATTTTTTTTTTTTTTTTTGTAATACCAATTAGAAAAAACGTAACTTTTCCGCGCGTATAAGTTAGGGCTCGTAGAGAATATTGAATTATGTAGCGGCCACTGTGTAGAAATCAGTTTCGCGTCTTTTAACGGCTATAGCTTTAACTACGTAGTTTATTGCACCTAAATGCAGCGCCTGAGTTCGCGCTTCAATTTTGAACACTATAGTGATCGTTTCGTACGAATATTCCATCTGTGTTCGAGTCGCTGCTATCGCTATTCAGAGCGTATTCGATTTGGTAGCGGTGCTAAACTGTTCGTATATGCTTTTTTTTTGTTTTTGATGGGGGGGGGGGGGGGGGAATTGACGGAGAGCACGTCGGTCTGCACTGGCAGAAACCGGTAGCAGTAAGCTTCTGCTTAGTGCCATCATCCCAGTCCCGCTTCAGCTGTCTCATAATTTTGCATCAAATTTTGTATCCATTCACAGTAAACGACTCGTGCGCTAGGCTGTCACATTTGATCTTGTTTTGCTTTTCCAGGAAAGACATAGGAGGTGGGACACTGGTGCAGGCGTTTAATTGGGCTCAGGAACGGCCAACAGGGCCTTCCGGAGGACTTTCCGTGGCATACACTAGGAGCAGCAGATCAAAGATCAAGCAGAAACTATTGGACTCGCATTACAGCTCACGCACGAAGAACTTGCAGATCAGGCTGCAGTCCTTTTCTTCCCGAGTCAGAGTATTCGGCCTGTCCAGCGACAAAGGACGTGGCTGATAAAACGGATAATAACATCACCATTGACTAAATTGTAGTTATTGGAGTTATTGGCTGCTGTCGAAAGCGTGGTAAAACTGAGCTTGACACGACGATGTTTTTTATGAGGTATTCAAGAATTTAGAAAGAGACCCGATTGACAACATGTTGGATGTGTTAAATAAGGTATGGCAAAAGAGAAATTCCCCTCGGCTGGAAGCACTAGATGCTAGCCCCAATACCAAATACTTTAAAACCTCCTGCAAGCCTACGATCTTTGCGGCCTATTTCGCTAACGCCCACAATTTGCAAGATTTATGAAGAGATGGTAACCACCCGCCTGTCATTGTGATTGGAGTCAACAAAAGTACCATACTCGACAAACTGGGTTCCGTACAAGCCTTGACACAGAAAATGGGTTCGCTATACTGGTTGGAGAGGTCGTCTATGTGTCGCCTCATAACCACCTTGTACGCACCATGGTGGCTATCGACGTAGTGAAGACATACTACAACGTGTTACATGCCAAGGTAATTTATAAAATAGGCATTTTCTTGCAGATAAAACAAGTGACACATAATCTACTTAGTGACAAGGTGACAAGGCGCTTTCTGCGCGGGTAAACGGACAACAAATTGGCAATTACAAATCAAACAGAGGAGTGCCACAAGGTCTGTTTTAGCACCTTTGCTATTTAATATCGCCCTCACCCCACTGGCGTGGAAATTAGCTGAAATGCCAGAGGTTGAGTATATTATTTACGCAGACGATGGCACGATTTGGTCTGCTCATAAATATTTTGAGGCACAAAATCTTAATCTGCAAAAGGTTTTATGTACATTAGGTAAGCCTAAATGTCCAGCTAATTTCATGTTGCAAACAAGAATGGAAGAAAACAATTGGCAACGAAAGAGTCACGCTAAAGTTTTGAAATCAGGCATTATAGGAGGTGGGTGAGTTAAAAGTCCTTGGCTTAGATATTCATAACTCTGGCAAAGTAGCACAGTGATTTCATAGGATAAAAAAAAAACAACAACAGCCACGACTTCTTGAACTTGATAAAATGCATTTCGTCTAGGGGAGCAGGAGCACGAACGGTGATGGCAAGAGGTCTTGTACAGTCGGCGCTACAGCCCAGAATACTATACGAGGCCCACTTATAAAGTCTGAGGAGGCGACGGAAGGAAGTGGGGAAGGCATCCACGGGTAGTGGTATACTGACCCCTTAGCCGCCATAAAACAACTGAAAAGAGTGACAGAGAGACTATTGTGTGTAACAAGGAGATCCATCCACTCAGTATGAAAACAAATATACGCATTCGGATCAAGACAACGTTAAAAACACTGAGCAGAGAACAGTTTACAGCCTTACCATCAAGTTCCAAACAATAATGCATCCCCCCTCCATTCCCTCAGGTTTCTTTTTGATGCTCGCTCTGCTTTCCCCATCCTAGCATCCTCTTTAAGGAAAAGTGCACGTGCCCTCATTTCCCCTATGAGCTTTTCCCCTCCCTCATAACTTAAGGAGATTGGAGGAGGTATCCCTTAAAAAAATATGGGCTGGGGTAGCCCTTATCCTGTCGGTTACGTGCCGATGGGACACTCAAAAAAGACCTAGGACCCGCCAGCTGCCCGAAGTGTTCCACACTGGCTGCAGAGGTGGATGTTCGCCACCCTCTGGGGACATGTGCAGAGAGAAAGGCGTCAAGGACACAGATACTACATGAAATGGAACTAATGGCGACAAGGGAAGAGGATTTCACCAAGTGGCTGATCGACAAAAATAGGAGTAGGTGCCTTCTCCGGTTCCTGCAAGAGAATGCTTTACAGGGTTACCTATGGTATGTCTTGTGGCAAGTTTGCGAAATACACACACAAAAAAAGAAAAAAAACTCGCATTAGCCACTTGCGAAGCTGCAAGTCTCTCACGCAGCGCTTCGGATGTCGTCGTCGTATAATTTCTTCTGGAAAGTTGCACCAAATACCCTAATTAGGCCTCCTTCATCTTAATAAAATAGATCACACCTTAAATGCTAAACATAGTGAGACGTGGCAAAGCAAAGCTGAACTAAGCAAAACTTAGCTAAACGAGTGCTAAATAATGTTTTGCGCATATGAGGGCTTAGCCAAGCTAAACCACCGCTTAATTGTTTACCCTTTTATAACTGGTCTTTCATTAAACTTCCTTTCCAAATGCGCCCTATACAGAAAACGTTATCTGACAGGGCGCACATGTCTGCTTTTGTTCTCATTTAGGGTGTGATCCCTCGCACGAAGCAATGCATCTGTGCCAAAGAAGGGCTCAATCTAACATACTGCTTTCAGCCGAGACTACGAAAGGCCGACGCATTCGGTGCCAAGGTTGTAAATTACCCCAGCTGTTTTTATAGTTGGCAGTGCTACCCTTTAAGAACACTTTACTGCTCTTCGTGACATGCGCTCGGTCTACTGCGTCCATTCCAAAACTGGAGCTGCTTAAGTGCGCTGAACGAATTGCCCAGATATTTGAGCGGAGAGGAACGCAATTAGGGCACAATTGCAGTCGACGCCTCGTTTTTTTGTCATTCTCTCTGGGAAACTTGCAATAGGAGCATATGATTAAGCCGACCAGTGGCAGTTCTTACTGTGAGCTCGCACTTTACAATATTAACAAAAACTGTAGGCCCAAAGACGAAAAACACAAGCCGACCGGTAAAACGCATTGCACTCGGCGAAGCGAAGGAAGCATCACGCGAGAGTTTTCCCGCCAGCCCGACAATTATCGAACGTGGGAAAGCAAACAGGAAAACAAAACCGCATTGTCTCCGCCGGCGCTCACGAAAGCGTGGCGCGGCTCTCGTCCGAAGAGCTGGCACGCGCGCGCGGCGGCCTGTCGTCCAGCGCTGGGCGACGGTGTTACGTGTTTCCCGCATATAATCCTCCGGTGTTTGCCAGTTAGACATCACCTCCTCGGCGCTTGAGAGAAAAGAGCGTGGCGAGACAGAGGGGGCGGCCAAAAGGAACAAAGAGCAGTCGAAAGCGATTACGTCGGGCTCCCGAAAACCGGAAAGTAAGCCGGACCGAGCTTGTAGCTTGTCCCAGCGGCGGCGTTATCCGGAAGACGCGATGCCGTGCGCGCACTCTCGATGCTAAACTTAGCTAGGCGCGCGCGGTGGCAGCGGCCGGCGCGAACACCGCTCCACCCGTTTATTTTTGCGTACTGCTGCTGTGGCGGCGACTCGAGGGCCGCCGCGGCGTGCTCTTGTTCGATTTCCGTCCGCCTATTAGGCGAGAGCGGGGCTCTCTCCTTGCCGCTTTCTCCGCTCGCTCGCTGCTGCTGGGCCTCGGTAGCCTCGAGGACAGGCCCGGCGTAGTGACCCAGAAGCCTGGACTGGGGCTCCCCCGTCGTCCCCCTCTCCGCCACCGTCGAGCACGTGGACCCGGGGAGAACGTATAAAAGGCCACATCCGGCCGCATCACCGGACACACGCACACCTTCGCTTCTACTCCTCCCAGTGGATATACCGCGACCAAAAGCAGACGCCGGGTGAGTCGCCGGCGCCGGCCGCACCGCGACTGACGGGCAACCCGGAGCTCGCCCGTCAGGCCCGGTGCCGCGGGCACGCCCCCGCCGTCCCCCCATGTATCGACGGGATGCGCGAGACGAACGCCGCGAGTGCGCTACGTCACCGATTGCCGAACGGACTACGCGGCACCATGCTGTGCGAAAGGGAAATCATCGGCAAATGGACTCTCACCGGGAATGCCCGAACTAAAGCCTACTTGGCTAGCTCGTGGAGTAAATCGAGTTAACCAAACGCGAGTGCCGAGAAAGGGTAGAAGCTGAGGTGAACTGTCCTTTAGGTGACAGCCTCTTCGTACAATTAGTTCATACTGCGAGGTTTGTGCAGGCACGAGGACAGCTTTGCCTCGAAGACGTATATCCCCTACGTGACCGTCAGAGTCGGCATCAGGCGCGCGCAGTACGTGTGTGTGTCAAGCTTTTCATGTCACGAGGCCAGCGGCTCTGCGAGATGACTATTCGCGGGGTAGAGCAAATACGATAAGAAAGGGCACTCGGCTGAATCGTCGACATTCCACCTGACCGGGATGCGACGTTTGGGCGAGCGCTCTCGTTTTCCAGCCAGGAAGTGCGATTGCGATCTTCGCGTGTACATGGGGCTCTCTTGTTTCGCTACAAACGACGAGCCTTGCATACAATGCAAGGGCCTAGCTGGCAGATGCGATTAGACGCTAACTCTTTTGAATCGCTGCGTGCTGTGAAATCCTAGGCCAGAGCTCTCCCTTCCGCCTGAAGTGCTTCATGCCCGTAAAGGCGTGGGCAGAGCTGCTTTCTCAGGATGATATGATGATGTGATGATGTGACGCGATTGGTATGCCACTAAATTTTTTTCTGAGGTTGTTCAGGCGTGAAAATTAACGATGAGACCATTAATGTTGTGAGACTCTCCTTGTTGCGTAGATTAATGCGAGACGAAAAGTCAACAACCATGAAGTAAGCCTAAAATACGGTAGCACTCTCCGTTTTCTGTGGACTGTAGCCACTGCGTGTTATCTGTGTACCTTCTATAATACTGCCGAGGAGCATAACTGGGCCGTGCAGTCGAAATCATTTCAAGGCTCACGTTGTCACTAACGCCGTTCTGAAATGAAAGTTTCAGTGTAGCCTTGTTCCTCCTAACTAAAAGTATGAGCAAAAAGGCAGAGTTACCCGAAGTGCTTCATTGGGGCGCTGATGCATCGTCAAGCGCAATTTGTATCTGCTTCCCAATTGGGGTGGAATGACAGCAGAGTGGGCTTTCCTGACACACGCTTGTCTCCGGCGCGCAGCATGTCTTCGCAGTTGCGGCTGGCGGCCGTGGCCCTGACCGTGCTCCTCGTGGCCTACCTGGTGCCGCCCACGGAACAGAGCAAGAAGCTCAAGGCTCTCAAGTTGGGTGCCGCCGCGGCCGCTGCGGCCGTGGGCAAGATCACGCCGTTTGCCATCGCTGGCGGAGCCGCGGGCGCCTCGCTCGTGGGCAGCGCGGCCGTGTCGCACCTTATCAACTCGCACCACCACCACCACGGCGGCTACCACCACCACCATCACTTCATCCCAGTACATCACTCGCACCACGTGCCCATCCCCCTCCCGTGAGTGGCGTGGTACGGTGGCCTCCCCTTTCATGCTCTCTCAGCTCATAGCCGAGTCAGAAAATGAGACATGATCGTAATATGCTTGACCTTAGCCTGACCATGGGCTCTTTAGCGAGCGCGCTTCCAGACCTGGTACGACCGCGATCGGCTTTTCGCATCGTCTTTATTTGTCTAAGCCAGGCATTGACAAAAGGCCGAGTCAACCATTATTAGCGTCTGCAGTGTGGCAGCACTGGTTCTCCTTTGGGAGGGCCTAGGAAACATAGTGACTCGTTGCGAGCTACTTCTGATACGGGGCCAGAGCTGAGCAAAACAGAAGACAGATATCTACAGGGATTCATTTGATATATGGCTTACGGAAATGTAATGGTGGACGTATTGCATGAAATTCTTGGAAAATGTCTGCCCACGCTCCGCAACAGCCAGCAACAGAACGACCCCATAGCAAAGCTTGAAATCTGTTTCAGGAACACCCGTAAAAAAGCTGAGAGCAGAATGCGTTGCCGTGTGCAGTTTGTAGCAGTCGAGGTCCTTTCGATCAGAACTTTTTCCAGGCTGACCATCCGGTGGGTATCTCATGTCAGCAACGCATAAACGCAGAATGCTGCTCCCGATACGGCACTAAGGTGGAGCTTTGAGAGTCATCTTGTTCTTCCATTCTGACACTGTGAAGAGTGTTCAAAGAAAAGAAAAATGCATATGGCTTTTGGGAAAGCGATGCATACAACAGCTAGATATGTGTTTAATATTAAGTGTGCATGGCAATGAAGGAGAATAAAAAGCCGTTCGAAATATGAATCCCTCTCTATTGAGCAAGCACAGACTGCGCAGTAGCGACAGAATATTCTGAGGAGTGCTTTAAAACGCGCACACATAATAAAAAACGTTAAAGGATCACCCCCCTTTAAGTACGCTATCGCACACTTCCCAAATGGCGAAAAATGGTAAATTGGTGCAATACTCACCCTCTTTCAAATCAATTGGAACTTTCCAAGGGTTGCTTGCACCTAACATGCTAACAAATGACTACGTTTCCCTGAACGGACTTTCCACGAACTGTTATCGGCACGTAGCTTTCGCATACTCTGTGCTCGGTACTCTTTAATTCCTGCAGAACCAAACAAAACAACTGATATAAATTTCTATATAACACTCCGCACACGCGCCTACTAATGTGCTGCATGCCACCTGGATTCTAAAACGCGCTATTTTATCATTTGTAAAGGGGCACGTAAGCACAATATCGACCGCGAGGAGTGTATACAATGTAATGCTCGAGACCTTCGGTATTTTATTTTCGTCCTTGTTTCGTAAAATGTATTTTTACATCTGTCACTGCATTACCAACTAGCCCAAATCATAACTAGCTCAAGATTCTGTGTGAGGCAGCCAAAACAAGCTAGTCACACTAAACAGTTCATAAGATTATAAAAAGTATATGTACGACTTTTTGCTGGTATAAGAGTATATCTTTGAATAAAAATTGTTTTGCTAAAAGGCCGATAAAAATTCAGCTTCTGTCGCTGCAGAGCAATTTTAACGGTTGCTTTAGAATAGTGACCCTTCGCGCTCCTTTTAGGAGTTGAAATGGCGATAATCTACGCAACGTTGTTTGCTAAAGTCGAGCATTTTCGCAATTGCTGTTGCGGCTTTGCTCCACATTATTTCTTCTCTCATTTGCAATAACTTTGGTACGGGAGAACTGACAAAGGCCCGACAAACATTGTAGTAAATTCTCGAGTACGCCGCGTAACGCCGTGATAGGATATTAGCAGGGTGGTAATTTTTACTATTTTTATTTCCGTGCCTCTTTAAGACAAAAAAAAATGTAAAACCAGCTTTAGTAACAAGTTAGCTGAGAAATAGGGTTGGGAAGGGAAGAGGGGCAGCGGACGGAGGGGATGGGAGTAGGAATACAGTAAATACAGTGTCAAAAAAAAAAAAAAAAAAAAAAACGCGGTGTGCGAAATCATTCGCCGTTGGCCGACGAACCGCATCAAGGTCCCTTTCCCTGCGGGGACATCGCTTGCAAGCATGTCACTAGCTTCCTAGGCGAGAAAGGAATGGCAGTGGAATCGGGCGGGCGCGGCCTTCCCACGATGCCTTTCCGGTAAGCTCTCTTCGCCACCGGCAGCGCGTACCACTGGGGAAGCCAGCTTTCCGCGTTCGGAAGTGAGCGTGAGAAGCGGCCCGTCGTGGCCCCGGGCGAAAGCGTTGCTGTCGCGGCTTTCCCCTTGCGTTCAGCTGCAAGCTGCGTGTTCTATGGCGTGTTTTTTTTTTTTTTATTTCCTCGCGTTAAATGCTCTGCGTTTTCATTTACATTCTCGGATAAGGAAGAGAACATCGGAGCGAGCCACTGAAAATAGTAACATCGTGTTTGCAGCTATTTCGGGAAACGGTACCTGTAACATGCGGCCGGCGCGAACGATAAATGTATTGAGGCAAATATAGCACCACTGCTCATTATATTTGATGAGTTTTCGGCGTTTTCAAATTGATTAAGTCATGGAGCTATCGCTGGACAAAGATAAGGCAGCCACGTTTGGTTTCTCCTCTTTATTTTTATGTCCGTTGGGTTTCCTTCAAATTGGGTTTCCTTCCTATCTCAGGTAAATTTTCAGGCGACCGGCAACAGGAAAAGCGTTTATTATTCATTTTTCAGAGGAAAATTTTTGTCGCTGTTTTTAATTTCGTATAGTCTACGACAGAAAAAAAGCTCGGCAATCAAACTGCTCCGATTGCAGGCGAAGTTTCCTGCACAGAATAAAGGAACATGTGCTGAGAATCATTTGTCTCGTATGCAGCTAGAAAATTATTGACATTGGATATGATTTGTGGGGTTTAACTCTCCGAAACTGTACGCGGGCTATGTGAACTCCAGCTTCCTGGACACCATGTAATTGTGAGGCAAGTGTGGGATATTGTAAGATATACTGTTGTGCATATGTTGATGGGAATTGTCTAAGATTTCGGTGAGTAGCAAAACCTTGCTCTTAAAGGCTATCCTGTGCTTATGTACTGTGATTAGAACCGCAACAGAAAGCCAAGGGGCAGCGGTTTTCAAAATAATTATCAAGTAGCTGTGGAATATTGCAAGGTATTGTTATAAACATACTCATATAGATATGGTCTAAATTACGATACGGTATGCTTATGTAGTTTTTGTTGCGAAAGCATTCATACGCTCCCCACCACAGACCAAGAATCTTGTCCAATTTTTGTGCCGTCACTCTGATTGGCTGATATGTTTCGGGAGGTTACAACTACGTGGCCTCGCGCGGACAAATCAAAGTCAGTCTTGTATAGCGGCTCAAACCTGCGAGTCTCCCTAACCAGTCTTTGAGTTCGTCAGCCAACGGAGAGAGTGACGGAGGCCATTAGTGAACATTGACTAACCATGACCTCTTGTGGTACTTTCACAGTAAGACAAAAAAAAAAAAAAGCATCGAAGCGGATTAGAAACAGTAGTGTCCAAAACCCAGGTACTCGGATTCAGTAGTCGGGCGTCATAACCACTGAGTCACCGCAGCAGGTGCTGTCGCTCGTTAAAATCAGGTTTAATATCCTCTATGTGAGAGGGCGGAATCCAGACGGCGCCACAAGTAAGGTTAAACTCGTGGCCTCCGAGATCAAGCGCACCGCTGAGCTGCAGCGGATAACAAAGCACAGGGTTACAACTCCGCCGGCGGCTCTCAGATGACATTACGTGTACAACTTAAACTGCAGCTTCTTCCCGCGCTCTTGCACTAAAATCTCTAACAAAGATAACACCTGCCAATCTTTCTTTTCCTGTGCAGGCACCGAGTACTTAAAACGGCTATAGAAAACTAATGAGCTGCGCATCATTATGAGGCCACTGTAGAATATTGTGAGTTACTTTTGCGAACATCGTGATAGGAAGGGTTGAAGCTTCCAACGTGTAGTAAAATTATGCTTCGCGAGCTTGTATCGTACTCTCAAAGAGCAGTTAGTACTTTCATACAAAATCAATGGGGTGTGTTTGCGAAAATAAATCGCAAACAACTGCGAGCCAATCGAGAAAGGACTCGCGTATGTACAGGCTGTTATTGTGAAGTTGTAAAATATATGTGAGAAAATTACGTTTAGGGACACTTTCCCCTAATTTGTACAAAATTTTTGTATATGGAGAAATGCCTTTGGTGGAAGGTTCCAGGGTAATCTCGGGCATCTGCGTTCCTTTCCACCAGCAGACAGGCGTATTTCCCTTACACCGTTATTAAAAGCTGCCGCCGTTCGACCCCGTGGGTTCGACCCCGCGACCTTGGACTCAGTAGACGAAGCCCCAGCCACTAAGTCACGGCAAGGGATCAAATTCGTGGTATTTCCACCAGCTCGTTCCAAAAAAGTGAGTTTCTGAAATCATAACGTATGACACGCAGGCTAAACGGTGGTCCTTGCTTACCCCTCCGTACTTCACCTGCTTCCGCGGAGCGTTAAAATAGAACCCGCTCTGTAATCGTAAGCGCGAAGTGCACCTTATCGCCGGTTCCGAAAAGTGCCGCATCAAGAGCGGGAAACCGGCCTGCATAGCCCAACTATTTTTGACGCACTCCTTGCGGGCTGTAGGCTTTCGTGAATGGCTTAACGAGTACCGGAAAGTTATACATAGAAGCTCTTCTCTCCACACGTCGTCCCTAACCCATTTTCCTATTCTTGTATGCACCGATCTCAAAGATTAACTTCCTTAAAGAGCTTCCGCTGCCACCATCTCAAAGGAACTATGTGAACAAGCGGGGAAGTGGTGGTCTAGCGACAATTAAAGAGTAGTTGCATTCGTACGGCACTTTATTGTACAAGACTAGCTAATTAACATTTGCAAATGTAGTCTCTGTAGCGCGCTCTATAATGCACGCAGAAGCACTGGCAAATAATTCCAGATGGCATTCTACTCCTGCCGGCGGCTTAATGTGTTTGGCGATCGGATGCTGGCGGTTGAAAGGTCGCGGGATCAAACCCACGCTGCAGTGGCCATAACTGAGGGAGGCGCAATTAAAAAAGATCGTTCGCGCATTGCGCGATGAGAAGGAAAACCTAATGGTCGAAATTAGTCCAGAGCGCACCCTTAGGTGCGTTGCTCTACTTGTGCGCTGTATTGAAAATGATCCGATTAGTTTGGTTAATGAAGTTTAATATGCCAAAGCAACTGAGGTGGTGAGGTACGCCGTAGTTGAAGGCTCCGGATAACTGCGACCACCTCAGGCTCTCTAATGCGTCCTGACATCGAACTGCGCACGGGCGCCTTGCAAATGAATGCTGTGTTGGAGATCAATGAAGTTGTCGATTCTCAGTCGTGTATAAGTGTGGTGCATTTGGCTGGTGCAGTAGGATGAGTTTAATGGCATGCGGGGGGAGCTGTGCTAAGCGTTGGTGTTATTTCTGGCCGTAATGTTCTGAAGCTTCAACGCATTCTGCAGCTTGGCCCACTAGGCGAAAGTATTTGTAACAAATCGGAGACGGAGAGAGGAGAAAGAGAGAAAAATCAAAGATCACTAAAGTCCTGAACTTTGTGACTCTGGCCCCTCAGCTGTTTCGAAGCCAGTGAGGCCCTGCACGCTAGGTAAGAGGGGGACGGATAATGGGAGGATTGGATAGCAACGGGATTGGAGAAGGAAGATTGTTCCAGATTAGCATAGCATTCGAGTCAATTTGGTGCATGGCGGGAAGATATCAAAGTAGAGGAAAGAAAAAGCAGTGGTTTCAAATGAGTCGCGAAGCGCACAGCTTGCACCTTGAAGGTCTATTATACGATTTTTCTATTCATGCGCTCAAACCATAATCCGACCACCACCGTTCTAAGAGTGCCATCAAAATGTGTCAAGCGTAGACTTGGAGAAACACCGAAAACGCGCGCCAGACCATGAACAGGGCTATTACTCACGTGGCCCACACTAATGTATTCTAAGCACGCAGGCGTTTCAGTGGCGCATTCACTCCGAGACGCTAGCGACCTCTGGCGGCTAACGGTGTCCCCACTTTCGCGACTCGCAGATACCCCGTGCACACGCACCACGAGCACCACCACCAGCACGGCCTGGTTGACTTCGGTTACGCCGATCACGGATTTGGTCATGGCCACGGACACGGACACGGACACGGCTTCTTCGCTGAATATGGCCACGGCTTGGGCGGATTCGGCTACGGTGGACACGGTGACTACGATGGCTGGTGGTGACCTCCCGGACGCTCCTAAGGCCTCGATGCTCGGCCGGCGGCTCGCCTAGGGTCCGCCCCATACAGTCACTGGGAAAATTTTCCAGGGCGCCGCCGATAATGGCGCGGAAACGCTGCGGTATATTTAGGTGGCCTGATACGGGGATCGGGGTGGGGGAAGGACTGTCACTAATCCGCCACAGCTCGCTCGTTGTAGCTTCAAGTAATATGAGCCAAGGCAAACTGGTCTGTTGAATGACGTGCGATAGTGAAATGTAAAAGAGTGCGAAAGGCGAGAGTCAAGAGAGGGAGATGACAGGCGCTGGAGTTTCTCCACACAGGCGCTTCTTAGCCGCCAACACGAGCTGCTGATGGTTTCTCTGGTTACAACGTCGCAGCTTAAATGATCGTGCTTTCTGACAGGGATCGAGGTGGTGCCTGTGTCGAACAAGCGCTGCCCGCCCGGCACTCGGCTGTCGAATAACACCTTAACGTTAGCCGACGTGGATACACCGTGAGCGGCATTTGCAGCTCCCTGCAAATATTTCCGCGCCGACTTTAGGCTGCTCCGCGCCTTGAGCAGCCTAGAAGGTTAGGGCAAAGGCGGAGGGACACGTTACATCCTCAGCGCACGTTTCACACCACCGATCTGACCCTGTGAGTGTCTGGCGGCACCTCGGCGCTGTTCGAATGCGAGGAACCTGCATTGTTCTGTACCTCATTGCCGAGTGCGCCTGCAATTTGTTTCTCTATGGAGTGGCGCCTTTCAACACGCGCACGTGTGTCGTCGTCACATTGTCACTCAGGTGAATTTTTCGCGAATTACTAGGCTGTAAATACTTGTACATAACCCATATGGCTGGTTTCAGTATAAATACAGTTCATGCGCGTATCTTCGCGGCTTTGTGTATGCCTGTTTTTGTTTTTTTTTTCGACTTAACCAAATAATGAAAGGAAAGGTTGTTACTTTCTTGCAGCATTTCTTTACCGTTGGGCATGTTTTATTCTTGATTATTTAATATATTTTAAGCAGTTTTTTTTTGTCCTACAACAAGACTGTCTCGGAGTGAATGCGCACCCTTCCAACTTTGTAGAGTTTGTCCTCGTGCGACATGCACAAACGTCTTCAGCAGTAATCTTTTTCACATTCCCCATTGTCACCGATAGTCTTTGCGAATCGTAGTTAGAGCGGCTACGAGATTCAATACAAAATAAAATGTTTTATTCCGTCTCACACCATTTCTGCTCCACCTTATATCTATATTTTAAAACGGGCGTTACAGATTGTAAATGATTAGCATTCATCTCAAGGAAAAAAAAAAAGAAAACTGTGCTGCTAATATTCCTGATTTGTTTCAAGATGAAGTAGAAGTTGCGCTCTCTCGCCCTTGTATTTTTGTGTCTGTGCGAATGAGTGTTTTTACGTGCGTTATTGAGTTTGCAACCACATCTTTCGTGATCACGTTTGATAGTGACATTTCTTAGTCAATAAAATAACTCTTTACTGCTATCGTTCCGGTGTTGCAGTTTTTTTTTCTTCCATGTGAATCCTCCCTTCTACACCAATGTCTCCAACAGTCTGTAAGACCTTGCATCTGGAATTGACAAAAAGGTATGATAAGCTGTGCTAAGCTACTGAAGCCTTGCACACATTTCATTTATCAGTTGCGAAAAACAGCGTTTCTCTTTTTTCAACCTCAGAACAAGAGCTTGACCGAGGGGGGAGGGGGATAAATTTTCTAGATGACGCTGTAATACAAACGTATACGCCGAAATGGTTGATTGTGCTGCGATAAAATGAACGGGCAAATATTATACGTTGGTCTAAACTACGTGCCCTTGGAGCCGCGAGCAGGACACTACGCGAGGCGCACGTGGCGATAATGTAAGTATAAAATAAAACTATAGTTAAGACAAACCGGCTGTTTTAAGCCGATTTTGGACCATATATTTGTGATCCTGAAACAGCGCTTCTTTTTTCTTCTCTCTTATTGTTCTCGTTTAGGCCTCAAAACTGGCGCCGTGTAAATTACGGAGGAAGCTGCACAATCATTTCGCGGCACTTCAAATCGCACGCGCAAATACATTTATCATTTTTGCTGCCGTTTATAGATTTCAAAGCGCCAACAACAAACGTGGAAGTACATCTTTCAAGGGAATTCATCACAGCGAAACGTATATTTCTGTGATCGGAGTAACCACCACTTTGACGTCCATCTACACGAATCTATACGTTCTAGCTAAACGAACGTAAACGAAATTCACAGCTCAGGAAAAATTCATTGTAGTTTCAGGCTTCAACCAGGGAGGATCGACTGTCCGAGGTAGCCGCACTACCAAATAATCAAACAAGAACAGCTCGCACTTGGAATGGCTAGTTGACATTAATCATATACTGGAAATGTAGAGAAGGTTTTGAAGTGACGATTTATTTAAAAATGATCAAAGTGAAGTCCATCGTGGTCAATAAATTAATAAGTATACAAAAACGCGGCAGTACCAACTGACATCAGCAAAAATATTTTCATCTTTTTATGCCTGTACATTGGTATTAGTGTCAATATTTTTCATAGACCTTAAAGTAGATGTTAAGAACGCGTAGTCGCAAATTTGTAGCAATCGCTTTGATCACTATTCCAGCAGAAATACTTTTGGTGCTTCACTTGTACAGTGAAATCTCATAGCAAAAACTGTGCAGGCAGCAAACCTCATTTTGTAGAAAATTTTACTTTAGGTTTCAGTTAAATGCTTATTGTTATGCCAAAAGTAAAATAAAATTCGCATCGACGCTTGAAAATGGCCAGGATATATTGCACGTAAGCTAAGCCGACAAAAAAAGAAATTTCTGGAGTATAGGTTCTCAGCAAATGCCAGCAAAGTGTTAAGACGTTCGGCTACTGAACCGCAGTACCTGGGTTCGAACCCGACCGCGACGACCGAGTTTTGATGGAGGCGAAACGAAGAGGCGTCCGTGTGTTGTGCGATGTCGGTGCACGTTAAAGAATCCCAGGTGGTCGAAATTACTCCGGAGCCCTCCACAACGGCACCTCTTCTCTGTTTCATCTTTAAATTCCGCCTTTTTCCTTTCCTTGTGGCGCGGTTCAGGTGCCAGTGAAGAAGTATGGCAGATACTGAGCCTTTCCTTTCCTATAAACTGATTTACACTTTTACATGTCAATGTCGGGCATGCATCATAGCAAAAATATGTGACTAGCTCCTGCGCGCGGGCGCGACGAATTCCAAGACTTTGCCTTGGTTTGCTGACGGGAAAATGAACTTTTCACTAAGCAATGAAACTATCTTTCTGGTTGATTTTTGGTTTCGGAGTGAACCCCTAGATTGTAAATCTCCCTAACAAAATAAACTCTCAGGATGGTTCCAACGAGTTTATTGGAGCTCATTTTTAAACCGCCTATTTTATTTTCTTTCCCGGACAGCAGGAATAAAGATTAATTTAGCCGCGTTGTCTTACTTCTGCGCTTCTGTTTTGGCGAATGACGTGACTGAGAATGGGCCTGTCACACTAGCACGACACGACGCCGACGGTCGGCCAACTGGTCGGCAGACTATGTCTGCTGCAAGCTAAGCTGTCACACGAGACCGATCCAACGACACCAACACGACAGAAAACCAGACGTCTTAGCAGTGTGACAGGTTTCGAGTCCGGGGACACCGACAAAACCAGCCTGTCGACTGTCGGTGACCTAGTCTTCGTGAGGTCGGCCGCCGAGCAAAAACATTCTCGAAACGCGAAGCCAACACCACGTCGACAGCGAATACCTTTCAGCCCTAATATGCATAAAAAATATAATTGACGCATAATTCCTCACCTACACGTGAGCGCGAATCGCCAAAATACGTAGGACCGCCGAATACGTGAGGGATGTTAACGGCAGCATTTTCCAGTCGGGGCGAGTAAACTGTAGATTTGCATTGCGCGTCGGAGCCGCCGACCAATGCGAGCTACCTTTCCGCATTTCCGAAATGCACAGAACAGTGATGATGATGACGAAAACGCTTATTGAAAGCCACATTGGCTTAGATTAAGGGAACGCTGATCGGGCCCCTAGTCCGGGACGCGTATTGACAAACGATATCCCGTAGGAGCACTCGAGCAGACGACGCTCTGACGCGCAAGCACGTGACACGACGTCACTTCCTTTAAGTTTTTTTTTGCTTGTTTCTATTTTTTTTTTACGCCAAAGAAAGATGGCGTAAAAAAAATACGGAAATGTTTCTATATGGCAGCATGCTGGGACAGCGGAGCCAGTTTTCTGAAATAAGCGGTAATAATCCTTGAAATGAAAACATGTTCTCGTTTTGTGAACGCACGCATGATTACGGCGTCTTGTTCATAGCGGCAACCGCCCTTTTCTGAAGCCCATAATCTGGCGACGTCAAACTATTGATTCTGAAAGTAGTGGGATATTAGGTGAATTCGATAACCAAGTACTCACGCTTCTGTGGCTAAAAACAGCGCTGACAAGAGACGAAGCAGAGGGGACACGATGCTGTTTCGTCTGCTTCGTCTCGTGTTAGCGCTGTTTTTAGCCACAGATCATGCACCAACCAGCCAGAATTTCCACCCTCTTAAAGTACTCACGCTTGTTTGAGAGCACTGCGTTGAATAGGCATTTGTTGAGCGCAGTAGCTAACTTAACTGCACCTGTTAAGCAGAGGCAGTGGCATAGCATGCTGTGTAATTTGTTTTTTGTAACTCTTTATGTATGTGATCGGTATTCTGCTCAATTGTCATGGCAAAAAACAAGAGTGTTTATTTTTGCAGTCGTGGGCACCTCATAACATGCTTACGCAGGATGGTGCAGCTCAATATTGAGTCAAATAAATAAGTGCTGGCTTTCACGACAACTGTTTATTCCTTGTATACATCTCAAAGTGACCTTGGCTAACTTGAATTCCAAACTATCTTACAGCCGCTTCAAAAGCTTCTGAATTAGGTGACATATTGTACTTGCACCATTATGCCTACCAATTTTTTTGAAGAAGGAAGCATTGCTACAAAATTAAAGCATTAAGCTCACAAATTATATCAACACGTGAAGAGGGGAGAACCAGAGTATTTTGACATCACTCCCTTATGGTTTGCACACTGGTCAGCTAGCAATCCAACTTTTCAAGAAATGCTGGTTAATGTCATCATCATGTGTCACAAGTGTGTTTATAGAAAATTAGGTACTACAAGGACTTGTGGCTATAGTAAATTAGGTACTACAAGGCTACCCCGATGAAAGTCGTCTAGGGAATAGTATGAAACAACTAGATTTAGGCATTTAAATTTGAGGAACCCGAGTTCGATCCCAGCCATAGCGACCATGTTTTGATAGAGGAAAATGTAAGGCACCCATTTACTGTGTGATGTCAGTGCATGTTAAAAAAAAAAAATATTGGTCAGAAATGAGCTGGAGACCTACACTACAGAATCCTGCAGAGCCTAAGTCAAATTAGGACACTATACTAAACAAAACTGAAATGCACTGCTTCTAAATTGAGGTGAAACAATGCCTTTGCTGTTTAGTAAATGCACGGCAAGCAATACATTGTAAACCATTTATGCAGAAGCAGTTTGTTTTACTGGCAAATGCCTTCAACATTTGGCAGGAAAAAGTGGCAGATGTGACTTCAGTTCTACAAATGACACTGGGCAGCCATGAAGCCATCAAAGAAACTACTTTGAATTGCAAATAGCCACATTTGTGTTTGTAAGGAGGCCCAAAGCACAGTGAATAAGCAAGATAGCGATGAAAATAATTCAGTGAAAAGAAAGGTGGAGAGTTCGGCCAGCAGCAATATGACCCTAGCGTGCTGCTCAACACTAGATAAGGGAGAAAAGGGAAATAAAAGGAGAATGATGATACAAATGGTTGATGACAATGTTGTAGTGCAGTGAATTGGTTCGAGTTACAGAGGAGACCACGCACACAGTGGATTGCACTCGTCTCGCATCATGAAGTGCATGTTCTCCACATGGACCAGTTGTCATTGCACACATACCCCGCGCAGCTACACACTTTCACTCTCATATTCTGGTCCAAATGCATACACAGGCTCGCCACGCACTGATTCTGAAAAAGCTCAAACTAGACAGAAACATGATGGATTGCACTGTAAGCAGCTGTATAGACATGCGAAGCACAGCACTAACAATTTGTGGTGTGTCACATATGGAATGGTTTGACTGTTAAAGTAGTGTGGTGTTGCTAGCATGGTTTTCTGAAAAAATCTTTCTGTGCAGCTAACTTCATTGCAACATCTGATCGAAGCTGGAACACCTGCAGCAGTACCAGACAGCAAGACAAAAGTGTCCATGCAGATTGCAGAACTTTTGTAGACATGGAAAATAATAAAGTATGATTCATACTTATGAAACCTTTGCCCTTGTCTTCTTTTTGATAGTGCGGCCCTAGGCAGCTGCTGCACCAAGATTTTCATAGGTCAACAGGCCCACCAGAACCAATGCACCCAACCGACCTTCTGCAGGGAGACCCAGCCACTACAGATTCCAGTGGCTATGAGGAATGTGTTAATAAACCAGTACTACTGGAACTAGTAGGATCCTAGCAAGAAACCAGTAGGAAATTTTTACCTTGGATAAACAATTATGTTCTTTGGCATTTTTCAGCAATTGCTCTGATTGCTCTTATAAAGTGCTGTACTCTTACTACACAGCTCACAACCCCTAAAAAGATGTTGGCTACATATCTACAGAATATCATTTAATATCTCATCAAGAGATGTGTGGGCATATGTGGGTATTCGGTACATGTCCACTTTCTACTCTCTTCAACGTGGACATTATAATGTATACTATAATGATGTATTATTAACATTTGCGGCAGATATTCACTGGATGTTCACTGAGTATAAGTTCTTTGGCTAAGATTTTTTTTTTTGTAAACTGATTTTACGAACGTTTACAAGGGAAAGTTTTCAGATTGATGGCATGTGACTAGCACTTTGTGTCATCATTTCTACAATTAGTCATTAAGCTTCGAGGTGATGACTTCCTTCAAAAGTCTCTTCTCTTGAGCTTGCCAGCTAACTGCATAGGTCTACATGGAAACTATCGCCTAATATATTGCGTTCGTGTACTTTCGACTCCAGTATAAGCGAGAAGCGTAGCTCCGCTTTTTATTAAACTGACTAAAATCCAGCCCACATATAGCGCTAGCCGAGTATAAATTATTTGACAATGATTGAAATATACTGCTAAGAGCAATACGGGCTGATCGGCAATGTACGTACCTTTCTCCATCCTTTTGAACCTTTTCCACGCTCCAAGACTTGTTGGTTTCAACGCTGTAGGCTTCCAGCCATTCGTTGACGGCTGCCTCGTTTGCCAGGTTCGCGCGATACACCGATTCGTGCCCTTTTGACGCGAGCTCATCTTTTGCGAGCTCAAGCGGCTCTGGGAGCTTTTCCATCATCTCTAGTTATCCGCAATTGACGCACAAGGTCGCCAAGCACAAAATCACCCCGGCTAGCGCAGCGCGCAACGGATGAACCATGTGCACGGGCGTACAACCCAGAAGCACCGGACGAACTGCGCAGAGCTATGCGGATGGGGAGAAGTGCGAACTTCGGGGTGTAGCCGAGCCGAGCGACGATTCCAGAACATACCAGAACAAGAACAGCCTCGCAAGTGACCACTGGACTGAAATTTACGTGACACGTAACCGGTAACCGACCGACGTTTACAGAACACCAGAGGAAAATGCCCGCACAGTGGTCACTGGACCGAAATTAACGTGATCGCGTGACCGAACTTTTAGCCGACGGCAATTTGCGTGACTTTTACGTGAACTTCAGCTGACAGCCGCGCGGAAATACGAGCCCTGCTCGAAAACGAGACCGAAACATGCGTACCTTTGACAAACACCAGTGGGGAAAAAACGTAAATGCGAGCCCTGCGCGAAACGAAACTGAAACCATGAGGAGTCTCATCACAAGGCGCTAGGGGGAAACAACGTCGCTGCTACTCACGGAAGTGACGTTGTGTCACGTGCTTGCGCGTCAGAGCGTCGTCTGCTCGAGTGCTCCTACGGGATATGGTTTGTCAATACGCGTCCGGGACACCGTTGGTAAAAGCCGCTGCCCGTGCTCTTTCGACGAGGGCTCGTTGTTCCTCGAGGTCCAATCACAGAACAGTGCAAAATGAACAAAGCAGGTGACAAAGAAATGACGAAGAAGCGATTATTTTCCTGGAACCAATCTAGAGCCGCCTGTGAATACTACAAACTAAACAGAAAAACATTCTCCACTCCACATAAAGAGCTAAACAACGTCTTCGCAGACTACAGGCCGGAAATTACCCCAACCAGGTATGGCTGCACCATTTAAAAGTAGATTACATACAACACGAAAACTGTAAACACTGCGGAAGATCACATAATCTGGCAATGCCCCTTTTTTCCTGGGCCAGTGGCCAACATTCATGACACGGAAGCTTGGGAATCCCTTCTCCAAAGCGAAACCCTTGATACCCAAAAAGAAGTCGTCCGCCTGGCGGCTGAGTACGCGAAGAATCAATGTATCCTTGCGCGCTTCTAGTCGCGGAATCCCAGCCCCTATTCGTGTCTGCGTAGCTGGGTGGGGGAGTAGGAGAGCCTCCTGTATCGGCGGCAATAAAGTTTCAAATAATAATAGTAGAGCCGCTCATCCTCCTGCACTTCGATCGGAGTATGTTTAAATTCATAACATCTAGTCGTTTTGGAATTATATGCGTCGCTGCTTCGAAAGCCAACCTCAACGCTACGTTACGCATCACGTAAGAAATTTTTGCGCCAGAATTTCATGCGTTTCAAGAATTATGTGCGCGAAGAGAGCAGAACTCACAGAACGAACAGCAGCCGTTTGGTCCCGCGGACGGCCCTGTGCAATCTGATGAAGGTTTTCTGCTACTGCCCTGCATGGCTTGATTCAAAATATCAGCAATTTACTCTCACCAAGTTTGACAGTCTGGAGTTAAGCAGTAAACTCCTACCGCCCCTATTTTCTTCGGAATTTTCACAGAGACAGCTTATCAGATAAAACCATATCTCGACGTCTCAAAAATTCGAGAGAGAGAGTAATTTAAGGAGAAGAAAGGTGAAGAGGTCGGCCGGTGGTAAAGAGACCCTGGCCTGCTACTACACACTGGGGAAGGAGGGAGGAGGAAGTTAAAGGAAAGTTAGGGTGTGAATGAAGGGTGATGATGTCATATTAAAGTGAGGTTTAACTTGTGGTTACGCTTATAGCTTCCGTGGTGCACTGGTTATCGCAGTTGGCTATAAAACAGGAGGGCAGGTGCGATTCCCCATACAAAGTAATATTTTTTTTTATTTTTCTGTTTTTTTTTTTGTTTTTTTTTAATAGCTACTGGCAATATTTGCACGAACTGCTTTTATTTTTCGAACACAGCTTTTCTGACCCAGCAACCACTGCTTTGAAATACTGAGCAGCATTCAATATCGGCTCATACGTGTGGTGAAGCGCTTGTTTTGGTATAGTCGAATTTATGCAACAGAATTAAGAAATAAAGCATCCCTAACTATGATACTTAACAATAATGGGATTAAGCCAAGTAAAAAAAAAAAGAATAACTCTAACAACGAGAATTTCGCCCGACAGAAAAAAAAATATTAAGAAGAACAGTATAATACCAAAGAACGAGAGGGCTGAGTCGGAAGCAGGTTTGTCACGTTGTGTGGCTAGTGTGACATAGGAGCTGGGCGACCGTCGGCCGAGAGCCGTCTTGCAAGCGAAACGGCGCCGACGCCGACTGTCGGCTGACTGTTTCCGTCGGCGCAGTGAGACATAGACACACACATCACGAATACATGATGTTGGCCGACCGAATCGGCGTCGTGTCGTGCTAGTGTGACGGACCATTAAATGAGCTGATTAAACACACTAAGCATTTTTTTTATTGTTTTCATTGTTTATGAGTATCCATTCTGATATTTTTGAGCATATGACAAACCTGAGCGAACCTGTCATTCCAGTTAGAATGTGATAAGGCAAAGATTCATGCAGTAACTTTGTGAACACTTTTGAGGTTGTGTTAAAATTTCGCAAGCCAATTTTATTTTTCTACGTTTCAGCACAACTCCGACTAGACTGCCGATGTACATTTCTGTTACATAATTTGGGAGCTTATATTTGTGCCACGTTGGTAGCTTTCAAGCGATGGTCATAGGTCCATGCTTCGCATAATGGTCGCCTGCCGGTATCAGCTTTAAAGGTGATCCACTAAAATTGCATTTCATACAGTTCCACTTTTGGTCCCCATAGGACGTTAGCTCAATGAGGACGCCACGCATGGTTGGCACTGATAATGATCTCATCCATCATTGTCACTGAACTACCACAAAACAAACAGACCTAGCATAGTGAAGTGAGGTCCGGGCTGGTTGGTAGTACATAGCGAACGCAAAGCGCGGAAGACCGGGACAAGAGAGGACACGGGCAAGCGCTAACTTCTAACTAAATTTGATATAAAATAACAAAGCCCTATAGCAGCTTGTGAACAGTTGGGCACGAATATGGCTGACCAAAAGTGTACTCTTCATCGAAGTGTGCGATGCGGCCTCCGGTTCCATTTCAGTTGCCCAGGTTGGCCTTCGTCGGAGGACCAAAACTAAGGGCTTTGTTCCCGTGTCATCTGCTTTCCACATACATATATAGTTGCCTATATTTATCCTGTGCAATGGGGCTCAGCGACGATAATACCAAAGCTAGCGAAATGGGCTAATACAACTGATATAGTAAAAGCGCATCGCCCTTCCGAGATGAGGGCAAAATCGAAGCGAATATAACTTTAAAAGCGCTACTTAGAACTGCGTGGTTGATTTTCGCTTTTGTGTCAAACGTAACGGCCACAAATGTTAGGCAGAGAGCGGCAAGCATGGCGGCTATAGGTACACGACGACGACGGGAAATCATAGTTCAGACGCCCCAAAAAACGGGAATGTGTGGAGTTGGGCTGTAAAACGTTTCTACGACTTTGACCAGAGGGTTGAGAATTATTCGCCTTCCTTTCCTTGTTTCATATTTCAGTCGGCGATGCGGAGCTAATATTGTTGCCTCGGAAAACTGAGGAGCGAAGGGGGGTTCGAATTGAGGTCTTCAGTTCAGATATCGTGCTTCGGATATCCCGGGAGAGCTGCTCAATATCGCAGGTTGGATTACGCCATTAGATTATTTTCAAGAACCAATGTGATTAGGTCATTAATGTCCTGACTAAAAATCGTTAGCGATTAAAAATCGTTAGCCTCTTCATCGTTTCAACTGGAAGCGAGTGGTAGTTTTCGCTCCCTTATTAGTGTGCTGGCCGCACACTTTTGGACCTTCAGTCGTGTGCCGTGTGGCACGCGCCACAAATCAGTCGGCAAAGAGGAGAAAGAGGCGCCAGGCTGAAGGAGCGGCCGCCGTGATGTCGTCGTCGAAGCCCCTATTAACACCGACGCCTCCCTTGACGCCGAGCCCCCCGTCGCCAGAAGAGCAGACTGGTGGAGTCGGCGAAGGCGCGACAGACGGCGATGCGGCTGCGGCGGCGATCAGGGAGACACCCTGCCGCCACTGGCCCTTGGCCACGGTGATGATGGCTGCCTTGCAGCTGCACCTGCACTGGCAGGCTGCGTACCGGCATGACCAAAGCCGCTGTGCGAGCCTCGCCACTATTCTGGAGGACGGCCACTGGAGCCGCGTCGTGTCGGCTGCGTTCCACCACGAGGACCGTTGGCAGCTAGTCGTGAACTTGGGGTCTTTGCTATGGAAGGGATCTCGGCTCGAGATGTCCATCGGCACGCCGATCTTTGCCGTAGCAATGGCCAAGCTGGTTTTGCTGGTAGGCGTGACCAACACCCTGCTCAACCTTGCGGCCAGTCTGGTGCTGAACAGTGACGAGTACGACACCGCGTGCATGTACACCTTCTCGGGCGTGCTGGTCGCCCTCAAGGTCATCAACGAGCAGCGCCATGACTTCACCACGTTCCGCTGGGGCGCGGTCGAGGTGGAGCTGCCACCGCCCAAAATCGCTTGGCTGGAGCTGATCGCCCTCCATCTGGCCGCGGCACGGAGCCTGACTACTATGCTCAGCGGCCTCCTGGTCGGGCTCTTCTTGGCAGAAGGGATTGCCAGGTACTGGTAGCTTAAACATTTACGCTATTCACGAGGTCTTCCCGGAACGGCTCATAGCTAGTACAGTATCAGTCTTGTGCACGTCACAGAAAAAAAAAATAACTGATTGCAGCTGCAGTTACTTCATCTGAAATGTAAAACAGGAAAGTGATAAATTACAGAGAAGTGATCGATTTATATTAAGTTATTTTTCGCCCATCATTTTTTTAGAGTAAGCACAGATATAAAAGGACGAGAAGGCTATCTATAGTTTGTTACAGAACAATGCTGGTACTTTATTCACGTTTCCTTGTGAACACACCATTAGCAACACTGAATAGTATATTCATGTACGCGAAAGGAATGTGCCCTGCTTTAAGATAAGAAGACATTGCACGCTCCTTCGAAGCTACGCAAAGCTCCGCGCTTCGCTTTTTAGCTTGGACGAAGTCCATGCTCACTAAACGTGACATTCCATTGTGCGGTCGTGGGGAAATACGAAATACGAAGCGCGGAATACGGGGTTTGACAACTGCAAGGCCGTTCGGGCTTGCATATGCGGACGCCCTCGCGTGCCAGGCTTCTCTGCAACTCGAACCTTGCCTCTATGAGACGAGGGAATTCAGTGATGAACAAGTATTTCCTACCGAGTTCAGTTCCCAACGTTGTACCGCTTGTTGCTGCTTGTTTTTTAACAGATTATTAGTAAGCGATTACTGACAACACTTCACAAAATGTAATCACGTATTTTAATAAATTATAAAAATCTACAAGACTGATACAATTAAGGCCGACGAACTTGGCTGCCTTGCTTACTCAGTGTCCAAAATTCAGATAATTAATTACAACTTTAGGCTTCACGTGACAAAGTCATGGAACTGTGGCCTTGTCATTCACTTTTTCTCAGCCACAGGTTTCAAGATTTTAAAGATTTAAATTTCTTGCCTTACGTCAAGTATAATGCAGTCATGCTCCCGCACAAGAAGCGACTTGAACGTGCAATGAGCCACGAGTCCAAATTAGAATTAAAAATAAGTGCGAGTTATATAGTCAATAAAATTATAGTTTCACTGAAAGGTATGAGCTTTAGAGCTACTTAGAGCTTATTAATGGCCACAATAAATGGCACATAGCGACCCTGGGTGCCTTCACTGGCAGCCTACAAGGCCTAAATGGCACTGCAATTTTTCGGTTTCTATACTTTTAACTGCCAGAATCATAGCTTGTGTAGCACAGAAACCGAGGCAACATTCCATCTCAGCATGATTACAACTAATTCACAGTCACAGTTTTGATCTTGGAAGCGCAGCAGCACAAAACATTGAAGAAAAAAAAAAACAGAAAGCATTCCGTAGTACGCAGTAATTTTTACTGACTCATGCCGTGTCATCTGTGTCTAAAACAGACGCTTGGGAAAGTTGTTAATCCATTGAGGGTAGACAGAGCTCGTTTGTGTACCTCTTGTGTCCTCGTCTTTTTTGTGCTGTCTACCCTCAATGCATTTGTGTCGTTGCCGGAAAAGTTAAATATGAGCCAAGTGAGAAGAGAATTGTTTACACTGATTCTCGTGCTCCCAGCATTTAACTGTGTAAATGCAACCGTTACTTGAACATATCATTAATGATATAAATAGAGCCACACCCGGTGCTTAAAGTATGGCTCCACGGGAGGGGGGTCTCTATAGTGATTCGAACACAGGTGTAAATAAAAATAGACATAGAGATAGAAAGCGACTGGTGGCCTGCTTTGCACATCATTTTACAAAGCTGGTGGGGGGGGGGGGAGGGGGGATTTGTTCTCTGTCGGTATTTAGAAAATATCTTAGTGGTTCTTATTGAACCTCATAGAAACTGCGGAAACAATTTAGAAGAAATGGTTTAAAAAACAAAAATTAAAAAATGACAGCCTGCTTCGTACTCGTGCAGTCCTTATACGTTGAAGTTCAGGGGATCTCAGACCCCCTTAAATACTGGTGGGGGGATCTCAGACCCCCGAGACCCCTCTGACTTTAAGCGCTGTCAAAATCATAAGTACTAACGTAAAACTTTGCTGGGTCCCGATCCACGTCAGATTGGCAGTGAGAGATAGTATGTGCGCTACACAAGCTCACAACAAGGAAATTGAGAAAGTGGATATGCCCTATAGAGGTTACATGAAGTTAGCACATAACAAATTAAGAGATAAACGGCAGACTGCATGGTATAAAGAAGTAAATAACAAGGTACTCCTGGTAAAGTTTATCTTAGGAGAACGGAGGAAAACATTTCATAGAAGTGGTTTTATGTTGTCTTCGCATTGGGAACGCACCTTATACGCCATCTTATTCTCGCAAAACAAAGCCAACTAACATGTTAACCACCAGTCAAACAGTTATATTATTTAAAAAGTTTGTTTTCTTTCTTACGCAAAACAAGTACACTTAACCTACGTTTCGGCCCTTCCGCGGTGACTCAATGGTTAGGACGCTCTACTAGTGAGTCGAGGAACCCAGGTGCGATCCTGGTTTCTGCGGCTGCCTTTTGAATGAGGCGAAATGCAAGGCGTCCGCGTACTTCGCAATGTCAGTGCGCCTTAAGGAACCCGACGTGGTGGATATTATCTGGAGCCCTCCACTACGCCGCTCCTCATAGCCCGAGCTGCTATGGAAAGGGAAACCTCCCCAAACAAAACCAAACCTACACTTGGCCCATGACAGCGTTATTCGCAAGTGGGCCATTAAGCACACTCATTTTCTTCAGTCAGTCGTCGTTTTAGTTGCTGTCTGGTATGTTAAACGTAAAAAGCAGAATGATTCACAAATAGAACTTCATTTTCTTGGTTAATGCGTTCCGCGTGCTGAATAAAAGCTGCCGAAAAAACTTTGTTGTTTGTGCTCAAACCATGCGCGGTACTTTTGCGCAGTGCCAGGCAGGCCATCGGAGCTCGGTCGTTCTTCAAGGCGCCCTTCCTGCCAGCCACATACAGCCTTATGGGCATGCTTCTCGCAACCCACTTCTTCTGGCCCGGCATGGACCCTTGCGTCAGCTTCCGGGCGGTATTCGAGCAGAGACGCTGGCTGCAGCTGCTTTTGCCGTCACTGTACACCTTCAGCTCCTACCACCTCGTCTACGTGGTGCTCTCGCTGCTCAGCCTTGGCCGCCAGTTGGAGCCCCGGTACGGCCACGACAACTTCCTGCTGCTCGTTCTGTTTGTGACCCTCAGCGTGAACTCGGCACACTGCCTGATTACTTGGATCCTTTCACGCCACTCGCTCAAGCTGCTCGAGCCTCTGCTGCCTCCGTCGCTACGTGACAGCTGCTTCAGCGGCTTCACGGGTGCACTGCTCACGCTCAAGATGCTGCTGTACAAGGAGCGACCGGAGGCCGACTACGACTTCGCCTCGTTCCAGATGGCCGTGCCGCATTGGTTTGGCCTCATCACCGAGGTAGCCCACCTGTACATGTACACAGCCCGCTCCTGGCTCCTGGGCCACGCCGCCGGCATCGCGGTCGGACTCACGCTCATCCACGTGCCAGGGCTCAGGCCTGCAGACCATGGGCAGCGACGCCTGAACTGATTCTGGAGCTACGAAATCCTTTCTGCTTCGAGGGTGGCTTCAATCAAGCTCGACCTTTACCCCTCAGCTTGTGATCAAATACATTAAAATTATCTCTATCCGCTCTTACCATATGGTGCGAATTCCCACGTCGCGGCACTTCACTAGAATACCGGGTAAAATAAAGTGTGTTGCGAACGGAGTTATAAGCAGAGTTATTCATCCCGCGCATCTATAGAAAGTATAGAGAGTGCGGGTGCTGTAGCAGGCTAGATATGTGTTCAGCAGCACGCTACAAATGTACCCTTAGTAACACACTCAAAAGGAATCACCCGAAGAGAGAGTGTAGAGGATGCAGAGGTACACCTCGGGACAATGGCACTCATATGTAGCAACCGAAATTTTGTTACTGACAGATCGATGAACTGTGCTACACTTATTCGCTGGCTTCTGCCGTTGGTTCCAGACAGGAGTTCAGTAAGAATTGTTTATTCCATATGAGTATTGCCCTCGACGCTTACTACTCAAACACTCGAAAGAAAATATAAATTTAGAGTGGTGCCTTAACTTAGAGTCTAGGTGGGACAGGGATAAGAATAGGCGCTTTTGTGCTGAGTGCATGGCAGCTGTTCCTCAGCGCAAACGGAGTAAAACAAGCAGTGCTTCCATGGAGAGTTACGTTCGAGGAAGAGAAAGGGGTGAAATGAAGAGCGGAGTTACTTTCTACATTTTAATTTTTTAATTGAAATCCTATATTTAGTAAACTTATTTTAAAATAATATTCTAATATTTGGTCTTAATTCGTCTCATTTATATAGGTCGCTACATTTATTCACACGTTGGCAATTTCAGATGGCATATTGCAAACAGGAGCCTCCCACCAACCACAGAAATGACTATCTCAGGAAAGGAGGGAAAGGAAGTTGTTAACTAAGGAAACCAGTCGTTTATTTCCGTTTTCTTTGCTGGGGCTAGCACAATACGGTACCCATACTGCCTTGCGCTAGACCAAATATTCTTTCTGGTAAAGCTTGCATATCAACTCACTTATTGGCTATTTCCAAGACACAAAGAAAGCGCTTCAGTTTATTAAAAATGGCGGCACTAGGAAGGGTTGATTCTGGGTTGCGCTCCTAGAAGGAGTTGCGTTTTTTCTTTAATTTTAGCAAGAGAGATAGAGAAAACTTTTAATGAGCATAATAATCAGTAAGAATTCGCAGGAGCTGGGTGGTCGGTGCCCCTAGTCCAGGGCTCCGCTGGCAGCAGCTGACTTGCGGTCTAGCTGGATAATCCAGGCTTGCTGGTCCAGGTTGTCGCTGGTCAGGGCCGCCTCCCACTGCTCGTGTGTCGGGCATGGCACTAGTAACGTTGGGTCAGGTTTCTCCTGGCATTCCCAAGAGATGTGATAGAGTGTGGGGCTTGAAACCGCACCAAGGACAGTAATTCTTGTATTTTGTTGGGCTTATCTTATTTAAAATGTGAAGATTAGGGAATGTGTTTGTTTGTATTTTTCTCCAGTCTATAGCGTCCGAGGGAGGAAGTTGTTTGTGTGGTGGTGAGAAAATTCTTCTTTCTAACCGTAGGTGTTCCAGCCTGTCGCTGTAGGGTCCTAGGAGAGGGGTGGGGTAGGGATGGGGATCCGCCCGGTTTGTGAGAGCTCGGGATAGATCATTCGCTACCTCATTTCCTTCTAGGCCTTCGTGTCCAGGTGTCCATGTAATTGTGTGCGTCTGGGAGATGGAACGTAATATTGCACACGCTCTTCTGTGAGGTTTTCCGGCCAGGTAGTCCCTGCAGGCTGGTTGGGAGTCCGTCACTACGTGTGATGACTTCTTTTGGTGGTCTTGTGTTTTTATGGTTACGGCTATTGCCAGTGATTCCGCTTCCGCAGGATCCTTGGCATAGATGGAAGCCTGAATAATTGGCCTCTTCTGGTGGTCAACTGCAGCTATTGTGAACTTGCCAGGCTCGCCGTAAGCCCCTATGTCCACGTAGACAACTTCCGCGTCTTTAGACAATTGTTTTTCCAATGATTTGACTCTGGCTTTCCTTCGACCCTTCTGTAACTCATGGTGCATGTGCTTGGGTATCGGGTTCACATAGATGTTGTTTCTTGTGGATGTCGGAATTTGTGATTTGATCTCAGAAGTTCTTAGTGCCTGCCATAGCCCTAGTTTTGACAGGATTTCCCTACCCGCCTGCGTTGTTGTTAGGCGTTGTTTCTGACTCTCTAGAACCGCCTCCTTGAGCTCCTCGAAGTTGTTGTGCCCTCCGAGTGCCCAAAGACGTTCCGTTGATGTTGTTGGCGGGACGTTTAGGGCCGTTTTATAGGCTCCTCTTATGATAGTGTCAATGGCCCTTTTATCAGTGATTCTATTTCGTGATATTGGAGCCCGTAGGTAATCCTGCTAACGACTAGGGCTTGTACAAGGCGGAGGGTGTCCTCCTCCCTCATCCCTTTCCGGTGCCAGGTCACCCTTCTAATCATTCTGGAAATTTGGTTGACTGTGGTTTTGAGTGTTTTGATTGTATAATCCACTCTCAAATTGCTTTGCAACCACAGCCCCAAAACTCTGATCTCGTCCTTCTCTTGAATTGTCTGGTCTCCTAGAGAGAGCTGAATTTCTCCTGGGGACTTGTAATTTCTTCTGTGTAGCCTGATAAGTTCGGATTTTTCTGGGGAGCATTGAAGACCGCTCTCCCCGGCAAATTCCTCGACTAGGTCTATAGCGGCTTGCAGAGCTTCTTCTTTTTGCGCCAAGGATCCCTGAGTAGCCCAGATGGTGATGTCGTCCGCGTATAAAGTGAAGCCAATATCAGTGCGGGTCAACAGTTTTTTTGCTAAATTTATCATTGCTGTGTTAAATAGCATTGGAGAGATTATAGAACCCTGCGGTGTACCTTTGTTCGGCATGGGTACTTTTGATGATCGGATCTCTCCAATTCCTATGGTGGCTGTGCGATCTGAGAGGAAAGCCTTCACGTATTTGAAGATTTTTCTCCCCGCAGTTGATATTGTTTAATTCATGCAATATGGTTTGGTGGCCAATGTTGTCGAATGCTCCTTTGAGATCTAGTGCCAGAATGAAATTTTCGCCTTTTCGGGGTATGGTGTTGATGACTTCTTCCCTAATCCGGAGGAAAGCATCTTGCGTGCAGAGTCCCTTGCGGAAGCCCAGCATGTAGGAAGGAAAGATGCTGTTTTCGTCGATGTAATTTTGGAGCCTGAGGTGGACTACTTTTTCATAGAGTTTTCCCAGGCAAGAAGTGAGGGAGATAGGACGGAGACTCTCCACAGCCGGTGGCTTTCCAGCGCCCTGTTTTTGGGCGCAATAAAAGAGTTCACCACCACCACCGCGTGTCTCCAAGCTGATGGGACCTGTCCCTTCTCCCGCAGTTCTTCGTTGATGTACTTCGTTAGGTCTTGCAGATGTTCGGTGCTTAAGTTCCTAATCATGGCGTAGGTGACTTTGTCTCCTCCAGGGGCAGTGTTTCTTGTAAATGTACGGGCTAGAGGGGGGAGGGATAAAGTTTAATTTAGAGTGAAATATTTGCCCTACATGGAAAGTCTCCTCAGAAAGCCGTGTACTCGAGCCATTCCCTGAGTCCGGTCGACCAGACTACGCTCATCATCCGCGCTGGGGCTTAACAGCTGGGTCTCCCATTGCTCTTCTGTTACGTCCTTGGTGGTTATGGTACCATGTGGTCCCTTGCATCCCCATACCATAAACTGTGGGGTCTTTGGCACGTTACAGAATGTGCATTCATATCTGTAGATGGGAAAAATGCTGTGTAATAAGGTGCCGTGGACGTGACTGTTGGTTTTTCTGAGTGTAACCTGCTTTTCTCTAGTTAGTTTCGGTTGGAGTGGGGACATTTTCTTCTGTCAAATCTGTAATGCAGGAAAATGTGAGTACATTTCTTGGGTACGTCCTGGGTTCTCCAAAAACCCTCTAGCTGCTACTACCGTGCCCGGTTTGCATATCATTTCCAAGTTGGTGTATCCCGGAGTCAATATGATGTAGGCGCCTGGGAGGTGTTGTGATGTGCTGCGACGAATGATATCAAGTTCGATGCTGAAAATTCTTTCGTGTTGGTAGTTTCTGCATGCAGACTGTGAATCAGTGAGGATGATGTACGCACTTTACACGTCGAGAGGGCTAAGGCGATGGAAGCCTCTTTTGGTTCGTCAGTGTGATTTGTTAGAATAGTTGCAAGGGTCTTCTCTGTAAATGTATAATCCATGACGTTAATAGAGTGAATTTGTCTTCCCGGGTATCTTGCTGCGCCAATTTACCTGGTTTCCTTATCTGTTCCGTGCGCTTTGCTAAGGGCTGGCGCTTTGCTGGCGCCCGTCTATGTATGTATAGATGCATATTTCATGGGATGGGAGGCTATGGTGATGTGTGAACAGATTTCATCCAGGAGGCGCTGCTGGGTGCATTTTGCTTCCACGTCTTCTCTGTATCCTTTGTTTTTTTTTTCTTCAACTTCGTCATACTTCTGTTAGTTTTAAACGTTCCAATAGGTTAACTTTATGGGCCTCGGCAAGCATAGGTGCAGGAGGCGCTGCGTAGATGCGCGTTCGAATATGCCAATGACGATTCTGATGGATTTGCTTACGGATGAGAAAGCTTGTTACCCTCTGATTTCTTTAAATACAAATTCGTTGCCCCGTACATTATGCGGGTTGGGATCTGAGAGCCTGGATGATGCGAATGGTATCTAGTTGTTTTATACCTTGTCTTCTGCTGGCTGCGCGGCGTACGATGTGCCACTTGAGTAACAGTAGCCCGAAGTTTCAGGAGCGTTGCGGACCCTGCATGAGCCATCTTTCGGAATGTTTAGGCCAAGAATGAGGATTGAGTCGACTTGATGGATAAACTTCCTCAAGAAATATTTCCGGATCAAGAATTTCACCTCTTTTTCTTGGGGAAGGGGGGGTGGGGGGGTGTCTTTCTCGGCTTTGATAACCAGAAGTTCCAATTTCTCTGGTGCGCAGACTGGTCTGCAATTCTGTAGCGAGAGCTATATTCGGCTACCAGTCGAGCATTTAGCTGTGGAACCGCTCTGGAATGTGTGCGAAGCAAAGAGAAGGAGCAGGTATGATGGGCGTGACATCAGAGGTTCGCTGCCGGATGCGGCCCTAGCCGGCAAGTTATAATAGAAATGCTGGAGTGGAGGCCACCTATACCGGCGCATGTGCGGAGCGGAGGTGAAAAACCTGGTCGAGAGCGCGGCGGCCCTATTGGCATAGGCAAGAAAGAGTAGCTATAGATCATTCGCATAGGCTTTTTCCGCGCTCATATTTTTGAATCAGGAGCGGATGGATAGAGGGGTGGCTCGTTTAGTTCAAGGAATGACTTTAGTACTTTCGATGAAAATATGTCGGGGTTTTTCGCGGTTTTTAAATGCAATATCTTTTGGTTAGAGGGGCTGTTGCTCTATTTCTATATACGCCACTGTCGTGCATTTACAGCGTGGAGTTTCGAATTTTAATAAGAAGGCCGACCTTAAAGTTTAACCAGAAAAGTCTTGAAAAACAAATATCATAATTATAGCGCATATGCAGGCGACGATGGAAAAGAGACAAACGCGCACTCAGCGCTGTACTTATTTCTGAGTCTATTTTGCCCATTAATTTTAACCTAAGCCAACAAGAAATCTTTAACGGCTTTGCGAAAATGTAGTTTAATTCACCTTTGCACGAATTTCAGCTCTTTTAGTGAGCGTCACCTTCAGTTGTGCCAATATTGAATATCCGGGTCAAGCTTTAGCAGCACAAGTGTTATATCGTTGTGTAGATCACGTGGAGTATAACAGCACCACATGCGTTATATAATTTGATATCAAGAATAGATATGTAATAACTACGTGTCGCAATTACTCATATTGAGTTTGTTCATTGTTATCAATAAATTCTACGCTACAATATTGTTGTCTTTCGTTGGACAGCTTATGTCGTGGATAAATGCACTGGACTAAATGCAGCTGTTAACTAATTATAGTTATTTTTGTTTTTACCATCTACATGGTAAAACCTAAGTAACCAAAGCGAAAACGGCGGTATACGTTTCGCTCGACCCGCCTCTGCTCGTCTCTTTGCGGCATCCTCTCGGCGATCTACGCCCACCAGATGATCGGATTCGGCCTGTCATCTTCTTAACCTCTGAGACGCAAACAGTTCACGAGGCGTCTCGCCTGGATCATCCATGACGACTGCTGCCGTTAAATTGTCGAGAGCTGTTGCGATCCGTTAACACCGGCTGAGGCAGTGGAGGCTATCAGACAGAGCGAGCGCCACGGCTCCAGCGTTGCAGCGATTGAGTGACGTCGCGGTTGTCACGTGACTAGGCAGAGGCGAGCGCACGGTTACCTTGATTTCAGCAGCGGCGGATGACTGGCATCATAGCTGCCACGTGGTGTCTTCTTGGTTCAGGGACAAGCACGCGCTCACGGCGAAGAAGGTACGGAGGGGAGTATGTGAAGCAAGCTATACTCGGGACAACTTTTTTTTGGCTATGCCGCCAAAGTTCCAGAGCCAACACGCACCAGTTCACTGTGCAGCAGAATATAGACCAGATTTTTTTAGCCGTTCTGGGTCGCGGCCATTTTCTGCCGACTGGCGCGCCGCCGCGCGGCCGTTTCCTCGGAGACTGTGGGGATGCGCTATCTCAGTGGCCACACCTGCACTGTAGCCACGATTAGCTAGCCTTCTGGTGCTGTAGAATATTGCCAAGTATAATTTCACTGCACGGTTGTGGTGGAGCAATTAGTTTAATTGTGGTGTCGTAGAGTTAATATTGACGCGTTATGGGATTTAGTTTGACATTCACGTTAATTGTGTTGGTACTCAGCACACAGCCGTGCTGATGGTGCCGTTTGGGGCCCCCACATCCTAGAAAACGCTTTTGAACAATTGCAAGCATTACTCTTGAGTACGGCTCACACGTAACTGCACTTCCAACGCTCTCTTCACCCTTCCTGTCAGACATGGCGAACCTTACTAATTAGGCGGTGTTGTCGTTTACTTGGTGGTGCGCCAGTCACATCAACAAATTATAGCTGTGTGCCCATCTGAGTTGTCGAGCTAATCGCAGGCAACTCTTGTTGCGCTTTATTTATCAATATCGCCGCTTTACGATCGTTTCTTTTTATGTCATGGAAATTATATAGCGCTTATCAAACTGTTGCACCTGCATGTCACGCATCATATATATATTTTTAAATCCTGCACGTACATTGTCGTACATTCCAAAGAATGAAACAGCAGCAAAGGTATGCTAGTTCGAGCATAATAACTATAAGTTTTCGCTTGGTAAATGGAGTTTAGCGTCCCAAAGTGGCATCGGCTGAGGTATACGTCGTAGTGGAGTGCTCCGGATATTTCGACCAGCTGGGATTACGTGCGTTGACATCGCACATTACACAGGAGCCTTCTGCTTCGCCTTCACCGAAGCGTGGTTGTCGCTGCCGTGATCGAACCCACGTCTTCGGGCTCGACAGTCAAAAGCCCTAACCACTGATCCATCGCTGTGGGGAGCAACATCGTTTCGCTATTTGTATTAAGTCTTGAACAAATATTAACAGAGTAGTCAGCTCTCGCGACTTCTGCAGCCAGAAGACGAGTATATTTTAATTCAAAGCTATTGGTGTGTATGAGAACGCTGAGCAGCCGTTTGAGCAAGCGTCATAGTGAAATCGTGATAATGAAATCGTGTTTATTTATTGGGTTTCAGGCACATACTAATAGCAGGAAGCTACTACGCTCAGGTGTTTTCCGTGCCGACTTCTCTCTGAAATACGGGGATAACAATTTGGATTGCTGACGGTCGAGCTTACATTCCCGTAAAGGAACGGTAAAAGAAAGCCAAAGACGAACCACTGGTGACCGAAAACACTCGTTTTGCCTAAGAAATCTTCAGCACGGAGCTCGTCGATTACATCTCCCACCATGAAGTAAGAAAACAAATCTATATCCCCATGCCCAAAATAAGTTAAAAATAAACATAGGTGCATTTATCACATCCGAAAGGCAGCCACAAAAAAAAAAAAAAGAAAAAAAAAACACCAGTACATTTGTGCGTATACAAGGCGATTTCTAGTTCGTAGCCTGCATGGTGGATTACCCTCTAATATCGCGTTAACGGGGGAACAGTGTACTTAAAATTGCTGTAGTACTCTCTAAGAACAGGGGACAATGTGAGTAGCAATGCACAGTACACACCTACATACATGGGTGGTAGACCGCGTTAAGGACAGAATTGAAAAACCCTTGCTCAAACACATGTTCTAGCTTTAGTTCTAGCGAAACACCCGCGCCACCCGCAGTCTTTGGGCCGCGCGAGCACGACAGATGGTGCCTGGTGTAGTGAGAAAGAGGGCTCTAGCAGCCTGCGTGTGAGGGTAAAAAAACGTTTCGCTGATCCTAGTCTGGAATATTATACCATTACGGAATCACTGACGTTATCATTACATCAATATTTTACTGCAATACTATGACCAGGACAGAGTTAATGTGGGACATTTTAATGTTCACACAATAGAATGTCGGGAACTCTGCGAAGCGTAGGTGGGCAGCTGTCAACTGCGTCTCCCCGCCAGTTTCTGTACGCTTTCGCAATGCGCTTGTTTTGAGAGTGCGCGTCGTATGGGCTGTTGAGTAGTCGCGGATTTATATTTGGTTTAGCTTATAGTGTTTACCGTCCTAAAGCGACTCATGCGGTGAGGGCGCTGTAGGGAACGGTTCCGGAAACTTCGACCACCTTGGGTTCCCATTCAGAGAGCTACGTACTGTATGGTCAGGGAACAAACACAAGTTAGTGATATTCTAGTAAAAATCAACCAGAATAGATGGGCATGACTGGTCATGTAATGCGAGTAAGATAACCAGTGGCCCTTGTTCAATTCTCTTTCATACAGTGGTCTCTAAGGATGACAGATTGGATTCCAAAGGAAGGCAGGCGTAGCAGGGAGCGGGAGAAAGTTAGCTGGACGGATGAGATTACAAAGTTTGCGGGAATCAGATGTACGAAGCTGGCACGGAACCGGGTCAATTGGAGGGACATGGGAGAGGCCTTGACCCTGCAGTGTGTATTCAAGCTGATGATGTTGGTGAATTAAGACTGGCAATTAGTGCAGAGCAGTTATACTCAACATATATGCTATGAACGATATGTGACTTATCGTTGTATTATAATATTCAGTTCTTAATTACATTTTCTTATTGCATTGTAATTGATTACGACGTGTAATTAGTAAAGCTAAGTTATACATGATATTGGCTGTATAACGATACCACACTTGTGTTGCTATGGCTTGACTCGAAGCTTTGATATTCAGGTTGAGCTAATGGTCAAAAAGGCGCAGTCTGCAAGTGCTCGACTTTTGCACTGAGTAAAGCTCTCGCTTTAAAAATAACAAAAAATGCAGTTTTCTAGAAATGGCATCGGAAAAGGGAGGGGCTAGGCTAAAATGGCTAAATACACTGGTCTCCACTATAGGAGGCTGTATGTCACGTCGGGCGGCCATGGCAAAGCCCGCAATGAATGGAGACTAAATAGGAGGAGTAAATGTGGTCAATTGGCTGGCGTAAACAACTGCCGTCCCATAACAGTGACATCAGTGGCTAACAGGGTGGTCATGCAGGTTATAAAGGACGCACTGAAGACGCAGGTCGAAAACGAAGGTGTTGGTTCTAGGAGAGCTACAAAATTGGTGCCTGAAGCAAAGGCGGTTAGAGGAAAATCTGTTCTCATTGACGCAGTCTATTTAAACAGCTGAGAACGGAACACCGGCCCCTATGGGTAGCTTTTCTGGATGTAAAGGGAGTCACAATAATGTAGTTCAAGAGGACTTGTGGGACATTCTGTACGCATTTGGTTTCTGAAATGGAGTAACTGATCTTATAAAAGATATTTTTAAAGGTAACCAGTTGTTCATAGAGTGGAAAAATGTATTGAAGCTTGTAGTGACACTGCAGCGGCTTATGCAAAGATGTCTTCTATCACCTTTTAGTGTTCTTCTTGTACCCGCAAGGATTAGAGACCAATCTGAAGAGGAGCAAACACGGCTTTAACCTTCCCCCCCCCCCCCCCCTTTTTTTTTTTTTAATACAGAGTGAATAAACTGAACGGCCATCACCAGCGCTGATGTGCGTGGATCTAGTTTTAATGGCTGACAATGGAGAAGATATACAGGAATTGATAGACATCTGCAACACAGAGGGAGACAGATTATTTGTCAAGTTTAGGAAGGACAAATTGGCTGTCCTGATGTTTAATGATAACGAGGGCGGCAAGCATAGGGTGCACGAGGTCCCGCTGTAGGTAGTGGAAAACATAAGTATATTGAGGTACGTTTTTACTCTTGGACGTGACTACACTGTTTCGGCGATTGTGCAGGATCGCATTTGCCCCCCCCCCCCCCCCCCCCTCTTTGTACCTTATATATGTGTCCTGTTTCGGAATAACATTTCAGTTTTTAGTCAGCGCCTGTGTCTTTGTTTCCTTTCCTTCGTGTTTCGTCTCGTTCCTTGCGCTGTTTTATTTCATTGTGCGGATAAATAATCTGCTGTGTTGCAAACGATGAAGTCATCGAAAGAAGCCTAACAGGGTAAGAAGCATGCTTTCCAATAAGGACACTGGGCACCACCTTAGGCACAGAAAGAAAGTGCCAGCTCTGAAACAAAAATGAAAAAAAAAAAAAACTATGTTCCAAGGCGACACTACCACGGCCGCAATTATCTCCTGTCGAAAAATTAAGAACCGCAGTGATATTTTCAGGTTCATTGCCTAATGATGTGGACGAAATTTTAAGAATTGGCTTAGTGCAACTAGTACGTGGTGTAGATACGATGCAAATATGATGTAGCAAAACGCAGTGGTGATTGTCTTCAGAAGATACGACTGTTCTGCAATGTATTATAAGCCTTGCTGTTCATATGTTTAAATAAACAAAATTGTGGCTTCTTTACAGTTGTAAACTTGACGAAAACCCGTTAGCCAGAATTATATTAACACCTTGGTTAAAAGGACTTAAAATTAGTATTGAGACAACTTGATTTTGAACAGCTTGAAATGGATCTGAATACCATACGCGATGCACTGCCTCAATCGGTAGGGCAATAAATAATGTAGGAGTGAATAAACTAGTGGCGAAAGGCTGACACAGTATGGTGCTGTTATAAGCCTGCTGATCTCAAACGTAGTTTTTCTTTGATGTTAGCTTCGTGTTAGTAAAATTTTACGTTTTAGTCAAGCTGAACCCCCAATACAGGGTGAGCTTGCTGGTATGGAGTTATTTCCAGAAGAGAGGAACGATAAGACTGGAGGCAGTGTTTGATTTCACTCAGTGAGTCTATTAACCAATCAATCAACCAATAGTCAGTCAATCGCAGTTAATTTTCCTGACAAAAGACATGCCAAAAGTTTCTTGAAGGAGATGGGGGAGGACCGAGCGGACACAATTTTGAAGTTAAGAAATCTCTAAAAAATTACGAACTTTCTATGCGAAGGTGAGTGCGACTGAAACAAAGCTGTAAACTTCAGAAAGTCCTGAAGAGGTTGGCACCGGCTACGGGTACGTAGATCTGAGTCCAAGCGCTAGCTACACGAAGGCGCGCAGCCTCCATGACTGCGCGACCTCTTCAAGGGATGAGAGCGTGGGCGCATGATTTTCGCCGAGTATTTGGCTTGAAATTACTATGGCATGAATGCACGCTATGTGGCCAAAGCGCCATTATATTCGTGTACGCGCCCATCATCACTGACTGGTGTAACCAGCATAAACCAGCAAAAAACGCTGGCCAGTTTAAACGCCTTTCTGATCTCCCTTGAGGGCAGCTAGGAGCCGTCGTCTGTGGGTCATTACGCTTTGGTTTTCGAGTGAGTTTTAATGCACTAGCATTACAGGAGGAGTAAGAGTAGCAAACCTTTATTGGGGAAGAGGTTTCAGACGTTGTATCGTTCTCGAATGGAATCAAAAGAATGGACAGCCACATTGTGAGGAAAACAGTTAACACGCTGATTTATTCCACGGTGTTATTTATACCCGAAGGTGGAAAGGGGTTATAGTGCACACAGAGGGCAAGGGAAAAGCACGTGACAGTGAAAGGCACACAGATAACGTGCAAAACTAACCTCTTTCTACCTTCGGGCATAAACAATACAGTGAAATAAAGCGGCGTGTTCACTGTTTTCCTCACAACTCGGCTGTCCATTCTTGCCGTTCTACTCAAGTATGATACAACGTCTAAAACTGATACAAACGATACAACATTGGGGAGGGGTTCCCATCCCCGCGGTTGATTCCTCTTCTAAGCTAAACGCCAGGTGGCCAACCGATGTCGTTCAACGACCTCTTCGCGGTCCGCTCTGTGACTCAGAGTTGAACCTTTGAGTCTCAAGTGAGCAGCGCGGCCTCCCACTGCGATTGGGTAGAGAGCTACAGACCATCCGGAGGCTTGCCTTGATTACAGGAGTACAAGATGAGTTGCATGTCTGCCCTTTGGTGCCCGAGTAGCATTTGGAGTAAATCTACGGATTAATTACGGATAACATTAGGACCTTCTTCACGAAATCTGATGCATCCCAACTGGCTAAAAGATTTGCTTCCGAAAAAAAGTACCGACTTCGGAGCTTGCCGACGCATCACTATCAATTTCTATATTCTATTGACCCACATCTAAAATCAAGACTTCCTCCGAAATATCCTCACCAACTAGAAACTCTTTACCACCGACTTCGTCTAAACTGTGCATACACAAATGATTTGCGCTACCGTTTCGGTGAAATGAACAGCCCGTATTGTGACAACTGTGGCTCGATTGAAACTGGGGAACATATCCTACTTGAGTGCACTGCGTGCACTGACGAGCATGGAGAAGCTCTCCCCACTGCCTTTAACAATGAACAGTGTTTTAGGTCCCTTAGCCTGCCCTATAGGCAACAGAGACTCGCGATGAACTTTTTATTTACATATTTGAAAGACATTGGACTCCTTGACAAACTCTGAATTTACATCGCATGTTTCCCTCAGGCATTTTGCAAGCTGTGAACTCTATGAGCACATTTGTCGGATCATGCATTTCATTATTTGATTTTATATCATTACTCCACGAAGCACCTTAACACGTATTTAATGGCCGTGTTTTATCTCCCCCTTCAATTCTATTATTTCCCTCACCATTCTTTTTTCAATCTTTCCCTCCCGAATTCCCCTACCCACACAGAGTAGCATGCCAGCGAAATCTAAACGCCGGCAAAATTATCTGTTTTTTCATTAAAGAGTCTCTCTCTCTACGGATTAAAGAAAGTTTCCGTTTGGAGCTGCGCCAGCTGACTTGGTGTGCTTTACTTAGAGATCTACGGGACTCTGGAAAGATTTGTCAGTTTTTATTGCATAGGGTGGTGATATTTAGTTCGTAGGATTCACTCGCTTTTTGGCCAGCCTGAGCTCGGGGTAGCGCACTTCCCAGTTAGCGTCGAAACCTCAGGCACATTTGGGCGCCGTCTCGTTTTCAGGATGGTCCGAATGGGCGGGGACGCAGACCATGTCAACATTGCTAGAACCAGCTTCAGTTTGAAAACTCCCCGCCTCGCTGTACATCGCGGGCGGCGCTCGGTGGCTTCCCGGGGTAGGTGGCGCGGCGGTCGAAACTGGCTCCTGACTGACGCTGTGGAGCGGCAGCGAATAGGGTGCCTCGATGTAACGCGCCGCCGTATCGAGGCGCCCTAGCAGCGAAAGCTGGCGCGCGGTAGGCGATGGGCAGAATTTCCGAAGTATTAATTTGTCTAAAGCAATAATGCGAACGTGGATTTTTATTTTTCGGCAGCTGCGACCTTGGTAGTCGCAAAAAGGTTAGGAACTAATGTAAAGTTTTGCAAGCAACCATTCTTAAGGCTGAACTACATGCATGTATGCAAAAACTAACGCGAGCGCTAGGGCGACACGCGTCGCGCATACAGAAATGCATGTGTCGCTTGGCTCGTCGCTTGGATCTGCCGAAATAGAAAATTTCGCTCCTTCGCCCGGAATTGCATGGGCAATCATGAAGTGGATACGCAGCAGTGATGTACGCTCAGCGTACGCCACTGCCGTTCATTTCGCACGCTTTTTTTTTTCTTTTTTTTGCAGTGTTGTCTTATGAATGTGTTTTGCCGCGTAAATTTCTAGCTTTGTACCAACAATGGTGCAATTGGATTTAACGAATGTCTAATCTCAACCCCTCCCGAAAAAAAAACTCACGTGACATGCACTTGTATAAGTTAGCACTTGTTAAGCGCCTCAAACTCAATACGGTGAGCTGTAAATGCACTTTGTTTCGCATGCGGTCGCAAGGTAAATCAATTCTTGCAATTGTTATGACTGTTGTTGCATTTGCAAATAGTTTTGCGGTGTACTACATAGAAGGATGCGTACCAGCAACACACAGCGTCGTCGCCATTTCGCATTGCCGTATGTTCGCGCTGACGCGTGCATGTGTATCTTCCCAAGTAGGCGACAGAGAGAACGATGATCGCTTTCGTCGCGCCGCCTTGTCGCATCGCTCCCTTTTTCGCTCCCATGTAGCTCAAGTCTTTAAGGTGTATACAGCAGCGCACGCGGGATGTTTGGCTTATTTTCGCCAACCGGGAAGACGATACTTTTCTGGTAAATTTTGCGCGATTTGTGGTAACGATCAATCGCCAGAAGGCCTGCTTTTGAGCAACTGGATGTTTCTGCACATTTTAGTTAAGACAAACTGTCCATATGTTGAAAACCTTCTACATCACGCTTTAAAATTCAACCTCGTTTTCTCCGCCACACTTGGCAATTGCGATAGTGAAGTATGAACATATAAGCACGAAAAACTGCCGGTCGTGCAATTCGGCAGAATCAATAGGGACTATTCCCAGTTGTTGGTTAAGTAATGTGAGAAAAAATGATCAATAAGCAATTTTTATAAGCAGCATTACTTGTTTCTTACCAGCTGTGCACGGAATGTGCTTACACAATTTGTCCGCAGTGGCTGTGTAGAGCTTGTGCCGATATGATTGCACTGGAATAATTGTAGCTCTCAGTTGTAACCTACTAATTAGTGTAATTGTGACAATATTTTACGCTATTTGTGTTCTAAATTTATTATATTTATTTTTTTTTAATTGTGAATATACTTTACGTTACATCATTAAGTCATATATTGTTTGATTGCTCATGTAATGTATACTTGCGCTAGACTGCATGACTGCAGGACATATTTAGGTGTCGTTAATTAGTTATCCGCGATTAAAAAATTAACTTCATTCAACAGCATGAAATCCTATGTCGTTGGATAGCTTATGAGGAATATAATTGCACCTTTCTATTGATTAGCGTAATTAATTAACATCAATTAAATGCAGACGTTATGCTACAACATCAAGTCATGTATGTTTGGACAACTTGTAGCGAGTACGATTGCCCTGCAATAATTTTCACTACACTAATTGCACTTCACGTGCTGCCAGGAAAGTTGATGTTGCATTGCGCTGTAAACAGTAAGCGCGGCAACTTGGAGAGGGATGGAAGCGTGGTCAAATGTGGAGGAGCGTGCTGCGTACGTCTTCTTTTTTCCCTTCAAGGTCTTCACACCGCGCACTGCCTTTTTTCAGAATTTTCTGAAAATACCCGGTCCGCGCGGAAAGGGTCTTTGAGCGCGCGATTTAGTCGTCCATTGACTGAGTGTGCATAGTAACATGGAGAGAGAGGGACCTTCAAGCATGAAAAGGACTCCTCTTACACACGGCCACCCGCACGCTTTCAACGTAGCTCGCAGGCAGGGATAATAAAGTGGTTCGTTTTCTATCCTTCCCGCCACCATTATTAGAGGCAGTGGCAACTTTGCGCACCAGGCCGCCCACATGAATGGAATCTGTTAACTCATCGAACTAAAAAAAGAAAACGTTAAGGAAATAGTAATACTAAATTCATTATTTCTGGAGCCGCTAGGGTTCCACGGCGTCAAGCCAGCGCTTTGAACTCGCGCGCGCGTCGGCACGATAAAGCCTGGTTATTGAGGGGCTTTAAGCCTGGTTCGACTGTAACGCCACTCACCGCGCAAGACAGCGGCGGCGCCGCGCGGCGCTCCGGGGTTTTTAAATTGAAGCTGGTTCTAGTAACGTTGGGCTACAGTGACCTAGAATATTCTAGTTCACTGTAGTTGGGCCATGTGGGATCTGGCGGGTGTAAGCGAAGTTTCGTAAGCTCTTGATGGCCGCAGTGTGGACCCTTGCTTTTGCACAAAATTTCGAATCGCGGTTTTAGAGTCGCTGCTTATGTATTTGGCAGTGGTGAGTGTAATGGCAAAATCTATGGCAGCTTCTTCGGCCACCCCGGAAATTTTGTTGCCAATGATAAGGGACTGCCGTGATTGTAGACGACTGCTAAGGAGAATACGTATCTGTGAACACATTCTGCCGTGTCCACGTGCGCTGTGAGGGCCTGAGCCGTGCTGTTTGTCTGTGGTGCCAGCTGCACATCTCAGGGGAGTGCAACTTGGATATCAAAAGGCCCACGGATTTCTCTGGCCACCTGCCGGGGCAGTGGCACATCGCTTAACTGCTGCACCCATAGAGTTTCTTACTCTTACCTAGTGCGAAAGCTCAACGCTTCACTTCAGTCACCACGGGCCCGCTAAGTATCATGAGCCGGTGTGCTACTTGGTGCGGGACAGTCAGATTTTTTTCGGGAATACAAAGTGGCGTCACTAAGCTGTTTCACCATCATCGCTATTTCGAGGTGCGAACGTAGAGTGCAAAAGCAAAGTAGTGAAGACTCAAAAGCAGACGACGCCAATAAAAGGATTCTGTTTTCCGAAATGCCATTAAAGAACTATTTAAACCATATATATATATTTTTTTTTTTTCCTTTTTAAAGTGTGCCTATTAAGTGTGAAATATTTTTTTCCCGTGCGGCTCAAATCGTAGCCAATAGGAGAGAGAGCCAGCGTTTATTTTGAACACATTTACCACCTACACACTGTTTCCCTTGCTTTTTGAGACTTATAGTCACGAATCTCACGATATTGAATGTTGAGACATTTTTATTGCAGAACAATGTTTATTTTTGCATTATTTTTGGCCAAATGTTGTAGTTCTGCACGCGGTAGCTCTCCACCATGATGCTTTGAGCACCCATGGTGGCTGAACTGGTCGTCAGGAAACTGCATGCAAACTCCCTTAGGAGGCGGCACCAGCTTGCCGTCTAGGTATAAGAGTAAGAAACTCTATGGCTGCACCCCTGTGCCAGGAGCGGTAACATTAAACTCCTCATAATCTATGAGCCTGCCTACGGGATTAAGAGGAAATTTACGGACCTCCGTTGCAGGGACAGTTAAATTAATGATCGGTCGAGCTAGTTGGCTTGGGAAGAGAAAGATAGGTATCACAAGCCTCTCGCGCAGCTATGTTTGGAACACCCACCTTTCTGGACAGTGGTGCATGACTGCGCGACTGCGCCACGAGTGGCCTGCGAAGTGATATACCAAGAGGACCTAGAGTAGAGGCCAACATAGCAGCCATAACGTCTGCCACACGTACAGTCATAAATACAGCTATAAATGCAGCAGACAAAAGAGCCGACCGAACACTCGGAAATTTTAAGTAAAAAAAAAAAAGGCAAAAGGCATTTTTCACTGGAGAAAGCTAATAATAAAACGTCATGGCGCAAATTATGTGCCGAGACACGCCATAATGGTCACATAAATTTTAAATAATATTGAATATAGTGAGGCTTACTGGTAAATTAGAAAAGAAAATGAACCTTTGCTTTGGTACTGATTTGGATGGATGGATGGATGGATGGATGGATGGATGGATGGATGGATGGATGGATGGATGGATGGATGGATGGATGGATGGATGGATGGATGGATGGATGGATGGATGGATGGATGGATGGATGGATGGATGGATGGATGGATGGATGGATGGATGGATGGATGGATGGATGGATGGATGGATGGATGGATGGATGGATGGATGGATGGATGGATGGATGGATGGATGGATGGATGGATGGATGGATGGATGGATGGGTGGATGGATGGACGGACGGACGGACGGACGGACGGAATAAACGGAATAAGTGGGTGGGTGGGTAAGATGCATGGTATATAAAGCTGAACGCTTTGAAACGGGCGGCAGCGGCGCACGACAGTTAGTAATACTTAATGTTTTGTACTTACTTTGGCCTTGATTTTAGTCACTAATCAGATAACCTCAGTTTGTCTATTGCTAACCGTCCAGTCTATTTCTCCTCCACCTTCCTTAAACCCAAACGTTTTGGCTAAATCAGTCTTGTTGCCTTGAACTGTAGGGCTGAGCCTATTACAGAAAATTATAAAGTATTCAGCCGTTTTCTCTCCACACGCACCGCATAACGTGTCTATCTCTCGGTACCTGACTTAGTACGTCTTAGTCCGCAATACTCCTGTCCTCGATTAACGGTGGCTGTTACCGTGCTTGAATGTTATCTACATTTCCAGCGCAGATTTGGTCTACATCCCTTTCCTCAAACCCTTCTTTGTTCCTTAACATTTTTGTTAACCGATAGTTCCTGGTTGGTTCCCCCGCTGCTGTCCAAATAGTTGATGATCAATTAATTTTCTAGTTATTTTTCTCCATTTTGTGTCAACATTCTTCATGTACAGGCAACTTAAAATTTTGCTAGCCCACTGTTTTGTGGGCTATTTTGCAGCACTTCCCTGCACTTGTGAAGTGTGGATGTAGAAAAACCTGGGAGGGACCATATCCCTACATATATTATTACTGTTCTCCTTGTATGCACACCTGACAAATGATCACAGCGCACTGACTGGCATATGCTAAGAACCCTTGCGGAGGAATTATACAGAGAAGCCTTTTACTCAGGTATTGAAGAGCGCATCAAGCCAGCTATAGAAAATGCAACATGCACCTCCACTCCAATGAGCAAGTTCACACCCTTACAAAAAAACTTAATGAGTTTCTGATTAAATGTTAATTACATTTCTCATCATGCACATTAACATTTCTATACATTTTCTTGATGCATTTTTGATGAGTTTCACAAGAAAGTTGGCCACCGTGTTTCTGGTTGGTACCTAATGTGTGCATTTCTTGTGTGTTGTTCATGAGTGTTGACCAATGAGCACCTGATGGCTTTCACTTTTGGATAAAAGGTAAAAGCTAAAACGTAGCGAAGCACCTCAACTACATTTAAAAAAGCTAAAAAATAAAAAAAAAAGATTAAAACTAAGCGAAAAAAACTGCACCTCTGGCGCGATTCGAACTCGGTACCTCTTACTCCCTAGCTTCCTACGCTAACCACTCGGCCACTTGGGGAATTTTTTCTTCTTTATTGCATGGAAAAACTTCCGTAAAAAGGAACGACTCCACTTACTTAAACATGTCCATGTCTTAAGTTACCGGGCAGCTTAATACGAGCCCGGCCCCAGCCCGACAATGCACAATCATCAGAACATCAAAAGTCTGGGAGACATACACATGCGTCTAGATACGGCATCCAATTTGGAGGTTCTTCACGTGCAGCATATACACTTCTCACCAAAGCACACTACTCCCGAAACACGGATTTGGACGATCTTGGTGGCTCTGCATGCCTGTCGATCATGCGGCTTTTCCAAAGGCTGAACAGTCCCATCAACACAAATAGATCGTAAGGCACGACAGAGTTTTTGTCAGGAGGCAAAAATCTAATTGTATAAGGCGTAATTTCAATGTCCTTTTTAAGAGTTGTTTGTAGTATGTCCCAAAAGAACATAGCATCACGGCACAGAATAAAGCAATGATCACTTGTCTCAGGCACGTTACAGAGACGACAATTTACCGACCAGGGCACAAACATCTCCTTATTGTGAAGAAATGTCTTGACAGGCAACGTCGCTGCATGTAATTTGAAAAAGAACGTTTTTGCAGCTGCCTGAATGCACATTTGCCTAACACGCTTTAGAACAGTGGTGTCCAAAAACCCCAGATAAGGCTGCCGATACAACGGTGTAGGGAACAAAGACTCAGTGACAGCCTGGGTCATCTGCTTTCTCGAGAGGCTATACAGGTAATCTACAGAGAAACGCACAGTGAGAAAATTTAAAGTGTCAGCAACCTCCTTAAGAAATCCCCATAAACGCCCCTCACGAGCCTGCCCAGTTGGTGCTAATAAGTAAGGCAAATGTGGACTAAGACGCCTAATGAGCACAGTTACAAGAAACGGATGGTTTGCCGATTTGAAAAAGAAAAAACGGGAAACAAGTTGATGCACAAACAAGTGAACAAGGCCCACTTCACCAGACTCTAAGGGAAGAAACAAGTTGTCACGCCGCATGGGCTCCCATTGAGAGCGCCACACAAATGTTGCAAATATTCTGTGTATAACTTGTACTTTGCTCCTCGCACAATGCAGGACTTGAAGGACATACGCAAGCTTTGCAAACAAAAATATGTTACAGACCTGTGCCCTAGCAAACACTGAGAGTTCCCTACCCATCCAAGCCTGCGTTTGTCGCCGCATAGGTACGATTTGTGAATCCCAGTAGGCTGCGCTGTTACGAACTTGGGGCAGCGGAACCCCTAGGTACTGAAGAGGACTACAGTCCCAGCATATTCCCCCAAACTGGCTTGGTCTAGTGCCCCAGTGTCCCAACCAAAAACGTTTGGATTTATCTAAATTAAGGGCCGCGCCTGATACATCGCAGAACTGTTCAGTCAAGTGTAAAGCCTCAAGTACACTCTTTTTGTCAGAACAAAAGAGGGCGATATCATCCGCGTAAGCTAAAATCTTAACTTCACATTGAGCCAGAGAGAAACCACGGATGGCTGCACTGTTAATTATACTGAGACAGAGGGGTTCCAGATATAAGCCAAACAACAGTGGAGACAGTGGACATCCTTGACGAACAGATGATTCCAGTGGTATTGGTTTCGTTAGCTCCTGATTAACAATTAGTCTTGTATACGAGTTCATCTAGCACAGCCTTATGACTTTGAGCAAAACGTCACCAATGTTTGCATTCTCCAAGACCGCGAACAAGAAATTGTGCCGAACTTTATCAAACGCCTTCGCCAGGTCAATTTGAATCAGAGCTACTTGGCCTGTCTCATCTGATACTGTCTCGATTACTGAACGTGCAATATGGATGTGTGTTTGAATACTGCGCCCTCTGATACCACACACCTGATGCGAACCTATCAAGTCCATGATAACCAGCTGCAAACGAGAACAAAGGATCTTGGCAAAAATTTTGTAATCAACATTACAGAGGGAAATTGGACGATATCCTTAAACAGTTTTCAACCGATTAGTATCTTTGCTTTTGGGAATTAATATTGTGTGGCCTGAATAGAAAGTGGGAGGCAGGAAACCCACATTATAAGATGCTTGGAATACTTCCATCAAAACAGGCGTTAGGCAAGGCGAAAATGTTTTATAAAATTCGCTAGTAATACCATCTGGGCCAGGAGATTTCTGGTTCTGAAGGTCTGAAATGGCTGATTTAATTTCTTCCAAAGTCATGGGTCCCTCTACTACAGCACACTTCTCATCGTCTAGTCGAGGAAAGTTCTCAAGTAAGAAATTATAATCGAAACCCTGATTTGGATCTTTACAACTGCCGAACAGCTTTCGATAATAATCATAGAAAGCAGCAAGAATACTAGGAGCATCACTATATGTGCAATCACCATACTGAATTTCCAATATTTCCTTCGTAAGAGCATTCTCTCTTTCATCACTGAAGGCCCGACGTGAAGGTTGCTCGTCAAGAAACCTTCGAGTCCTAGATCTTATTAGGGCCCCCTTGTATCTTTCCGTCGCAAATTGTTGAAGCTCTGCCTTTACGTTATTAATTTCTTCAACATAGGCACCCGGGCTAACCCTCTCTAGCTCATGTAGCTCAGTTAGAGTGCGCCCAAGCTCACGAAGGTGGTGTCTCTTTAGGTACGCGATTCTTGCAGAGGCTTCAATTGCTAAGTTTTTGGTTTCCTGTTTCAACAAGGCCCATTTTTGAAAAACTGACAGATTATGGCGGGACCATATGTCTTTCAAACAAGTAGGTACAGCACGCTTAAAGATTTCATCTGAGAGCAGACAGTTATTCATTTTCCACAGTTCCCACCGAGGGTGAAGTATCTGCCGACTGTACCTCCCTACCTGAAGAGTGTGGGCGATTCCTCTGCCCGAGGGATGCGCACGACAAACACACAGTGGGCCGTATGATAAACATCTTTAATCTCACAGGGATCGGGGATCGTCGAAGTCGGTGTCGTCGTCCGGGTGGCTGCGGGTCGTTGAGAGCGCCGGAACGAAGAGCCAGGGACCAAGGAGCCAGAGACCAAGAGAGGGCGAGACGGCGGCGCGTGCCTTCTTTTATAGCCCCCTCGCGCGGGACCGGTTATCCCCGAACAAGCGGGGAAAGGGAAACGGGCCGCGCGCAGGGAGCATCGGGAAGTGGCGCGGCCTTCGAATGCGCGGCGCGCCACGAGCCTTACATCTTCCCCCCCCCCCCCCCCCCCTCAGCGTCCGACCCGGGCTCCGCCAACAGCCGGGCCATGTCCATGTCCGAGCCCGGGTCGGCGTAAAATATGAAGCCTTGTCGCCAGGCTCTGGTGGGATGCCATGCCATCTCAGCTGGTCCGTGGGACGGGAGAAGCAGCAGGCATGGCGGGACTGTTCCGGCTGGTCCCTCTCCGGCAGCGGCCACATCCACGGGGTCACCGCGCAGCTGGGCTCGGCCACGGATACGACTGGCAGCGACCCTGAGCTGCTGCTCTACATCGTTGACCACTTTCGACGTGGCGCCGTGCTGGATGCACATTGCAGTTTTCGCCCCGGGCACACCTGGCTTCCTGAGGCCCGTACTCCAGGCCTGGGCAGCGGGCTCCACTCCAGACGCGTTGAAGACGGCCAGCATGGCCGCGCTGGTCACAATAATGGGCCACAAACCACTACAAACTAGGGGGGTACCCCCTGTTTAAGTGGCCCCTCCTTGAACCAAGCGCTGGGTGCGGTTTCCCGCCCCAGCGATGGTGGTTCATCTGGCTGCTGCAAAATCTTATCAGAATGCATTCTGAAAGAAGCAAAGACGTTAGACAAAGTAGTGCACTACCTTGGCCTTAGGTTATAGCGTCGGTTGCGAACCGGGTTGCTACCTGTACGCCTTACTTTGGGGGAGATCGCTGCATCGCTTTGAGCTTCCCCCGCTTCGCAGTTATCGTCCTTGCGAAGGTGGTAAGCTTTCAAGTCTGCGACGTGCACCGGACCAGCGGTTTCACCACTCGCCAACAACCGCAGCTGGTAGGTGAGTGGCGTAGTCCGTGCCGTAACTTCGAACGGTCCAACCCACTTGTGCGCTAGCGACGCGGCGAAACCACGCGCTGCGTTACTAAGCGGGTGCGTTCTTTTCAGTACCAAGTCGCCCGTGTTGAAAACGACGTGACGACGACCTTTGTTGTACTGATCCGCTTGCTCCATGCGCGCGACATCGAGGTTTTCACGAGCCGCGCGCTGCGCTGCCTCAAGGCGCTCGCGGAGCTTTGCCGCGTGCTGTGTAAGCGGAGGGGGCGCGGGCCCTGCCGCGTCAAGTAGGGCGTTCTCTAGCGGAGAAGCGATCTCTTTCCCAAAATTCAAGTAAGCAGGTGTCATACCCACCGACCTGTTCACGGTTGTTCTAGTGGCGAAAGCCAGTTCGGACAAACGTGCGTCCCAATCTCTGTGCTGCTCGGTCGTCGCAACCAGCATACTCTTAACATTCCGATTCACTCTCTCGGTTATGTTGCTCTGAGCGTGGTAGGGACTCGTTTTCCTGTGGAGGATTTGAAGCGCCCGACAGGAATCAACAAAGACTTTGCTTGTGAAATACGAAGCATTGTCTGTAATGAGGTCGGAAGGGAAACCGAAACGAGTGAATGTCTCCAACAGTTTCTCCCAAATCCGTTCTGACACAAGCTTCCTAAGGGGGAAAACCTCAACCCACTTGGAATAGTGGTCCGTTATTACCAGGATATATTGGTGTCCGCGCGCGGAGCGAGGGAGGGGTCCCATGATATCGCACGCGACCACTTGCCACGGATAGTTGCTAACTACCGGCTTCATCATGCCAGCGGGTTTCCCCGCCCGAGGCTTGGCTACCTGGCAAACAGGACATGTACGGGCGTAACCCAGCACATCCTTTCTCATACCTGGCCAGGTCGCGACACGGCATAACTTATCGTAAGTCTTACTGCCGCTGCCATGGCCTGCCAGCGCTGAGTCATGGAAGTACTGGAGGAATCGTTTCCGCAACTTCCTCGGGACCACGACTCGGAAGGGGGATGCAATCGCCTCTTCCTCGTCAAGTTGGGGGATGTAGCGGAGCAGTAAGCCATCATCGCCCAGCAGATACGCGTCGTACTTGCCCTCAGCGTTCCCGGTGCAAGCTGCACTACTCGCAAGCTCCGTCAGCACCCGCTGGCATAGACCGTCTGCTTTCTGGGCCTCAATTAGCTCTTCCCTACTGACCGCTATTCCCCATGACAGATTTCTCTCTGCCTCGCTTCTTGGCAGGCGAGTAGTCGCCGCCACCAGCTGCTGCGCCTTCTCTCTCTCGCAGCACCGCGCGGCAACTCTGTCCGCCTCCTTTCTCTCTTTAACTACGCAGGGCGCGACATTCGCGTCCGCCCTCTCCTCTCCACTAGCGGCCACGCCGCTTTCAGCAAAGCTGGTCTGCGCCTCTTCTGCGCTTCTGCCAGCCTTCAACGGTGCGCGCGATAACGCATCGGCCACCTTATTCATGCTGCCCCGGCGGTACTCAATGGCGTACGCGTAACGTTGCAACGTCAGCGCCCATCTCGCGAGTCTGCCTGCGGGGTTTTTCAGCCTCTTTAACCACGAAAGTGCCTGGTTATCTGTCTGCACGGTGAAAACCGCTCCGTCTAGGTACATGTCGAACTTTGACAATGCGAACATTATCGCCAGGCATTCCTTTTCGGTCACGGAGTAATTCCGCTCCGCCGATGTGAGCGTGCGGCTAGCGAACGCGACAGGGCGCAGCTTGCCCTCTAGTTCCTGCAACAAAACAGCTCCTACACCGGCATCACTAGCATCTGTCTGCAAGACAAACGGCTTGTTCAGGTCGGGGACGCGCAAACTAGCGGTGTTCGCTATCGCGCGAGCCAAGGCAACAAAAGCGTCGTTCTGTTCCTTGCCCCAGACCCACTTCGAGCCTTTTCGCAAAAGCTGATTCAACGGCCTAGCGAGCTCTGAACAACTAGGGATGAATTGTCTGTAGAAGGCAACCATTCCCAAAAACCTCTGCAAGCTTTTCACGTCCAACGGGCAGGGGTAGTTCAGAATTGCCTGCAGTTTGTCATCGTTCGGTCTCAAAGTGCCATCGTCAACCACAAATCCCAAGAGGTTCACTCTCTTTGATGCCAACTGCACTTTCTTTGGGTTGATCGTTATACCCGCACGTCTCATTCTATCAAGAACGGAATTCAGGTGAATGAGATGCTCTTCGAACGACCGTGAGAATATCACGACGTCGTCGAGGTACGCCATCGCGTAGTTGAACCTTGCATCGCGCAGCACGATGTCCATCAATCGCATGAACGTGCTCGGTGCATTAGACAAACCAAACGGGAGTCGAGTAAATTCGAAGAGCCCGCGGTGACAGGTGAATGCGGTTTTCTGAATGTCACCTTCCGCCACATCAATCTGCAGGTACCCTCTGCTTGCATCCAGGACTGTGAAGAACCTTGCGTTCCCTAACGCGTACATCACAGCCGGTACGCAACCGTAGGCGTCAGTGAGTTGAGCTTTCGATAATCAACACACAGCCTGACCGAACCATCTTTCTTTGGCGCTAGAACCACTGGGGACGCCCAGGGACTTTGTGAGGGTCTCACCGCGCCGGTATCTATCATCTCGTCAAGGGCGCTGTCGAGAAGCTGTCTCTTATGCGCGCTTAACGGCCGCGGGTTACATCTGAAAGGACGCGCATCACCCGTTTCGATCTCGTGCTGAAGCAAGTCGGTTCTGCCTGGTTTCTCTGTGAAGCAATCCGAAAACGGGAATAAAGTTTCCACGAGCCTTCGGCGCTGACTACCGGTTCCTGAGAAGGACGCGATAATTGCTTCTAATGGGCTACCATTCAGTGTCGCGGGGGAGCCGTCCGCCACAAAAGCGTGGACGCTCGCTCGCTGAGCGACGCATTCCTGTTTGGGCGCGCTAACAAAGGGAATGAAAGGGGTGAAGGGGCTGTAGCGATAGCCGTTCTCCCCCATGTCAAGCACAATGCCTTCGCTCGAAAGAAAATCTCTTCCCAGAATAACTGGTATGGCTAAGCCGGGCAGATAGACGAAGCGATGCCTCCGCTTCCCGCCGTCAAAACGCAGGACCAGACGTACCGCTCCCTCAGCTTTTGTCGTCCCTGCTGCTAAGCTCAAAGGGGTTTCGGCTGGCCTGACACGGATGTTACATCTACGGCAGGCCTCGAAAACATCATCACCGACCAATGACAGAGTTGAGCCCGTGTCAGCGAGTGCCGAGTAGCTTTGACCAACTAACCGCACTAGCATAAAAGGGCTCGAGCGCGACAACATTCCTTGCGCTCTACAGGCGAGGGGGACAAAAGCCTCTGCGCCCTCGGGGCGGTCGCCCGGTGACGCGGCGTGGGAGTACATTTCCCATTTTCCGCCGTGGTTACCACGAAATTCTCCCGCCGACGGCGACAGGCTGGTGTCACCAATTATGGCCGCCGGCGGTCCGCGTTTCCCTGCGTACGCCTTGCTTGACACTCTTGTGCCACGTGGCCCGGCTGGTTGCAATTCCAGCAAAGCCGATCGTTCACCTGCCGCGCGGTCGGGGGATGCCGCGTTCCACGAAGCGGTTGGGGACGTATTTCCCCTCTCTCCGGGCCTTTGCGGACGTCGCTGGCGAGCCCAGCTCGAACGCGTACGGGTCAAGAGCGCGAGGAATATCGGAGCCTTCCGCTGGCCTTTCCTGCCCAACCGTCATTACATCTGCGCCCCTGGCGCGCGGCGCGGAGTCTTGGCCTCCGGCCCAGGCGCATCGCGGCTCTAGCGATTCGGTTGGCCTGGGGGGTGGCTGGTAGCGCAATTCAGCGAGTAAATCCGCCTGTACTACCTTCGCTTCCTGTGCTAGGGCCTCGAGGTTTGCAAAACCACGTCCCCGCAAATACGGCTTGAAGCGCGGATGGCATTGCCTCATCACGCGCGCGACCTGTTCAAGATCGGTTGCCGTGGGATCTGCCCTCTTGTAGAGCTCCTGCATTGCGCGTACATACTCGAGGAGGCTCTCCTCTGGGTGCTGTGTGCGCAACGCTAGCTCCTCAAGCATCCGGCGTTCGTAATCGGGCGGCAAGAACTCGGCGCGGAAGCGATCTGTGAAGTCTGCCATCGACTGGAAGGCCGGCTGGCAGCGTCTCCACCGCGCCGCGCTCTCAACAAGTGCCACGGGGATTACCTGCGCTAGCACCACGTCGTCTGGGGAACCCAGTGCCGTCTGATAATCCTCGAGCTCTTGCAAGAACTCGTGGACTGACTTCACGTCCGTGTAGCCGGAAAAGGAGAGAACCTCTACATTTATCCGCGGACGCGAGACTGTCGCCGCAGCTGTGGCTTGGTTGGCGCTAGCCACCGAACCGAGCTGACGGGTGAACACCGACAACACTTCGTTCATCTGCCTCATCAGGGCGGCCGCATCGGTAACCTGCGCAGACTCTACCGCATCCCTCACCTCACTTCCGGACGCACTGGCGTCCGAAGCGGCGGCCCTATCTGGCACGTCTTTTCCCGGAGGCATTGCACTCAACAACTAAGGCCGGCAGGGTGCCGCAGAACTGCTGCACGCAACGACTACCACCTAACCCGCGTCAGGAGGCTAGTCACAAAGGCTAAACGCTTCATAAAACTAACATATGCACAAAAAAAATTAAAACACAAACCGCCCGACACTAGAAAACACACACATTACCCAAAACAAAATTAAAACACTGTACAAACACTACTATACTACACTCCGCGTCATCTGCACACACGATAGCCCTAAACTCAAAATGGCGTCGTGCCTAACATACAAAGGACCGGCCCGTCGTGTTGCCGTGCGCTGCCACGTTGGCAGAGAAATCGTCCACATGGGTGCTAATTCGGTCCCATGTTGGGCGCCAGTTGTGGGCGATTCCTCTGCCCGAGGGATGCGCACGACAAACACACAGTGGGCCGTATGATAAACATCTTTAATCTCACAGGGATCGGGGATCGTCGAAGTCGGTGTCGTCGTCCGGGTGGCTGCGGGTCGTTGAGAGCGCCGGAACGAAGAGCCAGGGACCAAGGATCCAGAGACCAAGAGAGGGCGAGACGGCGGCGCGTGCCTTCTTTTATAGCCCCCTCGCGCGGGACCGGTTATCCCCGAACAAGCGGGGAAAGGGAAACGGGCCGCGCGCAGGGAGCATCGGGAAGTGGCGCGGCCTTCGAATGCGCGGCGCGCCACGAGCCTAATCCAAAAACTCCGAACGATAAGTAATCAAACATCTCGCCTAATTCGGAGGATATCAAACAAAGAAAGAGGGATGAAAGAAAAAGAGACACTAAAACTTGTGCAAGCATTCATTCTCAGCCGCATTATATATTCCACGCCCTACTTATTCCTACAGGCCAAGGAAAGAGAAGCGATCGATTCCATTATTCGGCAGTCCTTCAAAACAGCACTCGGTCTTCCCATTTGCACGGCTACCGAGAAACTCATGCAATTGGGGATACATAACACACTAGAAGAAATGATCGAAGTACACCTCACGGCGCAGTACGAGCGGTTGACCGCAACATCGACCGGAAGACAGATACTGCAAAAGACCGACATACACTACGAGGGCAGACACTCACAGGTAACGTCGGTTCCCCGTCCAATACACAAAATACTGGTAGTCCCTCCACTACCTAAGAACATGCACCCTGAGTTTCACCTGCAGCGTCGGGTAGCAAGAGCCCAATCATTAGAGAAATACTATTCCAGTCTACCAAATACGACATATGTGGACGCAGCAGAATACGGGAATAAGAGAGCCTATGCCCTGGCACTAGTCGATCACAAGTATCGCTTACAAAATTCAGCGACGATAAACGAAGTACGAACGCCAGAGGAGGCAGAAGAGGCGGCTGTAGCTCTGGCGATTGTCACGACGGACTCTAAATACATTTTTAGCGACTCAAAAACAGCCATTAGAAATTTCGCAAAAGGTAGAATCCATCAACCAGCAGCCAAAATTTTGAATTTTTTTGATTACTCTAAAAACGCACGTTCGATTAAAATTTTGTGGGTCCCCGCACACGCGGGTCATCCTGGGGCACCAGTATGCCCGAGGATTCGTCGTAGGCCGGGAGGTGCGTTACCCCGAACTAAGATCAGCTCGCGAGAGAGACCCTACGTACAGAGGAATTACGACTTGGTATAAAAACAGCAGACTGAAATATCCGGAGCCCCACTATACACTCAACAAATCACAACAAACACTACTTAGAAAACTTCAAACAAATACGTGCTTTAATCCGTATAAGCTAGCACAATGGTATCCAGGCGAATACAGCCCCTCATGTTCACTTTGCGGTGACCAGAGGGCAGATCTCGAACACATCATGTTTAAATGTGAAAGCATGCATCCGCCGGAGGGCCTGCAGATTACCAATTCGGAACAGTGGGAGGCCGCATTGCCTAGCTCTGATCCAAGCCGGCAAAACGCAATCACGGCTTGGGCCAAGGAGGTCGTCGAGCGCCATCGAGCGATGACCGCCCCTGGGGCGGCTTGAGGAGAAGCGAACTCCCACGAAGAAAGAACTTTCCAAATTCTCCTCAATAAAGTTTCCTCCTCCTCCTACAAGAGACACCATACAATGGTCACTGAAGAAGATGGGCCGCACCCAGTAACCAAACACATTTGCTAACGTGTCTGCAGAAACATAAATTCTGTCAAGGCGGGCATTAGAGGAGAACTGAAAATGAGTGAAATGAATACTGTCGCCTTTTTCCTGCCCCACATCCACAAGGTTATATTCACAAGCCAAATCGTTAAGTAATGCAGCACTAGGGTCATATCTCTTACATAATGCTGATCGGTCCTCATCCCTACAAACACAATTAAAATCTCCCAACAACATAATTTTGCGATCTGTGCACAAATGATTAACTAATGAAAGAAAAAAATGCCTTCTGTCTCGCTGTTTTACAGGGGCGTAAACACAAATAATTTGCCACTGTACACCTGAGATTGTGAGGTCACAGCATATAAGTCGTCCCTCGCCATCTATGCAATAAGACATGGCTGTCATCTCTAGTGTTTTGGCCAGGAATAGCATACACCCTCCGGACAAGCTAACAGTAATGTTATATTCCGGCAAAAACGGCTCAAGAGCAGCTTCCGTCTCTTCATCGGAGGACAGCTTTGTTTCCTGAATTGCTGCTACAGACACACTCCATTTCTTTAACAGATGTCTTAACTGCTGCTGTCTCCGACGATTACGCATACCCCTGACGTTAAGGGTAGCGACTTGATATGCTGCGACGCTAGCCATTTTTGGTACTAGTCCTTTTAAACATCATCCCCTGGAATGGGGTGGCCCGCCTGCAAATTGGCGGCCTTTCGGGCAGACATCGCCATCCTCTTTAAAGTCACCCTTCCTGTGGCCTCTACACAGTGTGCCTTCTGGCCAGCACCATGCATCGATACACACCTCATCATCTGCGGGACGCTTCAAAGGCATTGTGTTGTCCATGTCCTCCTCTGAGACACTCAAGGCTTCGGCCCACGAACCTGATTGGAGCACATCGCTCGCTGCCACACTGACAGCCGACAGAGAACCGGACGCACCAGAGATCGGCGCCACAGACGGCTTACTGTTAACCTCCAACGACGAAGGAGAATCAATGACGAAGGAGGATAGGCGAGCATCAGTGGATGCAGTTAGCACAGAACCGGGTTAAGTGGAGAAATATGGGAGAGGCCTTCGCCCTGCTGTGGGTATAGTCAGGCTGATGATGATGATGATGATGATGATGAACTCTCCATTTTACAATGTTTTTGCATGGTTTAGCGCTTGATTTGAATTTACTCGCTGCGACCTTTTAAACGATATATGACGATGTAGCCTAATGTTAAATTTTTAATCGCAGTTAACTAATCAGTGGTGGTTAACTAAGACCGGCAATCAGGATGGTGCAATTGTACTCTGTGTAAGCTATTCAATGATATATGGCTTGATGTTATGGTGTAAAGTTGAATTTTTGATCGTTAACTAATGATTGACAATTAATTCAGACCTGTATCTAGTCCAGTGTAATTAATTTATCCAACGATATTTGTATTTATGTTGTTGCGTAAATGTGTAAATTTCAAATTTTAATCGCAAATAATTAATTATCGGTAATTAAGTAAGTGCAATCATTACAGAGCAGTTATACTCGACCTAAACTGTCTAACGATATATGACTTGATGTTGTAGTGCAAATGGCTGCAGCATCATTATTGTTTTCGCTTCTACCCGAAGAGTTACGTTAATTTTATGCTTCATGCCTCCGTCGAAAAAATCGACAAGAGCTGAAAAAACAAAAACGGCAATTTTCGAAGCGCGGCTAGCGACGCATGAGTAACGGCAAGCCGAAGGATTTTTGAAAACCACCGCGCGCCTCGGCCGAATCTGCGCCCTGGACTCAGAGGAGAGCAACTGATTAGCCGGGCTCGTTAGGATCGTCGGTTGGCGGCATCTGACGATCCGGAGGACATTGCGTTGCGAGCTGAAAGTTTACGTAGGAGAGAAGGGGCTAAACCTAAAAGAGACACGGAAAAGCCGCAGCGACGATGCTGCAAGAAGTGAGCGACGAGCAGCACAGATGGCCGCCGTCGCTGCTTCACACTAGGTTTAACCGAAGCTAACCCACAGGCAATTTTCATATTTTTTTATTATTTACTATTTTTCTTTACTAAACTTTTCATTATTTCATTATTTATTATATATCATAGATGGCAAATGTGAGGCGCTGATTACTTGGCCCTTGTTTCGTTTGGTTTATGGTATTTAACATCCCAAAGCAACTTAGGTAGTGAATTTCTCCAGATAATTTTAACCACCTAGGGTTCTCTCGAGTCGCGTAGAACTCAGGCGCCTGGAGTTTTACCTGCATCGAAACGTGGCTGCCGCGGCTGGCGCTTGACCTCAGGTGAGCTGGCTCAGTAGCGGAGCGCCCTAAACCCTGAATCATGGTGGCCTGGTCTTTTGTATGAACCCTAAGAGACGAGATATCAGGACTTCCAGGTTGCTTTCCTTGCTCGTCAACGGCGGTAGTAGAAGTGGAGTAGTGCGGCTGGTGGCGACGCACCCCACCGAAGTAAGGCGGGAGGTTAGCCACGTACGTGGTGGGAACAGACACCATCGGGTCATTCCATGCGAAACGCCCCAGGCCGCCACCGCCAATTCTTCTAAAAAAAGAAGAAGAAGAAGCGTGTTGGCAATTGTGCGAAGATCCTTTCGTCGAAGTATTTCTTATTTAAGAAAAAAATTTCCTGTCGTCAGCGCTATTTGAATTTTCCGCGAAGAAGTAAAAGATGGTCTCAGTAATCCTTTTTAATCATTCGTAAATTAAGACGCAATGAAAAGGATCGACATGGCTGATTATACACGCCAACGTCCTAGCTTTCAATCTGGAGACATTTATGGCAATACATTTTGTGTGACAGGGGGATTTCTTTTCGGTGTCCATAACCAGCAACAGTGGAAGGCACTGACAAACTGTAATTAGTCCCAGTAAAGGTGTGGATATCTAGAAAAAATACAATTTTTGCAAAGTTCGGAACAAATCGTTTTAAAAACTGCATGCTTTGTTCGACACGTTTACATTATTTTAGCATTAACTAAAACATCCAGCTCGAAAACCTCGATATAGGGTAAGCCTAAACAATTTTTGTGTGCTTTCCCTGCACGCAAATTGTTTCGTCTTGTGCTTTATTAGGGTTAATGTAAAAAAAATTTCCTAAAGCACGCAATTTTTTTTTTGCATATTTAGTAGGCCTAGAAAATGCGAAAATTTCTTATATTGCTCCATGAACTCACGCGAAAGAACAAATCACGTAAACTATTCCAAAATAATATTGGTCATTGTACACGACGTTTTACAAAAGATTTATTTTTCTTTCTTAGATCAGCTTTCTGCTTCTTCGCGGAAACTTCCAATAGCGATTACTTTACCACATTTTTTTTTCTCGAGAAAAATACTTTGACGAAGCCCTTTTGCTCAATCGCCAACCAGTCCAATTTTTAAGGCGGAAGCCTTTCTAGGCTCATGAATGATATCCCGTGCGCGATAGTTGTGCGCGAGATGTGCTAACGCCAAGAGGCGTTGGATCTGTGCGCGAGATTCCGCGAGATGTGTTCTCCTCTATAGTGTTCCTGCCATCTGCAATCCCATACTTGAAAACGCTCCAAGGACGCCATGCAACAGGAGCGATGGTGTACCGTCCAAGCGCACACAGATACTGCGCCTTGTAAACCAATTCATCATCATCATCATCATCATCCGCCTGACTATACCCACTGCAGGGCGTGGGCCTCTCCCATATTTCGCCATTTAACCCGGTTCTGTGCTAGCTGCATCCACTTGACCCCTGCGAACTTCTTAACCTCATCCACCCACCTAACTTTCTGCCGCCCCCTGCTACGCTTTTCTTTATTATATATATATATATATATATATATATATATATATATTCTTTTCTCGACAGCGCTCTCTTTTTTTGCTCTCTTTCCGGTGAAGCGCTGGAGGAGACTGCTTCGGCATATATCTCTATCTGCGGTAAACCCTCCACGAAGTATGCCCTTCCCAGAAATCTTTCTCCCACAGCCCGAGGCAGAGGGCTTCCGAATGGCACGGCCCGCGCGCACGCACACACACACACACACACACACACACACACACACACACACACACACACACACACACACACACACACACACACACACACACACACACACACACACACACACACACACACACACACACACACACACACACACACACACACACACACACACACACACACACACACACACACACACACACACACACACACACACACACACACACACACACACACACACACACACACACACACACACACACACACACACATATATATATATATATATATATATATATATATATATATATATATATATATATATATATATATATATATATATATATATATATATGCAGCACTGCAATGAACGCCAATAAGAGGCAAACGATGAGAGGCAAATGATAGAAGAGGAAGGGTATAGTTTTCGCCATTCTCCTCTTAGGAGACATCTAAGAGACCCTCTAATTTTTATTACAGAAGAACTCGTGGTGGCCGCTTTTGGGGTCTGGGATGTTTCCCGACCATGAGAAGGCGGTAAGAAGCGCGCGTTTCTTCGAGACCGGAATGAGAAACTGTGATCATCTGTTGAGTACCCGCGTTTGATACTGACCGCGGGCGGGTGCGTTTCGATGGAAGCGAAACGGAAAGGCGTCTGTGTGCTGTGCGACGTCAGTGCAGGTTAAAGATCCCCAGTTCAGTTATCAGTTCAGTCGTTCAGTCGTGTCCGACTCTTCGTGACCCTATTGACCATGTCACGCCACGCTTTCCGGTCTCTCACTATCTTCCTAACATCACATAACTTCATCTGCAGTGCCTCGAGGATGCCATCTAACCATCGCGTTCGCTGCCTACCTCTCCTCCGGCGACCCTCAACCTTTCCCAACATCAGATCTTTCTCCAGCGACTCCTCTCTTCTCATCAGATGACCAAAGATAGCTGAGCTTTAACTTTAGAATTTGAACCTCCAATGAGCACTCAGGGTTTATGGTCGACAATATTGACTGATTTGATCTTCTGGCAGTCCAAGGAACTCTCAAGAGTTTTCGCCAGCACCATAATTCAAACGCGTCAATTCTTCGGCGGTCAGCCTTTTTCACAGTCCAACTCTCGCATCCATACATCACTACTGGAAAGACCATAGCACGAGTTATACGGATCTTGGTTGGCAGACTAATGTCTCTGCTCTTTACTAGGCGGTCAAGGCTAACCATTGCTCTCTTTCCCAGAAGCAGGCGTCTCCTAATTTCATGGCTGCAGTCTCCTTCCGAGGTAATCTTGGAGCCCAAGAAGAGAAAATCTGTCACAGCTTCCACTTCTTGTCCCTTGATGCTCCAGGACTTGATAGGGCAAGACGCCATGATCTTTGTCTTTTTAATGTTCAGTTTAAGCCCAAACTTCTCACTCTCTTCTTGTACGCGCATCAGAAGTCTCTTGAGTTCCGCTTCACTTTCTGCCATTAAAGTGGTATCATCCGCATATCTAAGGTTGTTGATACGTTTTCCAGCAATCTTCACTCCAGCTGAAGACTCGTTCAGACCAGCCTTCCTCATGATGCACTCTGCATATAGGTTAAATAGGCAGGGCGACAGTATGCAGCCTTGCCTCACTCCTTTCTCAATCGGAAACCAATCAGTAAGACCATGCCCAGTTCTGACTGTGGCCTCTTGCCCTTCATACAGGTTCCTGAGGAGACAGATGAGGTGAATTGGAACTCCCATCTCTTGGAGAGCTTGCCACAATCTGCTGTGATCTACGCAGTCAAACGCTTTCGCATAATCAATAAAGCAGAAGTAGATGGGTTTCTGGAACTCTCTTGCTTTTTCCATGATCCAGCGAAGGTTGGCAACTTGGTCTCTAGTTCCTCTGCCCTTGCGAAACCCAGCTTGCACGTCCGGAAGCTCGCGATCCACATACTGCTGCAGCCTACCTTGGAGGATTTTCAACATCACCTTGCTAGCATGCGACATAAGCGCGATCGTGCGGTAGTTGGAACAATCTTTGGCACTGCCTTTCTTTGGAATGGGGATGTAAACTGACCTCCTCCAATCCTGTGGCCACTGCAGGGTTGTCCAAATCTTCTGACATAATGTATGCAGAATGTTAACAGCGTCATGGTTGAGGTTTTGAAGCAACTCAGCTGGAATGCTATCAATTCCGCTAGCTTTGTTCTTAGCAAGGCTGGCTAAGGCCCATTCAACTTCACTCTTCAGGATGCCCGGCTCGAGATCAGTGATCACAACCGTCTTATGTTGGGTTTGCACATTCGGGTCCTTCTTGTACAGTTCTTCTGTGTATTCCTGCCACCTCTTCTTTATCTCTGCGGCTTCAGTGAGGTCCTTGCCTCGTTTGTCCTTTATCACGCCCATCTTAGCACAGAAGCTTCCTTTGATATCTTTGATTGTCTTATACAGAGCTCTTGTGTTCCTTAATTGGCTGTTGTCCTCAACTGCTTGGCACTATATGTTCAGGAAGGCATTCTTATCTCTCCTTGCTATTTTCTGAAAATCCGCATTGAGAACCTTGTATCTTTCTCTTTCCCCCATAACTTTTGCCATCCTTCTTTCCTCAGCTATTTGCAAAGCCTCTTCAGATAACCAGTTTGCTTTCTTGCATTTCTTTTGCTTTGGAACTACCTTAGTAGCAAATTCTTGTATTATATCACGAACATCAGTCCACATCTCTTCGGGCTCTTTGTCTTCTAGATCTAATTCTTGAAATCGATTCCTCACTTCCACAGCATATTCTAAAGGAACTTGATACAGATTATACCTGAAAGGCCTTGTAGTTTTCTGCGTTTTCCTCAATCGAAGCTTAATCTTGGCAACAAGAAGCTGATGATCGGTGCCACAATCGGCCCCAGGCCTTGTTTTTACTGCTTGTATAGCGCTTCTCCATCTCTGTCGGCAAATAATATAATCGATCTGATTCCTGTACAGACCGTCCGGCGAAGTCCGTGTGTACAGGCGCCTCTTGTGCTGTTGAAAATGAGTATTCGCTATGGACAGGTTGTTTTCTTGACAAAACTCTACTAGCCTCTGCCCAGCTTCATTTGGCTCACCAAGACCGAACTTGCCTGTAATTCCGGATATTTCTTCACTCCCTACCTTAGCATTCCAGTCTCCTATGAGAAAAACGACGTCTGATGATGGGGTGCGGTCTAAAAGGCATTGTAGGTCCGCATAAAATCTCTCAACGTCAGCTTCTTCAGCAGTAGTGGTCGGTGCATAGACTTGGATAACTGTTATGTTGAAAGGGTGACCTTGGATCCGAAGTGAAATCATTCGGTCGCTTTTGGGGTTGTACCCTAGCACTGCTTTGCCCATTCTTCTGTTTACTATGAGAGCGACCCCATTCCTTCTCTTGGATTCGTGCCCACAATAAAAGACATAATGGTCGCCGGAGTTAAATTCTCCCATTCCGGTCCACTTGAGCTCGCTGATACCCAAGATATCAATGTTCAATCTGTCCATTTCTCGCTTGACAATATTCAGTTTACCTTGCGTCATAGATCTGACATTCCATGTTGCTATGTGATACATCTCCTTGCAACATCGGACTTTCCGGTCGCTTCCCGACACATCCACAACTGAGCGTCCTTTTGGCTTTAGCCCAGCCGCTTCATTCGTCCTGGAGCTACTAGGAATCGCCCTTTGTTCATCCCCAGTAACATATGGGACGCCTTCCAACCTGGGGGGCTCATCTTCCGGCGCCATATCATTAATGGTATTGTGACTGGCCATAGGGTTTTCTTGGCAGGAAATACTGGAGTGGGTTGCCATTACCTTCTCCAGTGAATCACATTTTGTCAGAACTCTCTGCCGTGACCTGTCTATCTTGGGTGGCCCTACACAGCAGAGCTCACGACTTCATCGAGTTTCGCAAGCCCCTCCGCCACGACAAGGCAGTGATCCATGAAGGGGTCCCCAGGTGGTCGAAATTACTCCGTAACCCTCCACTACGGCTCGGCCTTCTGTCTTTCCCCTTTCACTCCCACTTTCCTCCCTTCCCTTAAAGGGCCACTGTCCAGGGAAGGACCTTTTAAGCAAAGGAGCCCAGTGTTTCGATCAGGTACCGGAGATAGTTTGTGCAGAATGCTACAGTGGCACGCGCGCCGCAAAGCAACGAAAATACAAATCAAAGCTCTCTCATGCTCTACTTCGGGAAGCCAGCTTCCCCGTTTCCTGCGCTGGCCCGTCGAGCCAAAGTTATGACATACTTCCTGAAAGCGATGTCCATTGGTCCGTCTCGCGGACTGACGGGAGAAGGATGGGTGTCTACTGCTCGCAGCGCGCTTTTCCCTCGCCACGGCCAGACTGAATCCAGCGGCGCGCGCTCCCTACCCCGTTTTTTTTTTTTTTTCGCGCACGCGGAGTGCCACGCCCCACCTCCCGCCAAACGCGGAGGAGGAAGGGGAATTTGTCTTGCGGAGGCTAGACGACCTCGGGCAGGAGAGTTAACTCCGAAAGACCAATATGAGCACAGCCTTCCAGTGCCTTCTTCCAGTGAATGCGAAATGAATGCTTGGTCGAAATGATATTTCGCCCATTTACATGCGCAAATACATTGCCGAAATGTTAACAAGCTCACATAATCAAAGGAGCTGTCAACAGCACCTTGCACCAAGGTTGTAATGCAGAATATTAAAAAAAGTTGTGAAACTGACAATATTGAGAATATCTGTTACAAATGACACGGAAGGAGAGGCATGATAGAATCGGGGGATTGCGGTGGCCGTAACTGTGTTATTAGTTACTCTTTTCAAAAACATTTTGCGGCCTTGCGTTCTAGGGGCGAATTCTCACAGTCACCGGAGAAGAAAATATTTTCGACCGGAGGGTGGACAGTGGGCCTTTAAAGGGCCACTGTCCAGGGAAGGCCCTTTTAAGCAAAGGAGCCCAGTGTTTCGATCAGGTACCGGAGATAGTCTGTGCAAAATGCTACAGTGACACGCGCGCCGCAAAGCATCGAAAATACAATTCAAAGCTCTCTCATGTTCTCCTTCGGGAAGCCAGCTTCCCCGTTTCCTGCGCTGGCCCGACGGGCCACAGTTATGACGTCGGTACCGCGAACGACGTCCATTGGTCCGTCTCGCTGACTGACGGGAGAAGGATGGGTGTCTACCGCTCGCAGCGCGCTTTTTCCTCGCCACGGCCAGACTGAATCCAGCGGCGCGCGCTCACTCGACCGTTTTTATTTTTTTTTTTTCGCGCTCGCGGAGTGCCACGCCCCACCTCCCGCCAAACGCGGAGGAGGAAGGGGAATTTGTCTTGCGGAGGCTAGACGACCTCGGGCAGGAGAGTGAAAAACCTTTGCGAAAGAACGGAAGGAGAGAAGCATGACAGAATCGGGTGATTGCGGTGGCTGTAACTGCGTTAGTTATTCTTTTCAAAAACATTTTGCGGCCTTGCGTTCTAGAGGCGAAGTCTCACAGTCACCGGGAAAAAAATATTTTCGACCGGAGGGTGGACAGTGGGACTTTAAGGCGAGGTTCAGGTGTCCACAGAGGTATTGTGACAGATACTGCGCCTTTCCTTTCCTGTGAACCAATTATACAATTACAAATGACGGAGGCTGTCAAGTACTCGGGAGTAGATGGGAGACTGCAGACTGCGAAGCAGAAATTTAATGAACGTCGTACAAATTGACCATGTTTCGTCTTCGTCGATAGTTTTTTCTTCTTTTACACAGCGCCGCCCCCCCCCCCCCCCTTCCCCCTCCCCTCAAAAGAGCAAGATGCCTATTGAAAAAAGAAAAAGTTGGCGTGCACCGACGCCGTCCTCACGCGCGCAAAACCACTTTAGTGATTACAGCGCCCTTTACAACAGCTTTGGCTGGCTGCGCGCGCTCTGTTCTTGCGCGTGGCTATTTCAACTTCCCTGCGCATTCCTTGCTGGGCTTCCATGCTACTTGGCTACGGCTGGCTAGCTGCGGAGGCTTCGATAGCGTTTCGTTCTAGTTGCGTTGCCTTGCGCGTTGCCTTGCGCTTTGTTAGTTCATGTTGCGTTCGGCGGGATCGCAATGTGAGCTGCATTAAGTAGTTTATGTTGAGTAGAGCGGAGTGTGTGCACTAAGAATGGCGAAGCCGTGTGTGCAAAGCACAGTACGTAGTGTAGAGCAAATCAAGCAGGACGTGAAGAACGGCGATGTTAGGTGAGTGTGATGCTGCATCAGTGAGCGCGCAACGCCGACATCATTTGTTATTCTTGCTGCGTGCGCTGTGTTTGTTAAGGTATTATGCACGATTGTTCTTAGAATTTGCAAGCGATGTGTTAAAGCGTGACGCCGCGGAAGGCATGAATGCACTGTACTATTTTATAATTAGAACACAAGCGCAGTGGGCGATCTTGTACAGTGTTGTTCGCCAATGTCCTTACGCCGCTAAGCAATAGTGGCAGTTTGGCTCTATGAAGGCTTTGCGCGTGGCTTCTTTACGTGTAAGAGTGCAAAATGCTAGCAATCGTATTTTGTTATAAGGACGAAAAAGGACGTAACTTTGTTATTTATTGTTTGACATGGCGATCACTTTTGTGATGAATCGGGACCATTCCTAGCAACATTGCGCGGTTGACCGCTTTGGCGTTGCGTTAACTACGCTAAAGGAGCTAACGAATTCCTTTTCATGCCAGAAGCGATCGCGAAAGATTTTATGTGTATTGCAACAGAAAGGTGTTAAATGCAGTTAGGCGCAATGGTGCCACTCAAAAAGGATCGTTCAGAAAGGTAAACAAGCTCTAAAGACGCACCCTCCGGTTTTTCTTTTCATGTGAAGCCATTGGCTTTTTCGACGAATTGCAATCGTTTGTACACGGTCCGGGGAATACCTTCAGTTATAATCTTCACAGCGTACTGAGAATCGTTTCGTTTGCGTACATCTTTGTATGGAACAGTTTGATCCTGGTCACCCTGCTTCATCTTTCTCGCGCTACTGGTGTGGTCTCTGACCCGTGCCGCGTTGCTGTTTGCTGTTGTGCGTTATAACGTTTTTAGCGCGTACCATTTTTGTAACTGCAGAGCTTGTCCGATGTAGGGATAGATTGTAACAAGAGGCGCTAGCTTCGTTTGCTTTGGAGCGCATGCGTCACGCAAAATTGTACCCGTTGCCTATCGGTCTGCTCACATTTATTTGAGTTTTTGGCGCATGCGGTCTTGCAGTTCGCTTCTTATACCTACGCTTTACCGCTACGCTTACTAAAAAACTTGTGATTCTATATCACACAAAAGCCAAGGCTAGTCGTCGCTCAAGAGCTTTTCCTTGTGTAATTTATCGCGTACATGTATGCACCTGCGGTGCCCTTGCAGGCAGTTTAAAATTAAGAAAACAAACGAAATATTTAAAATGCGCCATTTACCACGGAACATTTTCTGTAATGTTGCCTCATAAGGGTATACACTGTTAAAAATGGGGCAGGTGCTGGAAAGTTGAAAAAGTCAAGTTTTGGCAATGGCAAAGAGTTCAAGTGAAAATGCTGTGCCCAGAGAGTTACAAGCATTGTACCTCTAGCAAAATTTAATTGGAAGGTGTATTTCGGCAGACGTGTTTTACAGCGGGTGTGAATGCCACTAACTAGTAAAGACAAGGGAACATTGGTGCATTGAAACATGTTGGATTCATAAGTTCATTGTGATCCCGTTTTTTTAGAATGGAATAATATGAATTTTTTCAAGCTGAAATGTTGAGATCAGTGTTCATGTAAATTTGTTTTGTGGTCCAACAGAGAATGCAGGTAGATACCTTCATATCTACTTGTTAGTATCTACCTGCTTGCTTTGGTGCTTGGTTAAAGGAGTGAGCTAAAATATATATCCAGTACTCACTTAATGCGCACTTTGTGTGGTGTCAGGAATGTAGTAAAAGGACAGTCAGTTGAAATATGACATCTTTGCACCTATGCTGCCACCTGCTTTGCAATAGCTTTTTGGTAACCTTTGGATAAGTAGGGGTATGCCAAGAGCACCTGCAGTATGTCACTGTTCATGTATAAAGTGCCTTCACTTATATGAAATTAAAAAGTGCAACGGCTGTGCTAGTTTCCAGTTTGCTTGTGCAGAAACAGTCCTTAGGTGCACATTGATTTGGATGCAGGCATTACTACCAATACTTCTTTCAAGCCACTGCCTGCTTCAGAATTTCCTACATCTGTGAAGCCATTAGCTTCACAGATTTAGTTCACTTGTCCACTGTGCCAGCTTTGTGCCTGCTTGCACTGATGTCATTATTACCCAGTGGACATTGTTTCTTAAAAGATAGGGAGAAAACTGTAGTTGAGTCTTCATTGTTATGTTACTGATTTGTATACGGTACTACTGCCATTTTCACAAGTTTCTGTCTCTGTGTGTAATGTTAGCACTTGAAAGATGTTAGAGATTGAGAGATCTGTCTTCTGGTGTCCTTGATAAAAAAAAAAAAAAAAAAAAAAAAAAAAAAAAAAAAAAAAAACACACAACGCTTTAAATGAGGCAGTTCTGTGTTTGGTACTTTTTAAAACAAAGTTGTAAACAAGACAGTCTCGTCCAGGGTGCTAAAAGCATTGAATAATGGCCCATTACACATTTTTTCCTATGCGCAGTGTTTCAGTCATGGGCCAAAACAAAGACCTCATGTGTAGTTCCACATAAAATTTGGTTTGCATTTGACGCAGTCCTAATTTCATCACTGGATCCTTGTTTTCTTTTGCAGTGATGAGCAAGTTGCAGAGCCTCCTCGGAAGGAGGGCAAGGAAGGGGGCGGCAAGCACAAGAAGCGCAAACATAAACACAAGCACAAGCATCACCATGGCTCATCCAAAGACAAGAGCAGCAAGCGAAAGTCAAGCAGCAGTAGCAAACCAGCCCTCCCTATGGATACAGAGAGCAATCAAACAGATCTTCAAGTCAGCAACATGAACCTTGAAGAGCTGGAACAGCAGAAGGCAATTCTCCAGGCCAAGTTGTATACTCTTGTTCCGAGTGACTATGGAAGTTCAGATGAAGAAGTTCACAAAAGCAAGAAGTCTAAGGTGTCATCCAGCAAAAGCCATGAGAGCAGTAGCAAAAAGTCTCACACATTGTCATTGGACAACAAGGCTGAACGGGAAGGAAAAAGCCGAGATCATTCTCGCTCAGAGCATCGTAAGGAAAGGGATGGCTCTCCTCATTTGAGCAGGTTTGTTAACTGAATTCTCATTCAATCACTAGCAGGTGCATGTGCACCGGTTGGTTTCCTGCTAAAGTTTACATGTGTTAATGAAATGCCTTACTGTTTATCATATTTTATTGTCACTTTTCAAACATGCTTGCCTTTGTTTTTTCTTTTTGGAACAGAGAGTGCATTTATAACCTCTGTGAGGCCTTTTTGTTTTTTTTTCTTTCAGGTAGATTTCAGCAAAAAGTAAAGTCTGCACTCGAAAATTGTTTTTGCATTTGGATGGTTTATTCTGTTGCAGGTTTGCATGCATCTTCATTCTTGTATCATGTCTATTAAAATGCAGGCTGTCATTTGTCAAAGGTTTGCATATTATTTGTTTTTGCAATGTATTCATGCCATAGGCAGTCATAATTGTGTTGTCCGACATACGACGACTCCAGTGCCGCTTAAATCGCATACAGAGTGTGTCATTAACTAAGTTGCACAGATTTTGTTAAAACTATAACTGATGTTACTAAAATAGTTTGAAATATAATAAAATGAATGAATAAATAAATAAACCCAATGTCATTTACCGTGGATACCAACAACCGTCCTCGCTTATAGCAGTGCTGCTGATGGCAGCACTGCTACAAGTATGGCACGGCGTCTTTGATTGTGTGGATTTATGTTTTGAACGCATTTTAAAAGTGAATAAAAAAAGATTAAAGAATAAAAGTAGCTGTAATTTATTAAAAGAGGAGAAAGTGGCTGCCTTAAGTTGATATAGACACAAAGTCTGTATGATGTTGTGGCATTGTCATAAAATGTAGTATATTCACTTCAGATGCTTCAAACAGATGAAATATTAGTAGCAACGAAAGGGCACAGTAAAACCTGACTTTTCTGATGAATTTAATGTACAAATTCCTGGTTGAACTGCAAGTCCTTCCCTTGATACTGCCAACGAGTGGTCTGTTGTACCAGAGCATGCCAATATTTTTATACTCATCTCCGGGAGTACACTGTCCCTTTAAGCTGGGACATCTATGATGAAAACTTCCAGAGAACTTGTGAAGTGGTACCACCTTGGTGAGGTTGTGGTGATGTGTATATGCTGGGCAGGTTTGTATTTCAAGAGTTTTATTGCTCGTTGTGTCTAGTAACAAAGAGGTTTCATCCATTGTAGCCTTGTAAAGCCAGTGTGTCCTGAAAACTCTAGAGGTAGCCAAGTGCTTTCATGCAGCTGTTATGTGACCCCAAAGAAAAGCTGTTTAGTGGCATGCTGATTCCTCTCATGAAAATATAACATTAGAATGAAATGCTGCACATCATGTCGTGTGACAGCTTGTGCAGAGAGATGGTGGGACATGTGGAACCGTAGGTGACCGTGATGGCTTGTGGGCAGAGTCGGTAGACAGTATAGAAAAGCGTCATTTTCTTGTAGATCTCTTTTAACTCAGGAGATCGGGAGGCAGCAGGGATGGCAAGAAAAGTTGTGGCAGGAACTGCTTTGCAATATGTATTGGTGTCTTTTTGAGTGGCTGCTGGAATTGTGCACGGCCAAACTTTTTTGCACAGTCTACTTGGCTGCCACTGGCATTATTCCCTAGAGTGTGTACCACTGTCTAATGAGTAGTGGGGAACGTAAGCCCTCCTTTTTCAGCGTCCTCCCAGGAAGTCCAAAATGAAAATGCAGCCTTTTTAAATCTTAATGTTCGTTTCATTGAATTGTCGCTTGTTTTTCATTTTGATGGTAACTGATGTTGTTTAGTACCTCAGATTGGAACATGAGTAATTTCTTTGGCAGGAAAGCACATGCAGAAAAGTCTCAGATGGACCTCTCCCCCAGTCCAACACCAAAGCGGTCTGCTCAAAAAAGAGAAAGTCCGTCCTCACGGCACCGGAAGAGCCCAAAAAGAAGCCCTTCAAGGCGAAGCTCACCGCTTCGTAAATCTCCATCACGGAAATCGTCACCTAGCCGAAAAATCTCCCCCAACCGCAGGCTTTCTCCATCCCACAAGAGTGCTTCTCCAATCCGCAGGTCCTCTCCGTCCCGCAAGATGTCTCCCTTGCGAAGAGCCTCTCCTTCAAGAAGGGTGTCTCCTGTGTACAAAATTTCACCTCGGAAGCCGTCTCCTATACGCAGGGCATCCCCTCCACGTAAGGTGTCACCTTCCTGGAGAGCGTCACCTTCGCGGAGGGTGTCACCTCCTCGAAGGGTGTCACCCTCCCGGAGGGTTTCACCTCCTCGAAGGGTGTCGCCTCTTCGAAGGGTGTCACCACCGCGGAGGCTATCACCAGCTCGAAGGCCATCACCTATAAGAAAGGGATCGCCTTCACGTAAAGCCTCTCCTAGTCGGAAGAGCTCACCGTCTAGGAAAGCCTCGCCATCCAGGCGGTTGTCACCATCACGTTATCGAGCTGAGATTGAGCGGCGGCGATCGGTATCACCCAGGCGCAGTGGAGATCGTTATGTTCCGAGAAGTCCTTCACCTCGGCATGCTTCTCGGCGCTTGTCACCACCCAGGTAGGTAACATTGCAGTTGCTAGGTGGGTCTGCCTTATGCTGGGAGGCTCAACTGTATTTCATTATGATGCTCTCAGTGGCTATCGCACTGCTCTTTCATCCTGCTATGCAGTTTAAGAAGGTATGGTACTGTTGGCCGCAAACATCTACTGGACATGTTGTAGTTCTATCTCTGATCATAGTCATATGGTGTTGCTACCAGTTTGTAGAGCATGTACTATTGAGCTTAGTGTGACTTGCTACCAGCGAGCGTGTGGCCGCAGCACTTTCCAGACGCGTATTGTTGTACCAAGCGGCGCATGAAAACAAAGCGGAAAGGATTCCATTGCTCTGGCAGTCAGCTGCATACCCTGCGTCGTCTGCTTGATGCATACTGGAGTAGAGTGGTGGGTAATTGATGTTCATCGTACGAATAGGGCAACTATTGCTATTATGATGCAGTCAGAAAACGTAAAGCCTTGACCGCTTGGAGCCTTTGTTGCACGTTGAAATGGCACTGCATGGGAAATACAGGCTGCCCTGCCCCAAACTTGCTATCATGGGTGCAAGATGCAGGCATGATAAATGTCCATGATAGTAAACAGTCTCAATTGTGCCACATGCCTTGCGTTGTCACTCGAACATCGTCATGCACGCGCCGGCAATGTGATAATGCTTCAACCGCACGGAACACTTCGATATTGCCAGAGCAGAAGACGCAGGTGAGAACACTGGCATATGGAAGAGCAAAATCCTTCTTTGTTGTTTTAACTGGCTTCGCTTGTCGACTCCACTGTGTTTCCAGGAAGCGCTGCCACCGCGCTGCTGGGTTTTGCAAGTCATATTGAGCGCAATAGTATATCTCCTCCTACCTTTATATATATGTCAGGAAATTAGGGCGCGCAATTATGCTGGAATAACTTTTTTTTTCCGCACACTTGCATCCTGTAAGCTTTTGCTGCTGATGGCAACCTGACAAAACAAACTCGAATTCCTTATTCATCCTTTCAGCCAAATATTCATTTACTATTAAGAGGTACACGAACATATTTGATTTGTTTTAAATAATTGCAAACGTGTACTATGTGATACAGTCAGTGATTTAAGTAGGAAGACATTTGATTTGCTTTTCGAAAAGTTTTATTATGTGCACACCCCTACTTGTCATGCTGCATTCCCCAAACCTGCTTGCTAGTATGTAAAGGTGTCATTTCAGTCCTCAGAAGCCTTTTTTTTTTTTTTTTTTTTTTTTAATCCTTACCCTTAGCACCACAAACAAGCTGCCCTTACCGCACCAGTTTATATATATATATATATATATATATATATATATATATATATATATATATATATATATATATATATATATATATATATATATATATATATATATATATATATACTTTACTTTGCCCTCTTTACACATAGGCACTTCAAAGAAGCCATAATGGCAAGTGACTGTCACTGTATTCTAGCTCTTGATGTTGTGTGCTCCCATGTTTGGCCCACTTGCATTTTTACACATATATGCGGTTGGCTGCTGAACATTTTGTGACCAGGATTTGTCAAAATTTTTGATGTAGTAGTTGGGAAGTTATGATCTCTGCTAATGTATTAACTAGGAGACAAGTAAGGTGACTCAGTAGAACACTTTTATTGCTTGCTATTATGAGCACATGGACCGGGAGCTTATCAACAAGGCTTTGTTATTCTAGTAAAATATAGAACAATGAAGACCCATTTTATATAGTATGCAGGTTGTATGTGGCTTGTGTGAGTTCTATACAGGGAAGTTTTTTTATTGATTCCAAATAAGTATAATCTTCTTACATAAAACATTGCTTTTCATTCAAAACATTGCTTTTTGTGCTTCTCGGCATTTCTTTGAATATATGGCTTGGACTATGGTTGAATCGAGAACAATTTAAAAACACTGCATTGGGTACAACCCGGTGTTGTCCAAATAGTGATGGGGCACTCCTGTATTGGTGATGTACACTTCTTTGAAACCACTTATAAATTCAGGGCTTCATACTTTAGTGTTTTAAAGAAGTTTACTTTTGCATATATCCTGTGTTATTTTGATGATGTTAAGGATGTGGCAGGTTATCACCATCATTGCCACTTTCCAGCAACTGTTCTCATGTACACGCAAGTGCTGAAGCTACCATCCTTATTACTTTTGAAAGTATACAGATATTTGATAGGGGAGCACAGTGTGTGTGATGTTAGCAAGAAATCACGTGGAATCACGGGGCTGATCTTGTGCATTGTGCACTTTAACAGGAACAGTGGCCGGGAAACCAGCAGGGATCCTAATCGAGATGTCCGCCGTGACAGTCGTGAGGCTGGACGAGAACGAAGTCCATGGCGAGCTAGGCCCCGGAGCCCACTGCGGCGCAGAAGTGGACACTCACGTAGTCCTCGCAGAGATTTTCGGTCGCTGGCTCAACGGAGTCGCTCTCCTCATGGAATGAGCAGGTTGGTAAATGTTGACTCCTTATGTTTTTTTCTTAGAAGGAGAATCTTCATTTTAAACCCTTGTGAGTATTCAGACTTCATACTCTTATGGAATAAAAATTTTCCTGGTGGCTTCAACCTCTAAAGGCCAACTGCAACGAAATTTAACTCTGGCTACAATGCTTTAGTTTTGCGATTGGTGAATCCTGAAATTAATTGTAACGAGGTTTTACGCTTTTTGGCAGAAAATGTCTGTGGGTTAAAAGCGTTTTAAAAGCTGTGTAGAACACGATGCGTGTATGCACCCGGTGTTGTGTTGTGGAGTTTGGCAACTTGGTGGGTATGGCATAGAAAGAGGTGCTCTAGAACTGCCCTCAAGCCCTTCGTGTCCCTTGTGGGCGTACGAGCTATGGACAGCGTGAAGTAAAAAAAGCTGGAGGGCTGAAACGTGGCTTGGAATTCATAGGTTTGTTACAGTGGCGAATTTTTTGTAATTTCTATAGCGATTACCATGCTGGAACGCCAGAATGCTGCATAGCTGTCCATGGCACGAAAGTGCGTGGCGGATAAGAGCGCATGTTTTGCATGCGCTTCAGAAGCGTAGCAAGCATAGGGCAGACCAAATTGTAGTCCATGTTGGTTGGCGTTTGCTCACAGTGCTTATGTTCATGAAATCAGAATTCACGTCTCTCACAGTACGTGAAACTGACAGCGTAGGTGGGCTCCTGCCACGGAGTCACTCAGTGCTACGTGTACATGAAATGGGGGCTGCCAGAGGCGTTTACGTAATATTTGTGCTTGTCTTTCTTGCCGGCAGTTTTATCTTCAGAGCTGTGCGCTATTTGCTTCACTTTCCAAGGCCTTCAGCTTGTTGCTCAAATAGTTGCCGCCTTGTGGGCTCTACTGCATACTCAGATAGGCACATCACAAGTAGGCACAATTGTTGTAGAAAAATGTTGTAAGCTGAGATTTCAGCATGTATGGTCAGAGGGTCGTCCAATGGGGGTACTTGCATGTTTGTACGGCACACCTGCTGCAGTGCCTCACTGCAGTGAAAGGCATCCACTGTCATCAACAGAACATATCAAAATCATTCTCTTGTATCTTAAGGCATCTTTATTGAGCTGCCACAGTAGTGAAAGCATAGTTTCTGTTGACAAAGCCATAATGTTGAAGCCTCGATTGAATCAAGGGTGGCTGTTTGTTCCAGGAGTAACTTGCTGGGAGCTTTTGTGCTCATAGATCCACGTCAGTATACTTGATGATGGCTGTTTGAAGTTACCTGGATTTTTTGGGGAGAGTGTAATTCTGTTCCCTCGTATGTACAGCACCACCAATTCTGGTTACATCTCAGCATGCTTGACAGCTTTCTAGCTCATGATTTTAGCTCATTAACATCTTAATATTGGACTTAAACCATAGCACACACACACAGATGGTCATAAATCATTTGCCTGCTGTTAATGTAGTTCATGAAGCAAAAAAGAAAAGTAAAGAAGGCACCGAATTTTTACTTGCATGTTTTATTCTTTAAAATGATGCATTGGACATCAGTATACTAGGACCCACCCGTGATATTTGCCTGCGCCTGCTAGGTGATTTATAACTAAATTTTTTCTTTATGCTCTTTTAGTTTTGGTTTCGTATGCCGAACGATGGCTGTGATAGGTTTTTGGCATTTAGGTCACGTGAGGCATGAGAAAAATGGCAGTATAGCTGTTGATACATCGTTTATCGTCATTCCAGCTCATGAAGCAGGCTGGCTTAAGTGTTGTAGTAAGTTGTAACTATGTATTGGCGATTACACTGCAGTTATTTTTGTGTGTGTCTCGTGTGGCTTAACTACTCATCACAGCTGTCATTTGGTTGGTGAAACAAAAACAGAAATGGCATCAAGGAAGAAATTTGGTTGTAAATTACTTAGCAGTTGTAGATGAATACCATGGAGTTAATGTTAATGAATGCCGTACATTTTAATGTCGGACACATCAGTTCAGTGAAGACGCCCAGCCAAGTTGGGTATCTGTAGCCCTTTAAAGGCTGCGAGGTGTTCGGTCGGTTGTCATTGCACATACAGATGGTAACCTCCACAGAACCAATATGATCAGCCACTCTAATCGCACTGATATCTGTTCTCACCAAGTGCCTTACTTTGGCTGCTTGGGGGCACTGCTTGACGGGAAGTTGTGATGATGTGCTTTTGAGAGCGCCTGCCTTTAAGTTTGCCTCTTTCTACCTTTCACTAAATTGCTTTTGCCATGCTCAGTTTTGTTGCAGCCAGTGTGCAGATGATGACAAAGCAATGGAGGGATGGGGTTAGAAAGCAATGGGTGTTAGGTGCTGAAAATGAAGGTGGAGCTCCAGCTGTGCAGCTTACCAGCAGTAGTATAGTACTGAAAAAAAAAAAAAAAAAAAAAAAAAAAAAAAATTCTGGGTGAAAGGAAGTGTGAGGCAGTGTGCTGTGGGCAGTGTTCATGTGTGGGAAGTGAAATCTGCAGGGAATTGAGATGGAAACTGTGCTGTAAAGGAGTGTGTTATTCTTTTTAAGGGGGCTTGTACTTTTATTAATGCGAAAGCATCGATAGGCTGTGTTGGTGAGGCCAAGTCATGGACGCAAAGAGTGAAGCCAGGATGATTCACCTGTCCACAGAGAAAGTTACAGATACCGCACGGTTCCTTTCCTGTAAACTAACGACCAATGCGCTATGTAAAAAAAACAAAATAGTAAAGGCTATGTAAAAAAAAATACTGGGGATGTTAATCAGTAATAGTACTATTAAAATAATAAAAATAATGGTAGTTAATGGTATTTGTAAATAAACAAAGATAACAAATAAGCATAAATAAAATAGAGTAAATATAAAAATGAAAAATCAAGAAATTCAAAGTAAATTCAGATAGCATAAAATAATAAACACATTAAAAAGTAAAAGGTAAAGATTGCAAGAACTACATGGCAGGAGTGCTAATGCTCTCGCATTCTCCCAATGGAGTCTCTGCAGTGACCCCTATATCCCAACTTGAAATGGATTTAACTGCCTGGGACACAATGCCATTTGCCGATTGCCTACATGCAAATTGCAATGGTTGTGATGCTTTTGTTGACAATGAATGAATATTACATATTAGTAATATTGTTACAAGTGGCTTTATTGCATTGCGCAACTTTTTTTTGTTATCGGCTTTGTATAGCAGCTGTTCCTAATAAAAAAAAAGTTTTTCCAAGCAATATTGATTTTCTTGGTAGGGACTAGCGAAAAGGCTGCTTATTATTAATATGCTGAAACATTAAGCATTATCTAATGAGGACCTGCATGAATTCATTGTGCATTACAGGAATGACGACCGAGGGAGGCATGGTCGGGATCACTGGGATCGCAGAGATGACAGGGGGCGCCATATGAACAGCTCTAGAAAGAAGCTGAAATCACCTTCCTCTTCATCGGATGAGTAAGTGACACTAAACAATACTGCACTCAGGGTAATTTATGCATAGCACATTGTTTTTCTGCTGTGGCTATGCAGTTAGGCAGTAATTGGGCTGCTTAGCCACCAATGCAGCTTTCAGTTTGACCATGTAAAGTTTCGTGCTGCAGGTAGAAAACTGATTTACAATGGGGAACCCAGTGCTCGTGGAGACCAGGCAAATAAAGGACTGTAGCACTTTAGGTGCATGCACGAGTGACATTTAAAAAAGATGATTTCCCTATGCAGCCCGGCAGGCTTACATACTCTGATTGCAGCACTATTACAGCTAAAAGGCGATAGATAATCTGAACTTGGTTAACTTAAAATCCTCAGCAATTCGAAGAATTTTTGTGGTCCCTTAATTTTTAATGTAAAATTGACTGAATAATTCGAAGTGACGGTGCGCACCAGCTCGGGTAATTTCAACACATGGCTGCTATGCGGGTCTGCCCAATTACAGTTTCACTTCAAACCCGTGATGCGACAGCCCCTCAGAGCCATGAGGCAGCATTGTAGAGGGATGCCGAAGCTCTATGTGCTGGATGAGTGGCTGGTAGTATGATCTCTGTGGCAGTGCCCATAACAGGACGCGTGACGCTCCATGCATCGAGAAAAGTAAATTAGTACCGTATGTTTGGTTTTAAAAAAATTCAAGTTCCGCACTCGTTACCCGGCTTGTTCATGCAAAGGGACAGAACACTGGCCAAAATATGTCATGAGATTATGGTGGAGATGAAAAGATCTTGCCTCATATAGTACAGACCGAGCACTACAATATCAAAGAAAAGAGGCTTTACAATTTTAATTTGCCATTGAAAATCTCATAAAAACAACCGAGGCGCTATTTAGCGGAGAAACCCTAGTGCTTTCAGTGTAGCCCCCTACGTGACTACATGTCAGCAAAATATCGCTGATTTTCGTAACTGCACATAGTTCTTTTTTCTTTGAGGAGTGCTTGTCATCATTTATTATATTTTGTGCTCTCTCCAGTGTGTCCCTAAATAAAAACCACCCCTGCTTTCGCACCGCGAGATGTATGCTTTCAGGTCTTGCCACTAGATGGCGCCACAGTGCTTGCAATTTCGTGAATTTAAGCAAATAGTACCCCGCCGGGGTGGCGCAGTGGTTAGGGCGCTCGACTACTGTGCCCAAGGACGCGGGATCAAATCCCAGCCTCGGCGGCCGCTTTTCGGTGGAGGTGAAAAGCTAGGCGCCTGTGTGCTGTGCGATGTCAGCGCACGTTAAAGAACCCCAGGTGGTCGAATTTTCCGGAGTCCTCCACTATGGCGTCTCTCATAGCCTGAGTCGCTTTGGGACGTTAAAAACCTCATAACCTAACCTAACCTAACCTAAGCAAATAGTGCCCATTAAAACTTTCTTCGACGAGGCATGCGTTATTGTGCCATAACAGCATTGAATGTGAAACTGAAAAGGACGTTACTCTGCGCAAAAAATGTCTGATTACTGTCTGGTGAGTGAAAGTTATATTTGTTTTCGGTATGTCTTTTTTGTCGACCACCAGTCGTCATTGCGGTCGCTGCTCATGGTTTCCAGCATTGGACTACATAAAAACGGGCGCACGCATTGATCGAAAAATTCTCTGTAAAAATTTTCTACAGCGTTTGTAACAAAACCGTTATGGAATCGACCCCGCCGTGGTGGCGCAGCGGTTACGGCATTCGACTACTGTTCTCAAGGACGCGTGATCGAATCTCGGCCTCGGCGGCCGCTTTTCGATGGAGGCGAAAAGCCCGTGTGCTGTGCGATGTCAGTGTACGTTAAAGAACCCCAAGTGGTCGAAATATCCGCAGTCCTCCACTACGCCGTCTTTCATAGCGTGAGTTGCTGTGAGACGTTAAACCCCACAAACCAACCAACCGTTATGGAATCGAACATTTTAGACATCAATCTTTCCACTGTGGCGAAAAACAATTGAGACCTAAATTCCAGTGTTCTGTCCCTTTAATCGCTGTTTGGGATGAGTGTAACATAGCATGAGAACAAACTCCTGATTTCTCTGGTGCATGCTTCGTGGCAAAATTCGAAACTGCAGAACCATTCTGTTTGCCGGTAGTCAGTCAGTCTGCAGGCAACTGTAGAAGAGTAGAATGCAGTTTTTCCATTTTTGACCTCCATTGGCTTTATATACCACTGTCTTTGTGGTCGCACCATTATGCCTTTGTTGCTCTGCGGTGCACGCGCCATGATGCCACCCAATGGGAAACTAAAACACGTGATGGTGGCGGGATGAAGTGGCGGGGTCGACATAGCATTTCGATTCGGCCTCTTTTTTTGTTCTTCCTGGACACCAAAGAGCTACAAGCTTGGGTGTCAACTTTTGTGTGGCTAAATAATACAGGCAAGTTCATTCAATAAAGGCAGTGCAAAAAAATGTTTCGCCTGTGCCCCCCACCCTTTTCTTCTTGCTGTGCTCGGATTAATTGGAATATTTTTTGTTGTCCCAGTGACTTTGAACTGGAGAGGTTTTACTGTATCTCTGGTTATCTTTCTGCATCATGTGATGCATGTGCAATAATGCTGATTACTGTGCAGATAGCAAGGAATGCCTTTGCTTTTTTTTTTTTTTTGTTATTTGCCACATGCAGTGCCATATCGGCCAAAAATTTATGCTCCCGGCAGTAAGTCTCTCAAATGGAATTTTTCTGTATCCATGAGGAATTGAAGTCACTCAAAATATAAAAGCAACTTGGTGATTCAACGTCAGTACTGTGTGTCTCTCCTTTTTTTTCTTTTTTTTTGCTCAGAACTCCTGCACTCTTTGTCATTTCCAGGCGAGACAAAAGCTTCATACATCTTTACAGTTCAGCAGCAGTGGCACCCGTTTGAATGGATGCTGCCACATTGCCGTAATGCAAGGTGGTTCGAAGCACATGCTATTTCATAAAGCACATGCTATTTCAGAAAAATAGCGTCTGTTGTTAACTTTAATACAATATGCAAAGCGTGCCTTGAGTTTTGCGCATGTGCGTTTTGATGCTCCAGACCTTGGGGCCCTGTATTCTAAAGCACCAAAAATTATGGAAGTGGAGAGTTTGAAGAGTAAAAAAAACAACAACAAAAAAAAAAAACATGCTCGCTGCATTTGAAATAGAATTAATTATATCTTAGTGTTATGGCCAACTTAACCGTGGTTGCTGCTAACTGAGTTTATCCGACTTAGCCGCGATTCACTGTTGTTACATAGCTCGCCGCCATTCTCAATTATAGAAATTATTGCCTACTATAACGAAGCTGCATTTGCAAATATCTTGTTTGTAACACTTCTCTGGAGTGTCGTCCAATGGCGGCACTTCTTGCACTTCTGTGAAGACTTTTCGTGCCGGCCACGCCTCCTACAAGCTGTCCGTGCCAACGATAGGGTGGATCCTTTGCGGCAGCTTCAGAAGGGTGTGCAAAAATGTGTTACTTTAATAAGCTGAATGTAAAAAATTAACCCTTGTGGAGGATCACTGACCTGACAAATTGCTGTTATGAGCAGTAACTGCGTACAAGCAAGCTCCTGCAGGCAGTAAGCTGCCACCAGTGCGGTGATGCTCATCTGGTCTCCTTGTATGTTAGTTTCGCTGGTAAGGTGTCATTGTAACAAATTTTTAAAATTTATTCATTTATTTGAGTACGTACAAATCGCCCCTCTGGGCATTAGAGTAAGTACTGGGGGTATGCAAAGGGAAAGGCAAAAGCACTGTGAACAGTACATTCATACAAAAGACCCAGCAACAATTCAGCTAAGAACAGTTAAGAATCATGTCATTCTTTTGTTATGAGAGAATGGGAATGACAGTGAAGCAGTTCCATGAATAGACCAACTACAGCACTGGTGAATCCCAAAGGACTGTCTGCGGTGGCTTCGATGTGAAACAGTCTAGGCGTGACATCAGAGCGCCATCATCGTCTCATGGCATCCAGTGCTGGAAGTGTTATGAATTTGCCATCTTAGTGGCATGATGCCACTGAGGCCAGACCTTTTGATGTTACACTCAACCGCGCGCCACACACACAATGCTGCAAAGAGGGGACGGGAGGGGGGGGGGGGGGGGGGGGACAGCATGAAATTGCTGCGCCGTAGGGCATACTTGAAGGCTGTTAAAAAGGGCACCGTTGGATGCCACTGTGGACGCTGCTTACTTTATGTGTTGTTCTTGAAACGTGATTGGTGAAAATTGTACCTTGTTGTCGCGGGCCAGCCCATGCGCTTTTCACACTCGGGTGCTGATGCGCATTTTCTGGTCGCAGACGCCCTCATAATCTAGTTTAGTGGTGTAACTGGAGTTTAATCAGCCATGTAACATGGGCTAACTGCGGTTTCGCTTAACCCATAACTCTGGTCAACAATATCCATGTGACAAGGGTATTACATTTGTGATTGTATCCTTGTTATGCAGGGGACTTATAACATGCTATTAGAAAAATATGCAAATAGCACTAGCATCTTTTTCAATGTAAAGTCTGTGTTAAGAGGTACAGTAGGGTGACTGACTGTATGGTGTAAAAATGTTCACCCAAGTGAGTGACTTGGCTTCCATACTCTGGTTTATTTTCCTGGAATTCTACATAAATTCCACTAAGCCTCAAATATTAGTCACTATTATTTGTGCTTGATTTGATTTGATCATTTATATACTTCACTTGTGCACCTGTGTTCTTTATCCAGTTTTGCTGTTCACTCTTGATTTACATTTTATTTGTATTTTTTGAGTCTAATACATACCTTGGACATCTGATAGGATTGAAGACATAGAAATCGAGGAAGATGAAGATGAAGAGAAGGTGATTGAACGGCAGCGACAGCAAAGGCAGGAGTTGCTTAAGGTATTATCAGCAAAATGTTTGTTTGAATTTCATTTGTGATATGTTTAAAAAAGGTGTGCGGCTTTCATGGTTGAGCATGCATGCGTCATAGCATTCATTAGGTTTTCTTGACATTATGTTCACACTGCCATCTTACAAATCTTAGAAATGATATTTGTGTATTGATTTTCAAAGGCATTTCATGTTTGCTTTCACACAGAATGCTCATATGATTAATCTCTTTCTTTATTTGTTTCTTTCCTTTACAAAAAGCTGAAGCAAAAGTTAAAGGCTACAATGCCTGACAAAGGCATTGGTGACAAAGGCTCAGGTGGTGCTTGGCAAAAAGGCAAAGAAATTTGTCAGAAGAAATTTGCACAAAAGCACTTGAAAATTTATACGCCTGTCACATAGGCACTTTTGATCGTTTTTAAGTCAATGAAAATCGAGCTCAATGTGGATGTCGCAATCGCCCACTACCCTGCTGTACCGCTTCTGTCGCGGTTGAGCTGTCATTGTCATCCTTGTTCCCAGACATCAGTCAAATATACCAACTAAATGTAAAGATTAATAAAATGGTTTACTAGAAAAACATACAATTTAAAAATTTATGCAATTTGAATTGCAAACCTATGGTCTAAGTCTCGGCACCACATGCAGGCATTGCTAGTGGTAAACAAACATGCGAGGCTTGAACACGCTTGCCAGTCCCCACACTTGCTGATCGCCTGGTGTCCTGGCTGCATGCACAATGGACGACACAACTGCTTCTCGTCTACAGAAGCTGCGGTCTGAAAAAGAACTTAGTTTTAATCAAGCGTGCATTTCAACTGATGGTCATGTATGATCATCGTGTGCACAGCGCCATCTCTTGTGTAGCGACCTAAATTGTCGATCGGAGTCGAGTGGGTACGTGTAGCATGATCCATCTCGACCGCACTTGAAACTTCAATCACAATCGTTATCAATTGCGATCCCAAGCGTCTGTGTGACAGCGGTATTACTTAGCGGTCATAAATACAAAGTTACACTGGACACATGAAAATTTCAAGGGATGGCAAAAAGTAAAACATGACTAATGAGTAACATAATAAGATGCAGTGTATATAACATTGCTAATTGTTTTGCAATAACCAAACATCAGAAAATCAGAAATGAAACCGGTCTATATATATGCTATAAATATTTGGTGGCACTTGGTGATAGTGCAGGTAAAGAAATGTAAAACACACATTCCCAGGTACAGAAGAAAGAACAGTGAATAATAGTACGTAAATTATGCACACGCAATGTCACACTTTAGTGATGGGGCTTTAAGAAAATTTTTGGCAGCTTGTTTGTTCAACATGATTCAATACAGAAGGGATCTGGGAGTCTATGTTGCCGGTTGTAGTGTGTTCTTGTAATTGCTGCTCTTCTGAGACCTGTGCGAAGAGAGTATTATGGACTTTGCTTTTGGGTTTGTGTAGTTATATAAAGCCTAATAGGCCTTATGTACTGCCCGGTTCCCAAAATATCTCAAGTGCGTTGAACCCGTATATATTGAACTATTGCTTACATTGAACACTGGAAGAGCAGTTTGAAAATCCTATGCAAAAGCATAGCAAGCACTACACTGTTGCCATGCAGGGAAGTTGGAATTTGGTGCAGTGCTGGCTATGCAGTGAAGCTAACCTGGCTGACTGATGGCCACAGACAGGTCGCCGCAGGCTTGCTATGCTCACCTTAATTCAACTGCTCGCCTAATAACCAACTGTACCTTAAAGAAGGACAGCGCTCTTGATGGGCCGAAACGCGCAAAAAAAAGTGACATTTTGAAAATAACATTTTGGGAACCTGCAGCCCATTTCCTAGATAGCAACTAATTTATTCACTCCCTGGGCAATTAACTCAACCTTATAAGGTGCTAACGAGCTGAATAAGTCCAATCTCCCCATTTTGTTTTCTCGTTTTTCACAAAACACAAATCTTTAACACAAATCTTTGACAGATTGCTAGTTTACAAGAATATCTTTACATCTAGAGCAGAAAAAGGAATAATTTTTATTGCAGCATGCTCCTGAGTGATTAAAAAAGTACAATGTTGAGAACAGATTTCTCGTTTTGCTCTTTCTAATTTTTTTTTAACTTTAATTTACATGGTTCATCAATCACTTTCCGTAGAGAATAATCCACCGATCAGAAAACTATTATTAGTATGTGGCTAGATAGTATATAGTATAAGGAATACAACGATGGAACTACATTTTTAATTAAGGCAATATTAGTCTCATTTTACAACTTGTTGAAGTTGAATGCAAGAAAAAGTGGTTTACGAGTCATTTAAATTGGGGCACGCAAAAAATATAGCAAGCATAAAATGAGAAATCTGTTCCCAACATTGTACAGTTTAATTACTCAGGAGCATGCTGCAATAAAGATTATTCCTTACCTGCTTTAGATGTGAAGATATCCTTGTAAACTAGCAAACTATCAAAAATTTGTTTTGAGAAAACAAGAACGAATGAACTGAGATGAGATTTATTTGGCTCATTTGCATCCTATAAAAGGAGTGAATGACCCAGGGAGTGAATAAATTAGTAGGTATGTAGGAGGATGGGTTGCAGATTTTCAAAACGTCTGACAAAAAGTTGCTTTTTTTTTTGTCTTTGCAATTTTTGGCACTTCAAGAGCCCTGTCTCCCCTTAATACGCTAGCCTAATTACAAAGCAAGTCTTCGATGCAATGCAGACTAGGCCTAGTGGCACCCGGCAAGTGGCACACTGCCAGTATTATGTCTAGCTGGCAGCTCATCGTTTCAGAACATGCATTCCTAGCATTGGTACACTGCACTCTTCTAGGTTGCAGATAAGCTTATCTGTTGCTATCGTTTACTAGTCAAGTTATTGATATGTCTAACTATTTTGCGATCTCCTTTGAGTTCAATAATCTGTCGTAGAATGCAATTGCAGTGTACTTGCTCTTTAAGAACTTTGAATATCCGTGAGATGGTTTTTAGAACGTAAGCTCTACTGTTTCCATGCCGAATCTCAAGGTCATCTGGCTCCAAACATTCAACCTTGAGCCCTTGTGCTTTGCAGCGAACATGTGTCGTGTAAAACTGCAACACACTGTCACGCTGTGCAGGAAACATAGTCAACCTCATCAATTTCCAACTGCAACACGTCCTCGCGCTGTGGAATCGATATCGTCTTATTTATAAAGTTTCATCTGCGCTGCTCCTTCATTTAACCTAGGTAAATACTCTATACACAAGCGCCATCTGGGCGAGGTCTGAGACCGTAGTGTTGGGCGAATCCACTAGGTGGCGTGGTGCACAGAAGCCATTCTGCACGGAAAAATTCAATAAATAGAATGATGGTATAGTTAACCAATCTAAAACAATAATAAAGATATAGGGGGAAAAATGAGCATGACAACAACTGCTACCACCCTATTTCAAAGGGAACGCTCCTATATTCCATCCATCCATCCTCACTGAAGACATAGGCAGCCTTGCCAGACAGGCTGCCGAGACCCCCGAACAATGAGAAGCCCACGATCCACAATTTAAGCAGCAGCAGCAACTATGGTTGCGGCCCATGGCTTGCGCTCGAGAGACTTGGCTCAAGAATACTTAAACCTCTACAATTTTTTATTTTGTGGAGATTTTTCTTCTTTTTTTTGTGTGTGTGTGTGCAGCCATGCCACTGATTCAATGTTACACTGAAATTGCCTTCAACTTAAATCTTACAACACCATGTTTTCCAGAGGTTGGGTGTTGAGAACCAAGTAGAAAGCAGTGGGTTTTCATCACCTGTGCACTCTCCAGGAAGCGGAACCCATACTCCGGACTCTGTTACCATTGATAACATGGTGAGGGATTTTTGGACTTTCTAAATTGTAAATTTTATGTAGTGCCACAAACCTCGGCAGTAAGTCTTCCACTCGAGTTTATTTCAACCTCGAGGAGATGGGATTAGGGTGTGGGCTACAATTTTTGTTGCCAGGTGTGTAACATTCCCCTTGTTTCCAGAATGTATTTTGGATTGGACATCAGCAACTTCCTCTCTTAAATAAAATTTGACAGGAATTTCAGCTGCTGTTCTCAGGAGTGAAACCTACCTTGAAATAATAAACTTGTTCAAATTTTGTTTGTCTTGTCAGGTGTGTGCATTTGATGTCTTCTTCCATCTCTTGCTCCCTGATCTTATCTCTGTCCGCAGTGTGTTTGGAAGTATGGTAGGCTCCTTTTGAAATGAACTTGAAGTGATTGTGAAAATTTATCTTATGAGAAGTTTGAATGCCACCAAAACGACATAGTCATTGTCATCAGTATCTTATCAGAAGTTTGAATGCCACCAAAACGACATAGTCATCGTCATCAGCCGGACTGTACCCACTGCAGGACAAAGGCCTCTCCCATATTCCTCCTTTTAACCCAGTCCTGTGCTAGCTACACCCACTTGACCCCTGCAAACTTCTTAACCTCATCCACCCACCTAATTTTCTGCCGCCCCCTGATACGCTTACCTTCTCTTCAAATCCAGTTTGTTACCCTAAGCGACCATTGGTTATCCTCTCTTCGCACTACATGTCCTGCCCATGCCCATTTCTTCTCTTAATTTCGACTAGAATATCAGTAACTTGAGTTATCTCTCTAACCGACTCTGCATACTTCCTATCTCTTAACGTTACACCTACCATTTTCTGTTCCATAGCTTTCTGCATTGTCCTCAGTTTACCTAGAAACGTTTTCGTTAGCCTCCACATTTCAGCCCCATAGGCAAGTATCGGTAAGATGCAACTCTTATATACTTTCCTCTTGAGCAATACCGGTAAGCTGCTAGTCGTAATCTGTGAGTACTCGCTAAATATGCTCCATATCCTAATCTTATTCTTCTAGTTATTTCCCTTTCATGGTCTGGGTCTGCGGTTACTACCTATCTTAAGTAGACAAATTCCAATACCACTTCCGGTGCTTCGCTACCTATTGTAAACTGCTGTCTCTTTCCGAGGCGGTTGAATGTTGCCTTAGACTTTTGCATATTAATTTTTAGGCCTACCTTTCTGCTTATATACTGTCCAGGTCATTAATCAGTCTTTGCAATTTTTTCTGTAAGTTGTTTAGCACGACAATGTCATCAGCGAATTGCAGATTACTGAGGCATTCTACATAAACCCTTATTTCTAATTGCTCCCATTCCAGGACTCTCAATACTTCTTATAAGCAAGTGGTGAATAGTACTTGGGAGTGTGTGTGCCACAGTTGGGCACTCGTGGCACACACAGAGCGACAGGCAATCGCGTCGTCAGCGATGTGTGGGCCGCATGCTTCTGCGGACTTCTCGCGGCGCGTAAAGCAGGACAAGAGATGGCGGCGTGCCGGCCACGCGGCGCAGCAGACTGCTCGCAATGCGTACAGCATGACTAGCGGTTGCGAAGTTTGCGACGTGTGGCCTGTGTGCACCTGCTGCGTGTGCCACCGACTACTACTCACAGCCGTGCTTTTCTTAAACACATAGTGCGACAGATGAAGGACAAGCAAATCGACGGAACAGCACTGTCGCTACAAACTTTTCGCGGAAAACGATCGTGATGTCGGCGATGTGCGGTCTGCCCGCTTCCGCGTACTCTCGGGGCGCTTACAGCACGACAGGAGATGGCGACATGGGGGCTGCGTGGCGCCGCAAATTGCTTGAGGATCATGATCGCAGAGCCAGCAATGTGTGGTCCATGCGCGCCCGCCGTGTATGACGCCGTTTCTCTGTGGTTTGTGGGCCGCGCGCTGCTGAAAGATTTTTGCACCGTGAGCCCGACAGGCAATTGCGACATTGGTGAAGTGCGGACCACGCGTCACTGCAAACTGCTCGTGATGCGTACATACAGCGCGGCTGGCGATCGCGGAGTCAATGATGTGTGAACAGTGTGTTGTGCTCAAGGTTGCGGTCGCAGTTCGTGCATTCGTACCATTCGTAGTGGCACGGGATAGAGTTCGGAACATCCGAAAATTTTCCCATTGTACACAATGCACTCCGGCCGGGGAATTTCGCGAATGCGTGCCATCCGGAAATTCGTATCAACCGGATTCATATCACTGAGATTTTACTGTAGTCTGTTACATTCAGTCTTCAAATCTAGACCAATTTGAAACCATACCATCCTGTAGTCTCTGCATCGCACCTGCCAGACTCGACATCCTGTACAATTCCAAGGTTAGAGCACAGTATGATGTCAATTTCATTTTTAGTCTCCCTATTTAGGCTTTTCCATGTTCACTTGCGCTTCTTCCGTTTGCTGAAGAAGGTATTCATGATTCATAAGTTATTGTATTCTGTGAACTCTTTATTGCATTTATTGCATTTTGCGAACTACTCCCCATTGCTATTCCTAGAGCCCATGCCATATTCACGCACTGCCTGGTCTCCAGCCTGCTTTTTGCCTACTATGGCATTGAAGTCGCCAAAACATACATGTGAGCATTCCAGGTGTACCCAAGTGTCTGTCACATGGAAACTGAATTAAACTGCCTTGAAGCAAGAAAACTGCAAAAGGAGCATTCATTGCATGATATGTGACAAAAAAGCATTGTTTTGGTTCACTTTCAGATCCGAGTGCTCCTTCAGTGCTTTGCTTTCTGCCGAGTGGCACAGGTTCCAAGATCACGATTGCCTCTTTTTTTCTTTCTTTCTCTCTTGTATATCACTCTTTCCGCAGCACAGCTGTTACCAGCTTTACAAGCACCCAGTGCCTTTCGTTCGACCAGAGGCAATGCTTTGTAGGTGACGCACGGTGCTCTAAGGTCTGGCCGCATTTTATTTCTGTATGGTGTGCGTTTCACCTGCTGTACTTGCCTCGATAGATATGAAAGCACTTGGTGTGATGCCATGCTGTGTGGCACAGGCACAACACAGAGAGCCGGTCATGGCAGATCTCAGTGCGGTGCACGCATCACCCACCACATTTGTCTTTTTATATCTCTATCTATGACCTTATATCTATGCCAGGTGTAGCACACTTGCCTGTGGAAGCCAGTTTGGGTATTCCTGCATCACATGGCATCTGTCTAGCGTCCGCTAAAGCCTGCTGATAGCTGTTGGGCTTGGAAAAAGCTTTGAGGTTTTCAAGCTCTAATGTGTTATTTACATGTAGGGTTGGAAACAGCTCACTAGATGGGCATTGGCAAGTTTGAAAGCGTAAATGCTTTTACTGTGTTTTTATGCATGTATGCTGTTTACCTACCATTTTATTGCATATGAAGAGCTGTTTTGTACCCTGTGGAACAGAGCACTGTTGACGGAAATATTTCATGTTGGTGCACTGCTTAGATGAGTATAAGGATGCATTGTTACTTTGATGTTATCTCAGCATGTGCGAGAAGCAGTTGAGGCTGGACATTTGTGCGCAGGTTGCATTCGTGCTCTGGTACTGGCATGTGCGTCGAACGCAGCGAGTATCCATTGCTTGCAGAGCGGCGTGCCCAGTTTTTTGGAGCTGTTTTGGGCTGTATTTTGTGCTACCAGAGTACATCACAAAGCATGACAGCTAGGTTTTCTGCTTCTGTGTTGTTGGGTGCTTGTGGCTGAGCAAGTTTTGCTAAAACTAGGCTTTCTCTTTTGTGGTTTGGTAGCAGTCAGAGCAATCGTTGCGCGAGCTCCTATGGCCGAGCCAGTGAAGCCTTTGTGCGTGTGGATTTTTTTTTACTGTTGTAGCACAAGTGCGAATTTCAGCCGCGTCTGGAAGAAGTTGTTTGCGGGGGTAAGAAGTGGTTTGGTGTTAAAACTTGCATGGATCGAATGCTGCTTTTTTAAAGTTGCATCAATGCATGCTTGCCTGGAACTGTGGCGACGGGCAGTCCCCCAGAGCAGATAGGATATTGCAACTGAGCGTTAATGTCTAAGTTTAGTGTTCAGTGGATGCATGTTCCTGAGAGATATGCGAATTTGTCGGAGAAGTAAATGAATGCGGTACTGCTGCAAGGGTCTGGGCTTCTGGCTACAGTACAGTGGGCCACTAAGCTGTGATCAACTAATGTTCTTGCTAGTCTAACGTTGGGGATACATGAAACCACATCTCTCAGCAAGACCAGTTGCAACACTAAATTTGCTGGTTAAACAAAATGGCTAATCAGGCTGCGGTGTGATAATAAATGTAATTATCACAGTTTGACATCCTGAAGTGCCACGTATGCTAAAAAGGATGCCGCAGCAGTGGAGAGCTCCGGTTCATCTTAGGTCACCTTTGATTCCTTATTTGCTTGCATCACACAGCACATGAATGCCTTTTGTGTTTCGCATCCGTCTAAGCGCTGCCGTCGTAACCGGAATTGTACCGGCCTCTTTTGGCGCAGTTGCCGAGCTCTCTTAACCCACTAAGATATCTCGGGCTCGATAATGCGGGCTCGATCATAGCTGCGAAGGCGGTATTCCTAATACAAGCAAAATACGGAATCGCCTCTAAGATTTCTGCGCACATTAAAGAACCCCAGGCAGCCAAAAATGATCGTTCTCTACTTGGCGTGGCAGTCCTCTGAACACACATCAGCGCATTAGGCTGCTCAATGTTTGAATGCATGCATAGGCTCAAATGTTAGAGCGTGTGCGCTCAGGCTGACCATTTATTTTAAGTGGTGCTATAGTTAACCATGCTCTCAGTAGTCGTGCGGATGAGTATTCATTCAGTCCCAGCAAGTAAAACACAAGGGAGCATAAAGTGACTCAGGTGTTGACAGTGATTTCAACCCTTCTGTGCCTTGCCGCACTTAGAAAAAGCTCACTTGCATGTTGCGCCACGGAACAGTCCAGCAGCACCTGTAGACAAGCGCCATGTTTGTAAATAGCTGGTGCGGCCTGAAGCAACGTGGGATGTAGGCACAAACGAAGCATGCCTACACGCCAAGCAATGCTGTCTTTGAAACTGCTTCTCCAAGCAGCTTCACTGTAGAAAACTTAGAATACCGTATACACGCGTGTAATGGCCGCTCTTTTTTTTCAGAGATTGGGATGAAAATCAGGGGGTGTGGCGATTACATAAGAAAAAAGACAGCGAAAAAAATTATTTGCGGTGGTACCTGCCTTTATTATTGTCAAAAAACTCCTCGTCCTCCTCCGCTAAACTCGTCAGATTTCAGGCTCGTCCCGTGTCCAAAACATCACTTCTCGTCGTCGTCCTCCTCCTCCTCCGAACTCATCGGGACTTCAGGCTCATCCTTGTCCCAGATGAGGTCATCCTCCATACAGTCCAGCCTGTTTGATATCCCTGTCACCTTGAAACTTTTTTCCACAGTCTCGCACGAAACCGTGGCCCACGCTTCGAGTATCCAGTGGCAAACGGCTACAAGCGATGCCCGTTTCAGTCGGCCGGTCGCCATACACATTTTTCGTCAACGCCGAACTTTCGTCTAGCCGCTCTTTCCTTCTTTCGCGTAGTGAATCACTTTCAGCTTAAAGTGAGCGGTATAACTAACGTATTTTCCCATCGAGGAAAAAGAAAATCTTCAGCTCACGAGCGCAGAACAAATCAGGGCAGCGATGCATTCCGATTGCGAGATCGCATGTGATATGCTTCGGGCAATCGGGGAAATGGCTGTAAAACGGAGGAGCGAACAGACTTGGATTGGATTGGATTGGATTGGATTTGCTGGCCTCACCCTTTGTAACGGGCGGGCATCGCTGCGGCTAGGAGCGCCCCCTTTGTAACGGAGGTGGTGGCCGCTGCCCCCATGCTCGACTTTTTTTTTCCTCAAATATTTTGTTCTTAATTCTTATTGGCAATTCTATTTCTAACCTTACGCTTCATTTTGGCTTTCACTTGATTTTTGGGCCCCACCTGGCGGCAGTAACCACAAAACGTTCCATATTTCTTGCACCGCACAGTAGACGGCACTGCCCAACTTCCTGAAACTCATGGTGAGGCTTTTACTCGGGAAATTTTTTAAAAGTTTTTTTTCCCAATTTTTTTTTCTGAAGTTCAGGCTGCGGCCATTACATGCGTGCGGCCATTACACGCGTGTATACGGTATTACTAGCAGTTTAATCCATACAGTTTCTTTGAATAGGGAGAGCTCCACTTCTTTGCTTTTTGTAACTTCACAGAGTGGGCTGCTAACTTGTTTTATTCTGCTTGAGAAAAAGACACTTGAGGCACCATGCAGTCAAGGTCATTCACAGATGGTGCGTGCTTGCAGGTCCACATGAATGCCCATTTTGCTCTTTTGGCTTTATAGAGGAGGTACACAATTGGATGTGCAGGCGTTTTTCATGAGTTTCTAGTGAAAATTGCACTCACTCTGAGCTGTTGTAATTTATACATTAAAGAAACCCAGGTGGTCGAAATTTCCGGAGTCCTCCACTACGGCGTCTCTCATAGCCTGAGTCACTTTGGGACGTTAAACCCCACAAACCAATCAACAAGCCAACCAACTTCGAAATTTTTTTTATTCCAGTGTGCGTCACCTTATCCTGCTTATTTTGCATCCCCACTACTCGATTTCAGTTTGAGACTTCAGTGTGCCATAAACATCATTCATATTTTGATCGATAAAAGTGTGCGTTACATTTTTGTGTTTGTTAGGGGTTATGAACGACGACTAGCTTCCTTGAGAAAATTGAAATTTAGTCTGCGAAATAACATTACATTGTTTGTCGAGATTAGTGACGTGTGCTTCTACGATTGATGATGAATCACTTGTAGAAGCTTACGAAAGTGCAAATAGAGAAAAGTGCTGTGCTACCTCCTAAATCCAGTGCTATTTTGATGTTTACCATCACGCTTAGCAGCTCGGTGTGACCACTCAAGGTGACTGGCTATAGCGTTTGTGTCCTTTTCTGAATGAACAGATGCTCGGGCAACAATGCTGGTGAATGGGCTCTGACTGTGGTTTCCCTATGTTCGACTTAAGGTAGATCACGCGTGTAGGCTTCATGCCATACGCACGCGTGCACTCATGCAAGCATGATTGCTGGGACAGTGTGCAAATATCTAAAAAACTCATCTGTGTAGGTAAATATACTAAAGGGCAGGTCCGTAAAGTGTTTTAAGTAACGAATGGGTTTAAAGTTGCACTTTTTAATTTTTTCCCCAGGCAACTGACATGAATGAAAATAGTGAAGACACTGCAGACTTTGAGGCTGCTATAATGGCCAAGAGGCAAATGATTGTCCAAGAAGGCAACACTGAAACAGACACAGGTAGGTAATCAAGCTCTGTATTGGCCATACAGTGTACATTCAGAGCTTGGTAGGGTAGCATAGATGCAATATGAATTTTAGAGTAGCACAATAAATTTGTTTGTGCAAATCCTGCTACTATATGCTGCTAGCTGCTGTTGGGGTCAGATATTTTTGGTTCTTTAACCCTTGCCAACAGAATAAAATAAAAACCTGCAAACCTGCAGCAGATGTCAGAACAACCCGTAACCGCCCGCACGCGCCGCATGATCGTTTAGCGCGATAGAGTAGCATGGGGGGGGCGGGGAGCGACCGCGCCTCCCAGCAAAGAAGGTGACGAGGATGGGCATAGTCACTCCATACTCTTCAATATATACGTACCAACACAGCGCGGGGCAAAAATACATTCAAGCACGCCAGCTTCGCGCTCAGGCGCAAAGTTTTGAACGCATAATAGAGAACTTACCGGTACGTCGGTGACACTGGGGGGGGGGGGGGGGGGGAAGCACACATACTGGTACGTTCGTGACAGCGAAAGGGTTAATAGTACTTGGCTGACACTGTACCAAGCTTGCAGCAGACTCTTGGATCTTGAGTATAATGCGTATTCAAATTGCTCGCCTTTCATGAACCATTTTGTTTTTCCAATACAACTGTGCGTGCGCTAAGTCCTAATGAAAAAGTGGCAAAATTTGTCATGGGTGACCTGACCTGGCGTGTTGGAAATGGCTGCAGCTTTTGAGAAGCAGCGAGGGCTTTTTCTTGCACATGCGCCCACGTTCGTGCACACATGTAAAGCTCATTTGTTTACTCCTGTATGCTGCACAAAGTCAGCTTCGACGCCATTGTGAGGCTGTTTGTTAACATGATGCTTAAGTAGTCATCAGGTGTGTCAAGACTGTCTGAAAGCATTTTTTGACATGGGCAGTCGGGTAATTAGGACAGGTGCTCACAATGCAATGGAATCTTTCTTTGATTAGCAGTTTCACATTCTATGTCACCTTTTGTAGTTGAAGGTTTGATAGAGTTCAGTCTGCTTACATATTAAGCACTAGTAAAACTTCATTTAACTGACCATACCAAACTGATCCCACACCCTTTCTCAATGAAATTGCATCACCACTAAAACATAAGCACAAATTTTTGGGCATTAGTGCTTGTGAAAGAAAAGTCACATTTTTTTTCATCACATAAACAACCTCAAAAAGAAAGCCTCCCAATTTCTGAACATAACTGAAAGTGCTTACATGGAAACTGGAGATTTGACAGGAGCTGCTTTTACAGACCTATTGCTCCATTGTATGTTCTTGCATAGGTTATGGCAGTACAGCATATGGGTCTGCAAGACCCTCATGCCTGAAAGAACTGAACCGAGTAAATAATTTAGGTTTGTATCTTTCAGCCGGTATACATAGGATGTTGCCTATAAACACTCTGTATGGGGAAATAAATGAACCGCCACTGCAGACAGAGGAACCATGTTCACATGCTCATACATTCTAAAGATTCATTCGCTATCGAAACATGTCTGCTATCCCAGGTACAAGGTGTCCATCTAGAACACTGTTTAGCAACAAGCCACAAGCAATGACCACTCTGCCTCTGTTTTGAAGAGAAATTCCAAGAGTTAAACATACTGGATACATTTCCCGATATTGCCCGTAGTTCTGACCCACTGCCCCCCTGTATGTGACCTCACACTAATGCAGCTCCACAAAAAGAAAGCACTATCATTATTTGCAGACCTGCTTGAGCTGCTGATGGAAGGTTCTTATTACTTTTATGGGCAGCTACAGGTGCTGATGAATCTGATGCCCTCTGTGTTTGCAGAAGCCTGCCATAGGCTCCTTGCCTAGCCGTCGTTGGGTGCTTGAAAGGTTCAGGTGTTAAATGCTGCCCAGAAGGCACTACCATTGATAAAACCACAAATGAAGAGTTACGCATTGAAGTTGACAAGGCAAGCAACTTAATCTCTGGGGTGCCTCCCATGCTGGGTGCAGACTGAAAGTGTGGCACTTTGCCCTCTGTCCTTCTCTTCAATTTTTAGGCCTGTACAAATGGTAGCTGTGCATTTAAATGGAAAAGGTGAATTAGCTTGCTGAACTTGATGCTTAAACACCATTGAGCATCTACAGACTGATCATGAATATAGTACGAGCTAATAGCACCAAAGCACTTTAGCTACAGGTGATTCTCAAAGGAAATTGGGTTTACGTGCGTGTGTGACACAAGTAAAGCAAATAGTTGTGAGCAGGTAAAGCATAGCTTGATCTTTAAAATGGCATTTTCTTTTATATTAAAATTTCTTTATAGGCTAACCATGCAATGCCAAGGGCCAGCATTATATGTTGGTTATTTCTTGGATATCAGTGTGCACTGGTTGATTAGAGCACTAGAGCCAAAAGTGATGGGGGCTCTTCTGTAATGCCTGCTCTGAAATGCAGTATAGATGCAGTGCTAGCTTGAGTTTTCTTTCCAATGTGAAGAATATCAAATCCCCACTGTACTACAGCGTATCAAGTTTCCTGAGGTGTCTTTCAAAGCATAGTTGTGCAGTCACCTGCGCCAAGTTATAAAACTGTGAGTAAAAGTGAATCAGAACTGTAAATTTTATTGTTGTTAAAAAAAAAACAACTAAATTTAAGTTTACTGCTACACAGTATATAGAATGATCCTGTTATGTGGTATTAATTTTACAGTATGTGAGAGAGTATGCGTGCCCCATTTTATTGTTTTGTCGGAGCTACTTTGAGGAAGAACCAGCATAGATAGTCATGCTGCACACTATGAGGCTAGATGCCAACTTTTACAGTGATGGGCGCCACACGTGGAGAGAGTTGTGGCCTGTGGCCAGAGCACAGCATGAGGGGCGCCATGATTCAAGACGTTCAGAAATTGACATTTTACTGGCACAGCAGTTTTAATTTCTCAGTTAATATATCACTGTTCTGGATTTCTTCATTCAAGGAATTGAAAACAGCCAACGGCCAAATGTATAAGTGCCATGTGGCATGCCCTTGGTGTGTGAATATGGGTTTAAATTAAGAATTTGCTGGAGTTTCTAGCCCTTTCGGCGTGTGGGTGCTCTGACGAGTACCGCAGAATACTCTTGAAAGTCAAAGTTCCTTTTGAAAGGGTCGAGCGTCTCATTCTTTCAAGCTGTTAAGCGGCTTATTCTGACTTGTTGACAAAACCTCGATGCAGTGATTTCTAAAATCACTACCTATTTCACATGGCGCAGGTGCCACTGTGACAACATTTTTTTTTTCAGGCCCTTTGTATTTGGTTTATACTAATAACGAAATTATTACTATACATTGTCCCACTTTTTGATGTGAAAGGAGTGATTTTTCTATAATCTTGAAGGTAAACTTTTCTCTAAATTTATCTACTTAAAGTTATGTCTTTACCACAGCACTTGCACTGTTTGATAGTAGTGCACACCAAGCACCCAATTTCCGGAAAAAATAAGGATAAAGACTGAGCTATGCGTAAGTGAAAAAGGGAGCGACACGACGAGGCAGCACGGCGAAAGTGATCATCATTCGCTCCGTCGCCTAGTGGGAAAGATACATGCTCGCGACAGCGTGGGCGAACAAACGGCAACTCAAAACGACGATAACGCTTTGTGTTGCTGGCACAGTGCATCGTAAAACTATTTGCAAATGCCACAACAGTCATGACAATTTCAAGAATTGAAGTATTTTGCAACAACATTGAAAACAAAACACATTTACAACACACGGTATTGTATTTGAACCGTTTAACATGTGTTAACTTGCAGTGTATATAAGTAGTCACATGACCTTTTGTTTTTTGGTTGCGATTAGACGTTCATTGAATCCTTAGCCATTCGCCAGTGTTCATACAAAGCGCAGAGTTTACGCCACAATTCACAATGCACATTACACAAGTAACACTTAAGAAAACAAAAAAACGTGTGAAATGAGCGGCAGTGGCATACGTTGAGCATTTATTGCTGATTGCAGTTGTACTTTCGTGTGAAGAGCGAAATTTTCTATTTCGGCAAATCTTTGCAACACGTGCATTTCTGTTCACGCGAAGGCTTTGCGCGACGCTTGCTGTCGTTACATTCGCACATTTTTCGCATATGTGTAACTTGGTCTTAGCTATTTTGATTACAGAGAAGCTTGGCTGTGTTGTGACTGTGTGCATCGTTACGTTTTTTTTTCTTTCTCTTTTTTGAAACTTTGCCTGATTTGCACGCGTTCGCAAGCTTCTTTCTGAGTTGGCTGTTACATATGTAGGGTGTAAGCCTCTGTTTTAAAATTCCTATTAGGTCAAGAGAAAAAGAAGCAGTTGGATATGTTTTCGGAGGACATGTTTGCTGAAAATTATTCTGTAAGTGAAAGCATTTCATTTACTAAATTTTTTGCTTTCTTATATTTGTAGTGTATTTCTGATTGAGTGACCTCTTGGCTACTTTTAAACATATGTACTTCTAGAGTCCCAGCTCTGTTCAAAAGATTTCATCACGTGCCCAAGAAAACCCTAACCTTACAGACAATTGGGATGATGCAGAAGGCTATTATCGTGAGTATGCCATGCATTTATTTATCATGGTATTTTAGTGTGATGTTTCTGATATGAACATTATAAGGTAATGCGCAGGTATGGAGGTCTTCTTCAGTAGCAGCAGAGCTGTTTTGGCCAAAAATGTTGCAAACTTCATCAGTGCTGATCACCTGAAGCTCTTTTTGGACACAGATTGACATAATGCATAGAAATTGATTGCAAGCTAGCTTGTCTCCAAAGATACCTAATAAAAACCTGAGCGTTTATGTTTAGGAGCTTTGTTTGACAAGAGCAACATTGTTGGCGCCATTTGCTTTGTTTTCCATGTACTCTCACTTTGTTATAAACCGAGGTGCATAATTGAGGCTTTGTGCATTTGTATTTGGGTTGTGTAAGATGCTGTAATGTATGTTTTTTTATAGTATTTCAGGTGCATCGAGGATTTTCATCTGTAATGATTGGTAATGAAAAGCTTGCGACTAGGCAGTTGCTGGTGTTTCGTTATATATACGTCGTCTCACAAGATATCTGCAGCACTGTGAAAGGCAGAGGAGCCCTTGCAATTGGGCTCCTAAGTGCCTCTCGCCCCTGCGCACTGTAATAGAAAATTGTGCTCCTACTGTCACCACTGCCAATTTGTGGGGCGAGAGGCACACAGGAGCACAATTGCCTATTGTAGTGCGCATGATCCTGATTGGGCCGGGGTGCCTCTGCCTTACCCAGTGCTGCAAACATTTTGTGAGACGAAGTATAGTTCTCAGTAATTTATTGGGAATTCAGCATTTTCAAGATGTTCTAATGATAGCATGCACTGTCAGTGGCAGCAAGTTTGTCTAAACAGAACCTTGTATTTTGCAGGGCAGGCATGAGGGTGTTTCAAAACGTAACAGCTAAACATCTTGAGGCACATGTGATGCAAAGTGCAATACAAATGACATCAGTACAAGACATATTTTTTGTCCATATTATGACTCAGGTTTATAATGTATTTCTTACCGGTAAAGCGACTTCTGTATTTCATGCTATTTTCTACAAGCAAGGCTATGCTGTCTGAGCCAGGGTTGCACGTCTTCTCGGGCCTTGTCATCACCCAATTACTCTTTGTTTATCTGTGTCCTTTATCAGTCTAAACAAATGATAATCGCAGGCACCAAGATCCAGGCTGTATGGGGCGTGCTCCAAGATCTGGAATCGCAACTTCCGAATGGTGTCAAGGGTTGCACCAGTCGTGTAAGGGCGTGCATTATCGTGAAGATGAATGCCATTAGGCATAAATCCAATCTAATAGCTTTAGTATGTTGCTGGCTTCAGCTCATTTGTTAACGCTGCGCTTTATAAGGCTCTATTCACAGCTTTACCTTTATTGTGGCAGTGGTCCAAAGTTTGCTTGTGTACATTTTAAGCTGAGGGTTATACGTATGCTACCATAATTAAGGTGGCCTCTTCTGTTTGCACTCTCAGTGATGTACCTAAATTAATTGATCTCAAATATCATTTTATCAAGAATTTCAGCGGCCTCTTCTGCTTTATCGTAGTACTGCGATAAAAGTGTCTGGTAGTCTGTGTACAGTTAGCATTTTAGATGCACACTAGGAACACAAAATTACAATAACTGTTAGAATATAATACCCCTCATGCAAAACCCCTACACAGGGGCAATTGAGGTATGAATAAATAAGCCGAACCTCGATATAACGAACCTCAGTGTAATGAAATTCGCAATGTAACAAACTTTTTTATTTCCCAATCTCTGCCCCATTGAAAACCATGTATTTTTTTGCGATTTAATGAACTAATTTTATGCCGCACTTTATTCCGAAGTCTTCGCACATCGCATGCAAGCACCCGGCAGCCACGGGGACAATCGGATGAGAACTAAAACTTCAGCCCCGACATGCTGCATTTTAAATTTGCCCTTTTACGCACCAATTTTGCCGGCAGTCTGGAATCTGCAATTTAAACAAAATGATGACGGTGCCATTCGTCGCGTGCATACAAAACCCGCGATGCGGAACCTTTAGGACACGTCATGCCGTGATGTCACTGGCCAGTCTGAATGACAAAGCGCTAACCGGAAATACCGTATTTACTCACGTAATGAACCTGCTTTTTTTTTTTTCCAAGAGAAATCGACGTGAGTTTGAGGGGAGGTTGAAATATGCGGAAAAAGTTTAGATTCTTTCTTTTTTTTTACGAGTCGTCTATCCCAGCCATCGATCATCAAAGAAAGCACGTGGTCAGTGGTGATCATGACGCCGGCTTTCAGCATCATTGGCTTCAAAAGGTGCTTGTTGTTATCACACATTCCAATGATTTTGTGGTAGCGGACAGCGCCCATCCCAATCCCTGCATGATAAAGCGAACCTACTCAAAATTGGGCTTGCGGGGTGGGACGACCACCCCGCAAGCACTCCTCTTAAGGCCGCTGGCACTCTGCCAAGTTCGCCCCCCTCCCCCCCCCCCCCTCTTCTTTTTCACACCACCACTAGGCCTAAAGACGAAGCACATCGTGATGTTCTCGCTGTGCAGCACCTTGGTGCACTGCCAGAAAATACGCTGGACTGTGAGGCGAACAGAGGGACGCGCTAACGACTAGATTTTTTTTTTTTTCCCCAATTTCTCAGTGGCAAAAATGAGAGGTGGGCTCTTATGTAAGTAAATACGGTACGCGCACGTGAAGCCTAAGCAAAAGATTGTGGCCACCAAGGTAGCCTCAGCGGTGTGGGCAATGTGGACATAGACTTATCTAGTTCACTATAATACGGCCATACCCCCTTAAGCCCCTAGATCAGCTGATCTAGAGACTTGTCTCCGTTTGCAAACGATGATACTAGTGGCAACATCTGGCGGCGGTTTTGAGTGTTAAGCACTGCACTCGCTCTTTGCACACGCGGAGAAAAATTATGCATTCACGCCCATTTTCTATGCCTCATTAGAGGCTTTTAGTTTAGCGCTACCGCTTACCACTACCACGTGAGCGTCAGTACGCATGCGCAGATCACCCCGCGGACGAAAGATGGGGCTACATTTCTGTCAAATTCTGACGGACTCTGCACGCAGGGACCAATCAGCGCATGCTGTGCTGACGGGGCGCTGTAGCGGTAGATGGTTGCGGTAAGCGGCAGCGGCAAACCAAAGGTCTCTATTATGTGCTCTTGATTTACAAAATAACATCCAGTGACCTTGTTAGCGCTATTATTGCTAGAATTCCTTGCGTATTTCCTGAATTCGTAATTTACATGTTTCCAGCAGTGTTTCACAAACCTGTTACATCATTTGGGCAGCTAAAACATGGCAACCTCGACGTAACGAAATTCGCGATATAACAAAATTTTCGGCTGCAAGTAGGACTTCGTTGTATCGAGGTTCGACTAATTCCCAATGTGAAACAGATGGCGGGGTGTGATCAGAGGGCACGGCCTCTTTTTTAACAATAGGAATGCCGAAGTTTGATGCTTGCCTATTTAAGAACATGTCTTCTCAGCTAGGTAGTCTTCGCTCAGTGTTGTAGGCATCTCTATGATTGAATGTCAGTTCTTCTGAATTTCATTGTTCGGCACTGACTCCCAAAATTTGATTACTACTCACTGCACCTCTGGCATGCAAACAATGAACGGTGCTGCCAAGTTATAGGTGCTTCATTTCCGGTTAAGCATATTTTGGCGCTTACTAGGCAGCAATGCACTCGTTAATCATACTATGTCTTTCCAAGTTGAAGGTTTAAATTTTCCATTATATTTGCTCCTATTGATATCAGTTTGCTGTTACCTTTTGAAAAACCCTTCTAGCTTGTGCCCATTTGTTTAGTATGGTTGTGTATATTTAGGGAAAATTATTTGTGTAGCTTTCGACTGTTATTTCATAGAAAAAAAAAAGAAAACATCAGGAAATCCCAAGTGTTTACAGCCTAAGTTTGTTGTGCTGGTTGGTATCGAGTGTATTTGCTTATATTGGAGCAGCAAGAATAGGGCGCTTTAGCACAGCACTATGTGTGACTAGCTGTCGTGCCATGATTAACTTCTGCGATGCCTTGCTGTGTGTATTAACTACATAAAGTTGCGACAGTGTTGTTGACAAATGACATTCACGGGGAAGTAAACAGTGTGCTTCATTAGGCATGGAAAGCAGTTTTTCTAGATGGAAAGTGCAGTTTGGCGGGACAAACGGTTGGATCCAGTTATAGCGACGAATAATTGACAAGAGTATTCTGTCGCACATACTTTAACTGTCTACTCCACCAAGCCGATTTCCCTTGGCTTCCATTATGCACCTCATTATTGTGCCTGTGACCGGGCATTTTTCGTCATGATTTCGGAAGACCCAAACAGATTAGGAAACTTTGACAATGGCAGTACATACCTTGAATACATAGAGTCTGTGTCACTGCGTGAGTGAACCCACTTAGACTTACAGGTGAGGTGGGCATGAGAGCCTCATTTGGAAACCATTGGCTGCTGTAGAGTGTAGGGTTTTATTTTCAGGTGCCCATTGTGCGAGCGTCTTAGGCAAGGGTGATACTGACTGTACTCTACCTGCATACATTGTAACTGAAAACTTAGTAATTCTGCCTTCAGCTGACAATTGTGATTCAGCTTGGTAGTGTGCCAAGTGAGAAAGGTGGGCAATAAAAATATGCAACATTGATTTACATGAGTGAAAATTGGCTTGGCACGATTGCAGCATAAAGGTTGTAAGGCCATGTGCCTATTACAGCATCAGTAGATGGTGGATCTGGATAGAGTGGGCCTTGGAGTAAGCTGCTGTACTGCTATTGCGGTTGCATTTTTCCTGAAGTAGGGTGCAAAGCCTGAGTGATATTTTCGTTCAGCTGTTGTGGCCATGAGCATTGCTTACTAGATGGTGAAGGTAAAAGCGTTTATTGAGCTAGGTTGGCTCTTTGGCCTAAATGGGGAGCAGGGAGAGGGGGGGTGGGCTAGATAGTGTAGCTGGTGCAATTGTGAATGACTAAAACTATGCAAGTGAGTTCCAACCCACACAATCTGATAAATTGCAGCAATGATGGTGCATGTGTTATATTTGGAAATGTGTTTGCACACCTGATGCGACTGATTGTGGTAGGTACATATAGTGTGTATGGTTATGCATTTGTGTTGAATACGATAGCTTATTAGTAAGCAGAAATTCACTTTATACACTTAAATATCTGTTTAGCTTGAGAGGAGTGGTGTTTGCAGTTGTAGATGGATGCTCACATTGTTTTTTTTTTCCCGGGACGCAGGTGTCCGCATTGGTGAAGTGCTGGACACTCGTTACACTGTTTATGGATACACGGGTCAAGGAGTCTTCAGCAACGTTGTGAGGGCAAGGGATATGGCACGAGGCAATCAGGATGTTGCAGTGAAGATCATACGGAACAATGAAGTGATGTGAGTGAATGTTGCCATATGTTCTACTTGATGTGAGGCTAATCATAGGCTGATCAGAAGCCATAGGATTGTTTGAGCCACGAATCATTCCAAAAGAGGTAAATGCAAATTCTATACCTGTAAGTGGACATCAGGAATCACATAATTTTTTCCGTGAAGAAAGCTGGGGGGGGGGCACTTAAATGTCTATAGCTTTAACCCTTTCACCGTTGGGTGTTCCTGGCTTGGTTTCGGGAATATCTGGGATTGAACATAATTTTTTTTTGATTAGGAACATTATACTAGTAATGTAGCTAACGGGAAATGCACATTTTAGTGTTCTCAGAATCATAATCCGTCATGGATGTTGGTGCCAGAACCCCCTCCCCCATCGCTCAAAATTTCCTGATGCTGCATCCCCCCACACATTCTGGCCTTTATTTATTTATTTTTTCCAACCGTGACATATCACGCCCCTGAAAAATATTTCTGTCTATGCCACTGGAATCCAAGCTCGGCTCTTATTCGGAATCAAAAGGGCCATGCTCCGCTCTAATCTGCAGTCGAAGGTCCCGTGCGGCAGTCATCCAAAAGTAATCACATGCACGGACGGAGCACTTTGAATGGCCCACACAAGGAATAGAAGCGGCAGGCTGTAAAAAAAAAAGTATGACATAGAGAGATCGAAAGAGAATACAAGGACCTGATTTGCTGCTAATAGCAGCGAGCAAGCAACAGTGCGTGCCTGAACTTGATGCGACGTAGCAAAAACCGCAACAGAACAAAAAAAAAAACCACCTGCAAATCTGTGGCAGGTGGCAGAATAACCTTTGTACACCAAGTCACACACGCACATGATCGCTCTGCACGAGGGAGTAACATGTGCAGAGTGACCGCTCGCCCCTGAACAGCACTCTTCAGTATACACACTCCAACAGCGCTGAATGAACATATGAGCTTCTAAAACGATTCAGCATATGGCGGGACAAGTCCGAGCACGTCAGCTTTGCGCTCAGGTGCGAATGTTTGAGCACACAGTGTAGAACATACGGGTGCGTCAGTGACACTGCAAAGGGGAAATGCAAAAATGTTCCGGTACATCGTGAAAAGGTTAAAAATAATGATCCGAGTCCATTTTCCATGGTACAGTAACACCTCATTATACCAAGTACAAGAAACGGGGAGGCCTTTTCCTGAGCTTAAGTTGTGTTTCGAAGGTGCTCGCAGCAATTCCAGAGACTGCAAAAAAACTGAGCGGGAATTAGGTTGGTTTCCTCAACAGCGCGGGCAGTATGCAACTGTTGCGGTTCAAGCATTGGTTAGGTTGGCTTCCGTATATTACTGCTATGTAGGATGGAAAATTTTATGTACGAGCGAAAGCGTTTGTCGTTTTCACTACCTTCATGACAGCTGACATGAGTGCAGGATGTTTGCCGCAAGGCTACAACCGCCCATGCTTCTGCTTCCATGGTGCTGTCGATGGTTGCGAAGGGCGTAACATGTGCTGGTCATTTGGCTTTCAAACCTTCCATAGTGCGGTTGATGAGGATGAGATATGAGCACAACAGCACGAGAAACAAGCACGAACCATGGTGGGAACACTTGCTGCATCTCTACCAGTCACTTGTGTAGTGTGGCAGTATTAGTGTCCTACTTCTGAGCGGCCACCGTTTGGCGCTTAGAAGTTTAGTATACAGTGAAACCTTGATATAATAAACCTCAGTGTAACGAACTTTGCGATGCAACGCATTTTTTTTTTAATGTCTCCATCTTCGCCCTGTTGAAAACCATGTTTGCTGCACTTCCGACACATTGCATGCATGTACCAGGAGCCACCTTGACAAACGAATGAGAACTAAAACATTAGTCAAGACAAAGTGCATCTTGTATTTTCCCTTTTACGCGCCAATTTTGCTGGCAGTCTGGGATCTGCGAGCGAAACGAAACGATAATGATGGGAACGTGCACCATGCCATCTGTCGTGTGCATACAAAATCTGCACTGCAGAAGTTTCAGGACGCGTCACGCCATGACGTCACTGGCCAGTTGGAACAAGAAGGTGCTAGCTGGAAAATATGTGTACGTGAGGCCTGAGAAAAAGATTGCCACTCCCAAGGTAGCCGTTCTGGTGTGGGCGATGCTAACATGTAACAGCATCCCCTTTAAAGTCCCTAGACCAGCTTATCTAGAGACTTTAGTCCTCATTTGGAAATGTTGGATGGTGATGATACCAGCAGTGGCAACCTCTGGCAGCTTTGAGTAGTACTAGGCGCTGTGCTTGCTCTTATCTATGTGCACACGGAGAAAAAGCGTTCACGTTCGTTTGCTATCACTCATTATGCTCCTGATATATAAAAGAACATCCGGTGCCCTTGTCAGTGCGTTTATTGCTAGAGTTTCTTGCTTATTACCTGAATTCGTAATTTACAAGTTCCTATCTGCTAGCAGTTTTCCATGAACCTGTTACTTTATTTGTACAGCTGAAACATGGGAACCTCGACGTAATGAAATTCGTGATTTAATGAAATTTTAGCCTGTAAGTAGGACTTCATTATATTGAGGTTCGACTGTGTTCGTTCTAGGGTGGACTGCTTTTGATATATAAAGTGAAGTTTACTTGTGTTTATCAAAATATATAGGAGGAGTTCAATGTAGTCAATAATTTGCAATGTTTTTATACTTTGTATCAAAGTTTAATTATATTTGATGTGTGGAGGGCCTATGGCAATTGTCTATAGCATATTTGATGTGTACTTCTGAGCCATGCTAGTACAGGAACATATCTATAACTTGGGCAAGATTTTGCATAATAACATGGTGGCTGTGTTTATTGTCTTGGAGGGACATTCATTGTCACTACTTTTTAATTAAGTGAGTTGTGCAGTGAGGTAAACAAAATAAACATTACCATGTGTAGCCAGGATCATAATGATAGAACTTGTTTTTACAATTTGTTTGAAGATGGCCACTTTTTCGGCATTGCAGAATGCAGAGAAACACTCGGTAGTAGTGAGATGTGTTTTGAGCAGATGTGTGCAAATACCAAATAGGAACACTTGAAGGAAATATGAAATCGAATCAAGAAAAAAAAAAAAACCCGAATATCGAACTTTGTTCAGCAGAGCCAAACATGCGTAGCGCCTTCAAGGGACTGGACATTCATTCAGCCTTCAAGGGACCAGAAAAGATGTTCGAATTATCAAATGACCCTAAAAACTGCCAAGAACCGTTTGCTTCACAGTAGTTTTATCTGATGAATGCTTGGAATATGCATTTGAGACAAAGGCTAAGTGACAGCAATGGTATTTCGTGATATTGTTAAGTGCTTTGGTTTGGGTACATTATTGGGCTTATCAGCCATTTTTGGTTAATTTTGTTTGGTCCAAATATTATATAAGAGCAAATTTAAGGTCTTGAACTAGAAAGCCCAGAGCTTGTATGAATTTTTTATCGTGACGCATGTCTTCCTATTTGCTGCAATTATAATTTATTTAGGCAAAAGCCTTTCTAGGCTCGTGAACTGCGGAAATGCTCGCAGGATATGTTTGCAGGAAATGTTTGTTGCAGGGTATGTTTAACGGGCAAGAAAAAAAAGTCTGTCTCTACTGCGAATCGAACCACTATCCCTGTGGTCCCTAGCACGCCAACCACTAGGCCACACCGGGCGCGTGAAAAATTGATCGTAATTCCCCTTGTTTAGTGTGAGGCTAATAGTGGTCACGACGACGATACAGTTTGTGAAAACAATGTAGCTAGTGAAAATAGTACTGTAAAGTGGCTTTCATCATTTCCGCTCTCAAATAGGCTTAAGCGCAGTCCTGTAACTTTTTCCCCTTTTTCCCTACGTAGCTTGTTCACAGTGATGCCACACATTTTAACCAGAAAGCTGTTGCTACTGAGAGCATGTACATGTCAGACTTTGTATCTGAGCTCTGTGTGGTAATGAGCACACAACATTCACAGTATGTCGCGAATTCGCAACATATAGTTTATGAGGGTTTACAAAGGTTAACTCAGATCACGTGAAATAAGTCCAAACCTAATTTATTTTGCGTGAAGCCATTGCCAGTGTGTGATAGAATGAAAGAAGAGTTATCTTTTTCATCTTGTGTTGAATTTTAAGAGTTAGAATTTGACTGGTTTGTGGATATTGTCAAACCATTGCAGTCAAGCCCACTTGAACCTTGTGGTATGTCTGATGTTTGTAGTAAATGGGCTCTCCCACATCTTTGCCAGAAAGTACCAAGTCTACCAAAAGTTGTGCTTACTTCGTAAAAGCTGCATCATTTACATCTATTCCTCAATGCTGACTTCACGCTTTCCAGGCTCTTCGGTTGTCCAGTGAATGTATCAGCTGCACTGTCTGCTATCTGCCTGCACATGGTAGCTGGTAGCACATAAAAGGTGGAGCCAACCCGCTTGCCACGTGACATGCATCATCATCATCATTGTCATCACTGTCATCATCATATCACGTCACCATTAGCCAGATTATACCCACTGCAGGGCGAAGGCCTCTCCCATATCTTGTGCTAGCTGCATCCACTTGACCCCTGCGAACTTCTTAACTTCATCCACCCACCTAACTTTCTGCCTCCCCTTTCAACGCTTTTTTTTTCCTCAGAATCCAATTTGTTGCCCTTAGCGACCACCACCCCGTGCCCATTTCTTGATTTCCGCTAGAATGTCATTAACTCTAGTTATTTCTTTGACCCACTCTACACGCTTCCAATTTCTTAGCGCTGCACCGACCATTTTCTGTTCCGTAGCTCTCTGTGTCCTCAGCTTTAAATAAAATCCTTTTCTTTAGCCTCCGCATTTTAGCCCCATAGGTGAGTGCACCGTGCAGTTTTTGGAAGCAAATGTTAGGATTTATGGATTTTTGCTGAAATTGTAGAATTGAGCTGTTTTCTGTTTCAAAAAGTTTAACCAGGTGCATTTTTTTCCAGGCATCGTACAGGTCTGAAAGAGCTGGAAATGCTAAGGCGTCTGAATGACGCTGATCCTGATGATAAATTTCATTGCCTTCGATTGTTCAGGCATTTCTTTCACAAACAACATCTGTGCCTTGTATTTGAGCCATTGAGGTAAGATTTCTTCCTTTCAGGTTATTGGTCTTTAAAAAGAACGAGAGAATGCACGCAAATATGCTAATAATGCCTGTATATTAGAAGGGTAAAAGAATCGTGTTTAGTCTTGTTGGGGCCATCTTTCAGTAATTGTTATTCATGTGGCACAATCGTAGATTGCAGCTCTAGGCAATAATGATCTGCTTTATAACAAATGGATTGATAGTTTGTGGAGTGTGTACTGGTGATTAGAGCACTACCATATTTCAGTGAATGTGTTTGGTGTGACAGTTCTAGTATGCTGTTTTTAATGCCATGTTATTAAATGGGTTGTGTTAAACCATATTTGCTTTTTTTTTTTTTTTTTTCAGCATGAACCTCAGAGAAGTACTGAAAAAATATGGCAAGGATGTTGGCTTGCACATCAAAGCTGTGCGGTCCTACAGCCAGCAGTTGTTTTTTGCCCTCAAACTGCTGAAGAGATGTAACATTCTGCATGCTGATATCAAACCTGACAACATTTTGGTGAGTTTCCTTAACTTGATCCTTTTATTCGTTGGCCTTGTAGCTTAGATTTAAAAGCTAATTGTTGAGTTATGGCATAGAGAGCAAGGCTTGTATGTTGGTTCCTGGTTTGTTGGAATTCATAATGAAGGAAATAAAAGAGTAGTTTCTAGAGCTCATTTTGCTTCAAGAAAACAAACAAAAAAAAAAAAACAATTACAGTGAAATAGTTGCGTAGCACTGCTTATCCCTGCTCTATTTTTCATGCATTTTACACTTTGTTATGCTTCGTTTTGCATCAGCACGCTCGGCGCGTTTTCTCATTCTTTGTGCTTGTAAGTTCTTGTGCCGTTTAGTTGCAATATCAGAATCATTAGTTGCGTTCCCGCTGTCTTCGTAACCGTTACACTTCAGCACATCGAGTACTGCAAACTTGCGCCGCAGTGCCAGAAAGCCAGGCTTCATCCATTGCGATGCAAAGCAAACGTGCAGCGCAGCCGCATCTTCAGCTTTCCTGACACCATGTTCAGGGGTTCTTATTACAAATGAGCGAAAATAGGCACGATGTATTGCATCCCTCTTAGGAATGCACTGCTCTGAGCCTGAAAGGTCTGGGGTGGGATCAAAGGGGGAGAGAAAGAGAGATTTGAGGAGAATGTAGAGAATGAACAAAACAGATGCTCCAGAGTTTCTGCATCAACACATTCCGAGCATGAAAGAAGATCTCCAAAACGAAGAAAGGTAATCCAAGAGCAAGGAAACGCGCTTGTAGGCAAGCGCCAGTTAAGGCGAGGAGGTAAGCACAAATTGCTTCACGACACAGCGAGTGGCTCGGAGCCGAGGTCCAGGGAGCACCGCGTGTAAATGTCTGCTGTCCGTGAAGGCTGAGGAGTGACTGATGAGAGGGGAGAGATGCCGAAATTGAGGACGCATGAGCAACAGAGATGTCTGCTCAGTCCGGAGTAGCACACGCTTGTACAATATGGAGGCCGCGACGTCTGCAACTGTGACATGCCCCACTCTCTCTGGTTGGATCTGTGCGGCCACTCCGCCCCCTCACTGTTAAGTCTCGTAATGCGAGTGTCGCCACCTTCTCTTTCCCTTCAAGTTCACGGCGAGACGGAGAGAGAGAGAAAGCCTTCTGCTGCAGCCACGCGGCCACTCCGCCTTTTCAATGTCGCCAGTTTCTTTTTCTCCACTTCAAGTTCACGAAGAGAAAGAGAATGAGCAACTTTGGACAGACATCGGTGAAATCCGTAATTGCGGCTAGTAGTGCTAAGCACAAAAAAAATTCTGGCAGTTACTTACTGGCTGTGGGGTTTACAGTGGTAGTATATAGTAACATAAACAATTGCAATAAGGTCAATATCTACTGTGGTCTCAAGCCTAGAATAGCATGCACGCACACAGCGTATTTATGAATGTGCTGCACTTTTTATGTCAGTGAAATGTGTACATTGGGCTTGCTCTTCCATTGTCTACACTTCGTGTGGGAAAGCATAGCATAGCCACTTTGCAGCTTTAACCCTTTGCGGTCCGAAACGTTTACCCACTTTCCGGCTGTCCTGGTCCGAAACTATTTTGCCAGTCTGTGGCGCCGCGAAAAACACAAACTGTGGAAGAAAACTTCACGGGATATTTATTTTTTCTCTTGCGTTTTGCAGGCAACTCCTCTACCTCTGCCTCCTTTTGTTTTTCGATTGCTACAAACAGCATATTCCTTGCTCTTTCGGCCTGGGAGCTTGTAGATGAAATGGCTCCTCCCATCTAGCCTTTCCTCGCACTCCTTTCGCGCAGACATCCCCACGTTTTGGCTCTAGCCCTCACGTGACCCACCAGCTGTTGGATGAGGTTGCATCGGTACTACAGGTGTTGCTGTTCTTCCTCACCATGATTCTGCAGCTGTGTGCACCTCAAAATAAAGCTATTGACAATGAAAATCTCTAGAAGCTAAGAAAAAGGCTTTCGGAACCATTTCATTGTCTTTTGACAAAATGCGTAGCTCGCACAGTAATGATCCACACGGTCAACTGCCCCCATGTGTTCTGTGTAGTCACATATGACCACTGGTTTCTTCATCGTCACTTTCTTCCCTCCTGCTTGTGTCCTTGTCACTTCTTTCAGAGATACATTGTGGGCAGAACTAAGCATTGTCACTTGATACTTGTCTCGCTAAGCAAGCACCATGTAGGAGTCTCCTTTTCTGTAAGCTGCCACTTCACCCTTTTTTAGGTTTTTCTTGACCTGCTGTGGCATTTGCTTGCAATTTGGCGTCACGGTACCAGTCAGTAGTATTCTCTGTCGAAGTAACTCCTTGGCAAGCATTGGCGAAGTGTAATATCTGTCTATGTAGAGGTGGTAGCCACTCCCCGGCGTAGCTTGCTGCACTTTCTGGAGCAGGTGGAGAACAATCCGACAGGTGCGGCTGAGACTGTCAGTTGTTGTGCTGCCGTAGTAGAGCTCAGTTGCAGAAATGTACCCCGTTTGGCAGTCGACAAGTATGTAAACACACATGCTCCATTTGGTTGGCTTTTGCGGATTATAGCATTTGAACGAGCCATGGCCCTTGAATCCAACGGTGCTCTTATCGATGCAAATTTGGGGGCCGGCTCTCTGCATTTCGCTGCGATGTAATGCACAACGTCCCTGATCTTGCTTCCATGAGTTGCCGGCCGACCTGAAGAGGCATCATGGCATGGGGCAACGTGCAACATCCAAAATATTTGCAGAAATCTTTTCCGGCAAAAAATGTGCAGAAAGAAAGGCATCTTGTTTACAATATCTTGGCTAAAATACTCCTTCAGTTCTGGTTTCGGATTCAAAGCCATGTGTATAATTACTCCAAGAAAAGCTTTGAATTCTGTCAAGGTCACGTCTTTCCAGTCCTTCCAAATTGAGTCCTTTGGAAGCTCACCGGCACTTGAAATCTTTTCACGCGCATACCGGTTTGTTTCACGCACAATATTGTTCATCAGCTCATCTGTAAAAAACAGCTGAAAATAATCCAGCTCATAGCTGAGATTGTAAGTGCTTACTTGTGATCCTGAGTTCGTGACAGTGAAGGGAAATTGAGTGAAATCAGGCACATTATTCGCGTACACCTTCCAGTCCGCAGCACGTGGTCGCGCACTGTTCCCTTGTGTGTCAACAGAGGTGCTGTCTTCACCACCACCGTCGTCTTCCTCACTCGCTTCTGTCGAATCACTGTCATCACTATCCGATGGAGGCACGTAATTCTCCTCTCTGAAGTCATCATCGCTTTCACTAAATCCATCACTGTAAAACGCATGCAGTGAAAAAGTGGCCATGATTCTCAGCGAACCGCGCGAATGTGCAGTTCCGTGCGCAAGTGAGAACGCTCTGGTATGCAGAAGCCGTGCTGAACGTTGTGCTCCACTCTAGTGCAAAAAGAAGTAAACTTCAACTGAGATGGCTCATCATGTATGCAAAGAATGCGCACGAATCGCAGTGAGAAAAACCGCGAAATTTAAACTGAGAACACTCTTGCTACGGCCATGTTGCGTTGTGCAAAGGATTAAAGACATTGTTGTCGGGAAAAAGAATTGCTACTTCAGACTGGACAAAGGACAAGAAGGGGACAGGACGAGTGGTAACTTGCAACTGAGGCTTATTGGAAAAAACCCTTTAGCAACAAAAGTGGTATCTGCGCATTACAAAGAAAATATCCAGCCAAAACATTATTACTCGTCAAAGGTAGGCGAGATAACCATTGAACACTGCAGAAAAGTGTGAAGACATGTGCGTCACTGATTGGTTAAGAACAGTGTCTCTTTACTGAAAAAGCCACAGATGGCTTACTTACACATGTTTCAGATCTAAGCTTGCTCATGTATGCCGCTTCTAAAATTTTCCTTTCGAGCCTAATTTTTCCCCTTCCGATAATGGAGGCCTTGTTCAGCAAGGGGTAGCAGCCTCCGCATTCTCTGCAGTGTTTAGGAAGATTGGCGCCATTGTCCAGTTTCAGAGACTGGTAATGCTGTTCCGTCTGCCCAACATAAACTCTGGAAATGCATCTAAATCAGTGTTTTATTACTCCAAAGTGCTCCAGGTCGGGAACTAATTGCTCCAGACTGCTCCTAAATCAGTGTCCTTCTACTGCAAAGTGCTCCAAATTGGAAATTTTAGTGCTTCAAAAATTGCTCAGATTTGCATTTTGCCAGTAGCATAACTGAACTTCTTGGACTTCTCCATCTTGCCAGTATAGACCTGGCTGCAGTCTCCACAAGGAATTTGGTAGACAACACCAAAAAAGTTGATGTCTGGCAGGCAGTCCTTATAATTAACGAGCAAGTTAGAGCTGTGCATGGGCTCGGACTGCTCAAAAGCCCTTTTGCTCGGGCTTGGGCCGGGCCCAGGCCAAGGGATATTTGTCTTGGGCCGGACACCCCGATCACGAACACATGCAACATTTGCGAAAGCACGATTACGGCCTTAGTGCGATCATAGAGTCAGGTATATATATAAAAAGAGGACACTCGACACCATTTGCGGCCCAGCTCAAGGTTCCACAACTCCGCCAGACGGCGTTGCATCAAAAAAAAAAAAAAGTTTTAGCTTCAGGATTGTATATAATTAACAATAGACTGTAGACAGGTCGAAGTAACGGAATATAGATTACTTGGTTACTAAAAGTAAGGCAAGGTTAAGTAAAAGTAAGGCAAGATTAGGTGCAAATAGTATTTATTGTCACGGCTAGGTGGCATTCGCCACAACCTCCCGATTCTGAGGGTTCTGCTTTATTCATAGATCCATATGCCCGTGCGAACACTTTTTGCATCCCTGTCGTGCCCTATAAAAGGGGTGCAAGAGTAGGTTGATGCCTCTTTGCTGACATTCTTCGTAACAGTAAGGCGTGGTAGTGCTCCTTTCCTTGGTCTTAGTCTTAACGCATGTCTTTGTTCTTTTGTACACGGCAGTATCTTGTGTGTTTGGTTGAGACGCATGCGGAAAACCGAAACCAAAAGTAACGTTGCAGCCTTCGAGATTTGGTATTTTTAAGCGCCCCGCTCTGAGGCTGGCATGCTTCGCCAACTCCGCTATGCGCTGAAACCCAAAAGTGAGCCGCTGGGGCCCTATGGGAGTGTCCTCAATATATATATCTTACTCTATGGTGTGATAAGCGTCTAGAATGCACAGCATTTTCCCGCGTCGTCTCCATGCAAGAGCTTCCGAGTTCTTTGCCAGCATCGGCCCGTCTTTCCTCCTCGCTGCAAACGGATTTTTGGTATCCGTCAATGACCGAGCAGAGAGACCGCATGTGGGCTATTTAGTTTCGAGTGTCGCATCTCCGTTGTGGTAACACCGGCGCTGATGCTTAGGTATCAGTTTCAAAATTCGTGCCATGCTGTCGCCTATCACACGTCTCTGCTGTGACTTACTCCTGCCTCAACATGACCTCATTTGAAGCGGGACATAGCTCAAAGCATCTTCAGTGCAAGAGTTTCCTCTTGTTTCTCTTGTTGCGAAAATGTCACGTTAAAGGAGCCAGGTACTCGGTGAGCCAGGCAAGCTCACCGAGTACTTGGCCACAAAATTAACCCCTTATTTAGGTTTAGAGCTGGTGCTTATTTGGAGAAGCAAACAGGCTGCTTACCGAAAACTTGCTTTGCTATCGAAAAACGTGTTAGTCTTTCCAGCCAAAAGTTTTAGCACCGAAATAAACTTCAGTGCTACCGGGTTCGTTATCCAAGAGCGCCGCAAGTGCCTCAATTTGATGGATAACTTGTTTTTGCGCAATAAATTAATTGTACGTACATCATGTGCCCCTATATATTCAACAAATTTGTTATTTCAAACGAGACAACTCAACATTTTAAGATGTTGGATAAACCTATCATCCTGAAATTATTATTTTTTTTCATCGCTAGCTTCAACTGCATTTATAGCATGATGGGCCGGGCTCGGTCCCTATCCAAGTCGGGCCGGGCTGGGCTCGGGTCTGTAGCGTCGGGCCCGGGCCGGGCTCGGGCTTAAGTTTTCTGTCCATGCACACCTCTAAAGCAAGTTCCATAGCTTGCAGGTTGGCTTGTGCATAATGCGGAATTCATGCTTTGCAAGTACGTGGGAAAATTCCTTTCTTATTCTGTACACATATGGAATGCTGTGGACATACGGAATGCCTGCACTGACAGCAAAGATATTTGGATCTGCTGTCTTCGGCTGTAACGCTTGTTTTTCAATTTTCACTACAGTATAGTCAGGTTAGCCATTTCTAGAAACATAAGCGCTCGTGTTGTGTCCTTCTACTCCTTGGTTCTCGTTTTTTGCGCTACCTTCAAAATGAATTTCTAGAAAGTTTGGGTTGTACCATATTGAGCTGGGATTGCTGTTCTTTTCTTTTTTTAGACAGATCAAAGCATCTTTCTGTTTCACCTTCGTCAGTGAAAATAAATCCTTTCTTTGTCTTCTGTGCTTGACCAGGCAGATTTTCATTGCATCTTTGACTACATCTGCTAGAGAATGAAACGGTTCTACTGCATGTGAAGAGCTATGAGAAGTTAAGAAAATGAGAATTGAGAAAGTGTTTTATGCAATGCTTGAATGCTTATTGAAAGAAGTTTGTCTTTTTGCAGCACTATGAACTATATTTTGTAGAAGAAAAGGAAAGTTCACATGGTTGCTTGGGGTCTTCGTGTGTTTCCTTCGCTGACAAACCACTCTTGTCGAATCTGCAAATGGCATACGTGCTGCAGCTTTGAATGCTTCATTGTTTCTTTGTCATGGCAGTCATATTCTTTTTATTTTTTTTGTTCAAGGTAAACGAAACCAAGCTTGTTTTAAAGCTCTGTGATTTTGGCTCTGCATCTCACGTGGCTGAAAACGACATCACACCATACCTTGTCAGCAGATTTTATCGTGCTCCAGAAATAGGTAAGAAAAAAATCTTTGATGCCATGGCCCTTGTGCTGTCTTAAGCATGGCACTTTTTTAGAGAGCTATAGGCCTCATGCACTGGTATGAAGGTACAACTACTCCAGTACAAGTAGCACCACCTCACACGAAAAGCAGTTTAGTGTTTCTCGTGCGAGTCATGAAATGTCTGCTGCTTTCTAACAGCATTAGTGCAAAGAAAGTCACTATCTGTTCATGGCCGGGAATGCTTATAGGTGCCTTGGGTGCGCTCTAGCTTTCGTCAAATATGCAGCAGCTGTCCAAATGAAGGGCGTTGTGTACAACTTCTGGTTGGAGGGGTTTCATTTTCTGCTGCTCATATTTTTTTTTACCATATGTGTAATTCGGTTATACCCAAACGCTGCACACTTGCATTGCATGCGCTGGTTGCCATAGGCTCTGGTCCAGACTGACGTAAGATCACAAATTGTGAACATAGATTTAGGCACATGTCTAGAAGGAGTAACCAAACCTTATGCTTACACAAAAGTCTGCATGCTGTCTCGCTTCACTCTTGTATGAATTCCATTGGGATCGAAAAAACTTGAATCTTCACACCAGCTTCCTGACGGTATTCCTGTAGCTGTTATGACAACTGGAAGTGCAACTATAAATTGAGTTACATGCTTTATTATGCATTTTCTGTTTGTTCCTACGTAAAAGCCATGATTTGATTGAAGCGCAGCGTTGGCAGTAGCAGCGACATTGGTTCCAAACAGCTTTCTTTTTGTAGTGGCATCTTCCAGATGGAACCACATTTAACGTTTACAGCTGAAACTGCATTGCCTAAGGCAAGGTGGTTCCTGAAACATAGCTTATTCAGTTTGCAAAGCATATCGCATCAGGAGTCTATCATAGAACACAGAGGAATTGAAGATTGGTGGGTAATTTATTGATTATGGGATACAGAAAAACTTAGCTATCATGTATGGTAATTGTTGTGAATTAATGCTAATTTAAGTACAAGTGAGTGGTATTAAATGTGCTATGAAATTTATAGCTGAGAAGAAACGCAGTGGAAAAAAAAAAGGACTGTTTGAACTTCTTGTGCATGAAACATTTTGCTTTCGCAGGTAATAATTTTGGATTTTTCTATACCTTTGAATATACTTGCAGTTCTTGGCCTGGGTTATGACTTTGGAATTGACATGTGGAGCGTTGGATGCACTCTGTATGAGCTTTACACGGGCAAAATTATGTTTCCTGGCAAATCTAATAACCAGATGCTCAAATTCTGTATGGACCTGAAGGGAAAGTTTCCCAATCGCCTTATACGGAAAGGAATCTTCAGAGATCAGCATTTTGATGCTAATTGCAACTTCCTCTATCATGAAGTTGACAAGGTTACTGAACGGGTAAGTTTTTTCTTGTTTATTTTGGGATTAGTCTTTTCTGTGAACACCTCCACGGTGGCGCAGTGGCTACAACGCTTGACTGCTGTGTCCAAAGATACGGGATCGAAACTTGGCTGTGGCGGTCGCTTTTTTATGGAGGCAAAATGCAAAGCGGCCATATGCTGTGCGATGTCAGTGCTTCGTTAAAGAACCTCAGGTGGTTGAAATTTCTGGAGCCCTCCATTGCGGCATCTCTCGTAGCCTGAGTCGCTTTGGGGCGTTAAATACAGTTAACCAAACCAACAGATTCACACCTCTTACAGTGAACGGTTTCCTAAAGCATCGTCCGCAGTAACTTTGATGGGATCCCCAACAACAACGGCACGTGTGCCAAGCGGTGCTAGACGCTAGGTGCGAGCAGGGTAAGCTTCGACGCTTCGATCGGACTTCACCAATTACTTAGAGCTTGCGCTTACGTTCACGGAGTGGCAAATTGGGGTGCGCTCCTCTTTTTGGTGGCTGGCGAGGCTCTGCGCATGGGTGCGCAAGGTGCGCATACATGCACAGCGCGGGTCGCTACGCCCGAGCAGAGCGATGAGCTGCTGGTACACTGGCGTGAAATACATCGCTGCAGGAAGCGTGCCGTTAGCTCATCTCTTGGCATGTTCTATATTATCGATATATCGAACCGTTTCGCAATTCTCGTTGAGTTCGATATATCCGGGATCACCTGAGGGTGACAAAGTGAGGTGCATATAGCGTGGTGCTAATGCACTCTGCTGTTCAGATTTATTGTTGTTGCTTGTGGCAACGAAAACATGCTAATCATCCATAACATATTCCCGGACGACCCTAGTATGTCTTTTTGTCACCACCAAAGTAAAAGCATGACCGCGAAAAAAATTTGAGCAGTGAAGGGTGTAGATGCTGTACTATTCACTTTTTTTTTTTTTTTTTTAGAGTAATTTGTAGGGGTTCCAATGTCACTTATGTTTTAATGGGTTATAGGTTTATAGGGTTTAACATTCTGAAGCGACTTAGGCTATGTGGGATGCCATAGTGACGAGCTGCAGAAATTTTACCACCTGGAATTCTTTGACATGTACTCACATCGCATAGTACATGGGTACCTTAAATGAGTTAATCCTTTCGCTGTAGGGTGTTTCTGGCCATGACACACCCCCAGTGTCGGCTTGGTTTCAGGGAACGAGCATATCAGGTAACGAGCATATAGCGTGTTGCACAATTAGAGGCGCGATGTAGAATGCTTCTCCCAGCTAAACCGCGGAATCCTCGCAGTTCAAATTTTGCACAGAAATGGTATTTTGTTGCTAGTGTTTTTTAATACCAAATTTGTTTGGGGTACTTGCCCGATTCGATCAAAAGAAGTCAGATGTTCTCATCTTATGCGGCGGCGACGACGCCAGACGAGCCGCTGCCCCAGCGATGGTACTGGTGGCGCCACCTCATGGTGCTTACAACAACTCAAACCTCCTGCCAGAAACGTTCGCCCCCTCTTTTCCTGCTACAGAGTTGTAGCAGCATGAGGTGGTGCCACCAGTACCATCGCTGGGGCAGCGGCTCGTCTGGCGTCGTCGCCACTGCATAAGATGGGAACATTTGACTTCTTTTGATCGAATCAGGCAAGTACCCCAAACAAATTTGGTATTAAAAAATACTAGCAACAAAATACCATTTCTGTGCAAAATTTGAACTGCGAGGATTCCGCGGTTTAGCTGGGAGAAGCATTCTACATCGCGCCTCTAATTGTGCAACGCGCTGTAGTGATTTATTTTTGATTATGATTGCTATACAAATAACATAGTCAACAGAATATGAGCATTTCAGTGTTCTGCAGGTGTTCTTAATTAGAGTCATCTCATCATCAATCTGACTATAAATGAGACAAATGAGGATAATATAAGAAAAAAAAACACTGCTCGATACTTCTTGAGAGTCTGAATCTGAGCTTGGCTCATATTCATAATCAGAAGAGCCATCGCTCCAGTCGACAGTCGAGGTCCCGTGCGGTCAGCCATCCGAAAGTAATCGCACGCACGGAGGGCACACTTTTAGTGGCCTGCACAACAGAGATAAATAGCACATTGTGAAATCAAGATGACAGAGGGAGATGGAAAGAGGCTAAAACAACCTTCTTTGCTGCTGCTAGCCGCAAGCAAGGGCGCGGTGAGAGAGAGCGAAAGCAGCGATCGAGTCGTATGTCGACCTTTTGGAGAGGGAACGGCGCTCACCCCTGAACTTGAAGCGTTGTAGCAGACACGCCAACAGAATAAAAATAAATGGTCCGTTTGATTCACCCTGCACGATCTACACTAGTTCATGCAGTGCACAGCAAGTGCCGTGCAAGTGCTGCACTCATGCAGCGCCAGTTCAGATGTGCAGGCGCAGCTCGACACTAGCGCCAGATAGAAACGAATGAGTAGTGCAAGCCTTCTGCTTCGTTCACGACGCGTGGGCGCGCTTGTCACGCTTATTATTGCTTGCTGTCTGTTCTCTGAGCTACGAAAGAAAAGAAAATGGACCGCATACAAGCAGCTATGGAGCTTGTAGGCTCCAGCAGCAGTGACGAAGAGGAACTTGAGGAACTCTGCAGCGGCGTGGACGTTTGGCAATCAGTCGGGTGGTTAGCTTGGTGACTGGTGTCGTCGCTCAACGACGCCGATACGATTGTGCCATCTTTGCGAGAGTATAATATTGATGTTCTGGGAGCTACAGCGAAATAAAGCAGTATAGTTAAAATCTGGGTCATAGGTTTGAATAAAACCTGTCAAAGGTCAAAGGAGAAGAGGCGACGCACGCACAGCTAGATAAAGCCAACATATTTAAAAAGGTTGGATAGCAAACATGCCAAGCTATCTAACTACGAACTTGGTTTATACCAAGCTCATTTACGGGGAACAAGAAAAAAAGGCGAGAAGCAAATTAGATGAGTAAAATAAGCCAAAAAAGAACAAGTGCCATGCAAGCACGGCGTCGGTGCATAAAGAAACGCATGCACGTGTTTCTCTTTTTGTTGACTGAGTGAAGTCTTACCTGGTGTAGCGTACATATATCCATCCTCTGAGCCCATTTGTTGGCCGTCTTCTCCAACGATAGGCTTCATAATGTGTTTACGCCGTTGACAACGCCGAACACACTGCCGTCATTTGAAACTGAAATACTGAAGGGAGAAGTTACGTGTGCCTCTCGCTGTCGTCTGCTGCGGCACTGGCTGCACGCAATCGGCACTGTTAGTCGAGAGGGTGTAGAATTTTTCTCAACTAGGACTGCACGACATCTATACTTAGGTGAAAAGAACAACGTCTTATACAGGGTGCTAGGCTACACTCGTGAAACGAATGGCGAAGTGCTCCACGAAGAGAACTAGTGTAGGCAGTGTAGGTGAATCGAACGGGCCTAAAAACCTGCAAACCTGCGGCCGATGGCAGAGCAACCCTTGAACCCGTAACCGCACACACGCGCCACATGATCGCTTAGCGCGAGAGAGTAGGGCGCGCACAGCAACCGCGCCTCCCAGTAAAGAAGGCGGCGTAGAAAGACTTGACAGGTGGCGCAGCCAGTCCAAGCTCGCCAGCTAAGTTTTGAATGCATGGTAGCGAACGTACCTGTATGTCAGTGACACTGTGGGAGGGAAGCACTAAAAAATACCGGTATGTTCGTGACAGCGAAAGGGTTATTGAGGTTAGGACTTGTCAGGTTGTTTGTGTGAAAAGGCAGCAAGTGGTCATCTAATAATCGGAGCATATATATGCTAATCATGCTTCTTCTACGGCTGGTTTGTCATAGAAGGCTTGTGCAAAAGTCGGTGCCTTATGGTGCCTTGCATGCAGCGTCTTATTGCTGTAAGAGTCTGCATTGTTCATTATTTAAACCGAGATTCATTGCTTGCTAACATCAATGCTTTGTTTGCTACCATGTAGGAGAAAGTAGTAGTCATGACCAACATCAACCAGACGCGCGACCTGTCCTGTGAGTTAATTGGACGACAGCGGCTGCCAGAGGACCAAGTCAAGAAAGTGGGCCAATTGAAGGATCTTCTGGAGAAGACATTGATGCTAGACCCTGCAAAGCGAATATCGATCAATCATGCTCTGGCCCACCCATTCATTCATGACAAGATTTAAGTGTGAGTACTTACCCATTTATAGTTCAGTAATATTAGCACACAAATTATATAGTATAGAGGGTGATATAAAGAAGTGCATACGGTGTGGTGCCTGTGCACTTTACATCATCAGTGGTAAAAATTTTTCTATTTTGTCATGATGTATTTTGCATTATTTGAAAATGTTCTTAAAGCAAGGTGCTATGATTTGTGCAGTGGTGCCTTGCTTTGAGAAGCCATGCGAAACTTGCAGTGTTGGTATCACTTATTTATTGGATGATACCATGGCACCACGGTCTAGCTTGCTTTGTAAGATGTCTGTATGATTGACTTTTGTTGAATGTTTTGAACTGTACATAAAGGAAATTCGGTTTGTTTCTTCTGTGGCTGATTTCTGGAAAGTTAATAAGGAATTTGATAATATACATAAACCTGTTTTTTTTTTCTTGTGTGTATGTGTGCATGCTGTTAAACCTGGTTATAATGAAACTGTAAAATGTCTGCGATGTTTCGCTACACCAGGTTTTTGTTATATGCAGTTTTCGTGTGAAGACTCATAAAGATAATGCATAGCAAAAACAAGATTAAGATTTGATAGTAAGGGAGACCACCTTGAAAGTACTTATGGTTAATAAGTTTTAAAAGCAGTGAAACGTTTCACGATTGCGCTGAGGGCATGGCATGGCTGCAGCCTCCACCTCAACCGCGGCTCGCACGACATGTCTACGAGGGAGCGGGGAAAGGAGGTTGACATAGAAGTCAGTCTGGGGGAGAGCGTGCGCATTCGCACCGCCGCTGAGCAAGGAGGTGCATGTTCTCACTTGCCCACCACCATTGCCCCAGAAAGTTTTTTTCGAGCATGCACCGAGGGCGGACACTTTTTCCATAGCTCCAGTGCCTCTCCCCCGCCCCAAGCAGGGCCGGGGTTCCTGGAAAACCGTGTAGCCAACCTCGCGGAGCTGTGGCTGTTTTCTCCACCCGGTGGATAGTGCGGACTGCGAGCCCGCATCCCGTAAGTCACTGCCTGCCAGGTTTTTCGGCCTCACCTACACCGACAGCATGGAGAGGAAATCGACCCAAAGGGTTGTGATCACAGAAATTGGAACCATATCCTGAGCCTGCCAGCCCACCAGAAACAACTGCAGAAAATTCAAGACAATGTCAAGTCTGGGCTCACCATGCTGCACAGCACCAAGCGTACCGACAACATCACCGCCACTTCCATCAACAGCGCCAGTTCATCACCTGCAGCTCCCACATACCAAACACAGCAGACATGCCAGCTTCACACGATGCGCAGCATAAAAGTCGCAACAGCAGTCGCTATTACATGCGGAGGATCATAAGGTAGTGTTCCATTCGAATGGAGGACTTATGCTTACTGACGTAAAGCCACGAAGCTTTAACTTTCCCTTATAGCTGATGCCAAAGATCTCCAAGATCTGAAGGCTGCTACCTACGCATCCACCCCATCAATAACGCGTGCACCATGAACAGCCTGCATAAAAGCAATGCCCTACGCCTGGTTGCCATAATGCAGCTCACAATACAGTCCCAAACCTACACCGTCACCCCCCCCCCCTTCCCTCCCCCTTATGGTGCAGCCAGAGGGGTAATAACCAACGCATACTGGCAAAAGCAAAAGACCCTAATGCAGATCTTGCAAGACCTCTTCATGGGCAACCTCCAATCTCCCGTCATCGACACGCGCCACATGGGGCAGACCCGCTCTATACTGATCACCTTCCGGGAGGGTCTGTTGCCCTGGTTCATCTACAGAGGCGGGCTGCACAGCTGCACCCTGTAAAGAGGACACATGGAAGCTTGCACGAACAGCACCAAAACCGCACGGATGTGTGCACCCTTCCGCAGACGCACAACTGTTCAAAATGTGGTGTCCCTAACCATCGAGAGGACACCTTGACGTTTACCCCAGTCTGTATTCTACGTAGAGGCACTCACATGACTGGCACCAAAAAATGCAAAGCCAGGGGATGCCGCTCATCGTCCACCTTGCTACAGCACCACATCCCTCACGCACTAGACTGAGAAAGACTGACCATACTAGCATCCGCCGCTCAAGCAAGTCTCGCTCATCATCCTGCCACGGTTAGGTCAAACAGCCTCAACAACTTTCCTGGGCCGACAAAGCAGCAGGCAACAAAATCAACAATATGACTAAGCCCACTACTATCCAGCACCCACAGGTAGACACACATGACCAGAATCTATGGGCCTTGCGAGAAGAGGTGAGTCGTCCTGCCTCCCTCGTAAAAATCCCCACTCTCGCTTCCTCTCAACTTCCTCCACTACCCCAAATACCAACTGAGCACATGTAACACTCCAAATCCCACACCTCCTGTCCACTACCTAAGAAAAAACGGGCAACAGAGCAGCCTCCCCAGTGGCTCAGGATGACCTTAAAGCTCTAGAGGTTATGCATGGACTCTAAACTCTCCAAAATGGACTCGTGTCTAGAGGCAAAATTTAATCACCTAATTGACCGCCTCTCTCAATGCTTCGAGAAGCAAATTGAAGTGGCATTTACCTGCATGATGCACATCCTAGAAGTGAGCCTTGCACAGCAACAAACCCGCCTCCAAACCATAGAGCAGGCCCTACCCTCGCTACCCTTCTTCAATCCACGGCTTCAACCCAGTACACCTACCACACAGAATACCTCACGCAATCCACTTATCCTCGCTCCACCCATGCTTCAGTACGGTGGGGCGGCCTCCTAATTCTTTTTCTGTTCTGCACTGAAACTGCTGCCACTTTTGAGGCAAGCGTTCACTGCTCCAACTCCTCCTCCCCACACTCGTCCCCACTCATCCCCACACTCCACATCCTTCTCCTCCAGGACTCAAACAGCATTGCCACACTTCCTAGCTACACTTCTGCCTACTCGGACACAGTTAACACCCAGGTCTACAACACTCATACATCGCTCCATTACGCACCAAACACACAAGACCTCCTCCGAGACACCCTGCTTGATTACCGAGTCACACCACGCACACTCCATACCATTAATTTTTCTTGCCAGCATATACCACCCACTATTCCAGCCAGTGGCTTTATTGGAAAGTCTTCATCACCTAGCAGGCAAGCATCCATTGATTATCGGAGGGGATTTCAACTGTCGGCATACGAGCTGGGGCTACCCCATGACGATGGCTCAAGGCTGGAGACTCTAGTCCTTGGTACAGGAGCTCTGCATCACCATACACAATAATGTGCCCATGAGAATAGGCAACAGCGTCAGCGCGGACACCAGCGCATACTTCACACTGAGCCGCAACCTCATAGGTATTACAGGGAACAGAACACAACATAAATTAGGAAGTGATCATTATACCGGTACCATACAAGCAAAGACCCGCCACCTGACCCACAAACTCATGATTGGGATGCGGTCCGCACAGCACAGATGATCCTCTCTGTTGCTCCCAATCGACTACTTGGTGGTATCACTCATAATCAAAGTGTCCACATACACACAAACCCTCGCCACATCAGGTACCCCCAACCTCGACTCCAGGCTCGCCCACTTCTGGGAAGCCCACCATAGCCTCTTAGAGCGCTGGAAAGGACAAAAGTTCAATCGTACCCTTAAAAAGCGGCTAGCCATGCTGCAAACAAAAATTACTGAACACGTGGAAGAGCTCTGTAGATCCAACTGGGAACAGGTTTGTGATAGCTTGGCTGGCAATCTGTCCTCTAAATACAGCTGGCAGCTCCTCCGTCACTTAATCGTCCCCACACAATCCAAAACAGCCGCACAACACCACATCACACGCCTTATACACAACACCGACCTTTCCCCATGTGCACTCATTGATACACTTAAATACTCACATAACCTCCAGCACCTCAAACCTCGCCCCCCCCCCCCCCCCCCCCTATACAGGCACCCCGAACCGCGACCTAGATGCCGAAATCACAAAAGCAGAAGTCAGAGTGGCCCTCCTGACTGCGCTCTTACAGGCACCCCGAACCGCGACCTAGATGCCGAAATCACAAAAGCAGAAGTCAGAGTGGCCCTCCTGACTGCGCTCTAACTCCACTCCAGGAGTTGACCTGATCTCCAATAGCATGCTCCGCAATTTGGATGATCAATCGATCGTCCAGCTCACGGGAGTACTTCAACAAACGTTGGCAGCAGGAACCCTCCCCCAGCCCTGATGTCATGCCAAAGTTACATTCATACATAAACCCCGCAAACCTCTCACATCAGCAAATTTCCATCCCATCTCACTAACCTCATGTCTAGGTAATTTCTTCGAACACATCGTATTCACCCGACTCACCCAACACATGGCAGAACAACACCTCTACCCACACAGCATGGTGGGCTTCTATCCCCACCTTTCGGCACAGGGCGCCATGCTCCAGCTCACAGAGGACATTTTCAATGCTCTAATCCCGGGTCACATAAAGGCTGTCTCAGCCTTGGATTGCCTTGACCATCGTGCGATCGTGGCAGCCCTCCCTTTTTTGAACATAGGAGAACGTGTGTACACCTAGATTTAAGCATTGTTTATTAACCACACTGTCGAAATTCACTTAGGCCCTCACACATCCCCGCCATACGCCCATAGCGGGGTTGACACCCCCCAGACCTTCAGCATACCCTCTATGCCAATGATATCACACTATGGACCACCCATGGCAATGATGGAGACATACAGGATACCCTACAGTTGGCGGTTACCCTCACCAAAGCAAACGTGTGGAGTATTGGGTTCTCCTGCTCTCCGGAGAAGTCGGAGCTCCTCATACTCCGCCCCACCACCCGAAACTGTGCCACAGCCCCATCACTGTGAGGCTGGAAAACTGGCAAATCCCGGAGGTGGACAATCTTTGGGTCCTGGGCCTCCACATCCAGAGCAATGGGAAAACGCACTCACCATTCAGAAGCTAAAACAGACCACCATGACGATTTCCCACCTCAACCGCCGAGTTTCCGGACATCATTGAGGCATGACGGAGCATGACCTATGTTGTCAGATTTATGCCTTCGTCCTCATCCGCCTTCTCTACACGCTCCCCTATCTTGAACTACAGGCCCAAGAAATCTCCACTCTGGATGCCATGACATGATACAAACAGCATTTAAAACACTACTTCACCTGCTTCCAAACACCTCAACCGAAAATGGGCCTACAAAACATGGTAGGGGAATTTATCGGGCCCATTGACAGACATACAGATCTCAAAAGCCGCTGCCAGCAGGCACATCCTATGCACCCTCCGCATCTACATATCAGCCACGAATACCACACTTCTCCAGATCCCCCACCATATTCACCAAGGGAACTAATTATTAGACCTCTCCCCAAAAACATGCACCCCACCTATCGCGAACCCCGTCGCAGAGCCCGCATGCAGGCACTGCACAAATACTACGGCACTGAATCGGATGCTGTGTGGGTGGATGCCGCATGCATGGGCCCGGATGCAGTAGTAACCATCGCCAACGCCTCCCTCCTTCACGTATTCCCCGGTGGCAGTGGGGGATATGTCGCTCCAGCAATGATGCACACAGATGCCCAATACATACTATCAAATTCCAAAACTGCAGTATACTAAATTTTGCCTGTGGGAGAATTCATGTCCATACATTTTGTGTACCGGACTCGCACACCCACTCCGTCACGGGGAGCTGATATGTGTGCCTGCCCACTCCGGGTATCTTGGAAACAAGGCCGCCAACGCTTTAGCCTGAGGTTCTCAACCGGGCACTGGCGGCCTCCGATCTGGGGCACTCGCGAGAGTGCAGGCTCTCGTTCAGTGAGCTAACACAGGCCTACAGGGCTGAGCGTCTGCTCTACCTCCCACCCCACACCTTCCTCGACAGTTATCGCCAGATACTTTGGAGGTGCCTTTAAACAAACACCCTACCTTCCCCCTACATACACTTGCGCTATCACCAGGTACACACAAACTCTTCCTGTGCCCTCTGCCACCACCCCAAAGCTACCCTCGAACATATCCTCCTCTGGCGGACTCTGCCCCGCGGGGCCTGGAGCACCTTACCATTAGGGAGGCTTGGAAGATCCTTTTGCGTTCCAAGGACCCGGCCAAGCAAGTCATTGCTACAGACCAAGCTGCCATCATCATGATCCTTCGAGACATCCCTGCCGGGGTGGTGCAGTAGTTATGGCGCTCGACTACTGTGCCCAGGGATGCGGGACCGAATCCCGGCCTCGGCGATAGAGGTGAAAAGCAAGGCGCCTATGTGCTGTGCAACTTCGGTGCATGTCAAAAAACCCCAGGTGGTCGAAATTTCTGGAGCCCTCCACAACGACGTCTCTCATAGCCTAAGTCGCTTTGGGATGTTAAACCCCACAAAACCAAACCAAACCAAGCCTTCGGGACATGAACATTTGAGTGCAGTGTGGCCATGCGGGTGTCCAGAGACTTTCATGTGCCAAACTGTCATGCGTGCAATATAAAGTTATCCACCCCACGAAACCGACTCTGCTTCGCATCGCTGGCATAAAGCCCCTGTTCCCTCTGCCGACATGCGTGAGTTTGCGAGCAACCACGTTGTGGCAGTGAGCGCATACTGCTGTCGCCGTGTCTCTTTTTCTTTGTTTTGCTATTTTTTATCTCTCGAACAATAACATGTTATTTAAATATGTGAGCATGAGCATGCTATTTTTCTCTTCTCTTGAGCAGCTCTTAAACATGAAGTATTGTGCCATGCTCCAAAAGCAAAAGCAGCGAGACAGCTGCGGTTGCCACGTATATTTGCTGTCGGTGCTGAAACGCGGCACATTGTATCAACTGGGGTTGCTTGTTGCTGTCGTAGACATTCCTTCCACGTCGGTTGGTGGTTTGTTGTCATGAAACTTGCAGGCTTCTACCAAACTTCCAGTAATTCAGCACTAGCTAAGAGATACCTAATCGGCGCCGCGAGTTCGTTATATTGAGGTCAATCGCTGTGACATGTTCATTACATGGAGTTTTCAAATGCACGCACTTCCTTGGGGGCGGCATTGGGGAATTGAAAAACTTTGTAATATAGAGGAATTCACTACATGGAGGTTCGTTACATAGAGGTTTAACTGTACATGTGTTTCAGAATTGCCTTGAATAGGGAAATTGTTGCACAGTTGAATTTTAAAGGTACTTGCTGGAAAGTTGAAATTATTTTTGCTGTCTTTGTTTTCTTAGCAGGATATGCCTTCATGAGTGTTTGTTTTTTATTATCGTTGTGGTGGAAAGTTTTATTTTAGCTGAAGTTGAGAAAGCAAGTAGACATAGTGGCCATGTCGGTGGAGGCAATACTCAACAGGCTTCTGTATGTCAGTGCACGTTCCCCAGGTGATAGAAATCAATCTGGAGCCTTTCACTACAGCATCCCTCAAAACCTGAATCACCTCAAGATGCTAAACCCCAGATAACCTAACAGTACCATCAGTGAGCACCTGTATGAAGCAAATACTTTAATTAAGGTCATGAAAAACATGAGAAATGAAGAGAATAAAACAGCATCTGTAATTCTGTGGCTGTAGAGTTCAAAAACATTCTTCTAGCATTCTTGTAACAATGGAACTGGGTAGAAGGCATGTCGTCTTGAGGCACCAACTTTTGTTCGCTTTTTTTTGGTGCCCATCAAGACTTTTAAAGTTGTCATGGGGGCTCAGTAGCTGCAATGTGGTGGGACTAAACAGATGTTGACATAGTTTTGCTGACATTTTTGTTTGTTTTGTTTTGCCAACTCCTAGTCTGAGGCACCATTGACCAGCTGGCTTGTTTGGTAATCCAAGATTGATGTATTTAATTTGCTTCCTGGAAAGAGATTATAAGGATTAAATGTAAGTTTATACAACATTTATACAATCATCAGAGTCTGCTAAAAACTGATCAGATGAGCAGGGGTAAACATTCAAGCGTTTCTTTTTCAGTTTAATTGCATTTTATGGTTTGTCTTGTATGATTTCTAGCTATTTTGTGTGGCTAGACCCAAAGGCTGCTTCATTACTGGTCATGTAAATCATGACAGCCACCACATTTTGGGCGTTGTGTAAGCAACACAGGTAGTGATTTCTTCGGCACCTTGGGTTTTTGTGCTTGTTGCACATTGTCCCAGTTGCGTTTATGTTGTTCTGAATGATTGTAGAAATGCGCTCCAAATTGCTTTGCAATCAGCAGTGCTGCTTGTTTACACATTGAGAAGGCAAATGCAAAGCAAGAAATGTAGGGTGCATTTGGAATCTTAATAAACATGGAAACCTGATTCCTGCATTGTTTTCTTTTTTTTTTTTTTTTTTTTTCTTGCAAGAGGCTTAACTCTGTGAATGCTTGCTAAATGCTAGCAATACTGTATATACTCGTGTGAGAGCCCCCAACTTGGCAGCTGGCAATTACAAAAATATTCTATGGATGCATAATTTTGGCTGTGTTGTATGTTCTGCTGGGAGCTAATATAGATGATAATCACCTGCAACAATCATTACAACCATGAATGTGTCGTTCCTCACACTGGACCCTGCCTGGAAACACAGGGTGCTTCAGCGATGCTGATTTGTCGTGTGCTGTGCGTCCACACCAGAAAGGACAAAGTATTATCCTGTGCGAAAGCTAGAACGGGTTGTAGGCATGTTCGATGCACCCTAACATGCAAGGAAACTTGGGTGGCACAACCCTTGCGGTGGCAGGATACACGTCATGTGTAATAGTGCCCACTGTATAACAGGTCTCTTCGATTTGGCTTGCACTGGCTGCACTAGTTCTGAAAGGTGCTGCAGCAGTGCCAGGGGTCACGTGAGCGTACAGTGCCAGTTCCGACACTCAGCTGCCAAAATGAGTACGCAAGTCTAGGACTCTGCAACTAGCTAGCAGATGCATGTGTGCAGTATACATTTCAATTTCATGTATCGCGTGCTATAGCATGATCATGTCCAATTTTGAAGCCAGCTGCCAACGTACCCGCAACTGTACCAATTGCACAGTGACTGCACAATCGTTATATCAGTCTGCGAAGGTGCCATTCGTGTGCCTGGGTACGAGAGAATTAACGTTGTAAGCAGTTGCCACGTGTATTAGTTTAAATACGACTGCCCAACGAGATACTTGACTGGTTCAGCGGCATAAATCCAATTGAGAAATTCCGGTCTTCTGTCCAAAAGCGCACTGTTGCTGAAAGGACATACGTACCTCATTGCGCAGTCTATGTACTCCATGGGCGACAAGTTTGATGTCGAAGAGTCGCTGCGCACGAAACTCAATTCTGTTCGCAGCTACCCGTCTTCTTTGGTTAAGACCAGTACCACACAACACGATAAAAAAAAAAAAAAAACTACAGGACAGCTCGTGCGAAGGTGTCGTATCGCGGCCATGTACTGCTACATATGTGGCCACAAATACATGTAATACCGCTCCTCCAAATACAAAATGATAATCACCAGCATGCAGCCCAACTACCCTGTATACGGAACCATTTGCGGATCCGTTCAACAAACCGTCCGGGTTCTGAAGGAGATGGAGTTTACAAAGCTCTGCAGAATGATGCGCAGCGTCGTCTGCTCTTGGCCGAGCGGCGCGTACGCCATGCAGCACTTTTTTCTGCACCTTCTCTGGAGTGAGTGCAGGAACGGGCGAGAACTAGTGCAGAACTAGTCCTGCACCTTGACAAAACGAGGAGAGAAGTGCAGACGGCACGCGTGGCACTGACAAAACGAGGACGGCGGTGCTGCATTACTTGAACTAGTGCAGCTGGTGCAGCCAAATGGAAGAGACCTAACATTGCATTGCATATTGACATGGTGGCACTGACAGTGGTGGAACTGCTGCGCCAATCGTGCCAAACTGCGCCAAACTGCGTCAAATCAGAATTCCTGCTGCATGCTGCTACAAAATTGATTTTTTGCCTCCTTCTGCGCCACACATGCGCGAAAAGTTGCTGAATAACTCTGCCGACAGCGAAACTGAACTCTCGCGCAACCAAAACTTAGATCTGTTGGCAATACTGTGCAAGGAGGAAGAACATTTTTGCAGGTCCTGGGCAGACAATCACATGGCCCAAAATTTACGTTTGTCTACACGGTGTCTCTTTTTTTTTTTTTTTTTTTTTTCGATCTACTGGGAGGGAGTGAGAGGGGCTGCAAGATATCTCTCAAGTCTGCTCAAGTCCAATGCGCGGGAAGGGTGAAAAGAGGGGCTGGGAGGCTGGCTGTCGAAGGGTCCAAGCACGTTCAAACGCGTGACAGCTTCGAGCTGCCCTGAGCGCTCGCTTATTTTGTGTGCATGCGCACTCATGCGTGTGTGTGTGTGTGCAAAGGATGTGCGAGCAGGCTGGCCAACGCAGATGGCGCGGTTTGAAACGAGTGACGGTTAAGAACTGCCCTCGGCAAAGCACAGCTGGAGCAGTATAAACGCTGCTTCTTTTGTTTTTTGTTTTTTATATCGGTGAAGTATGGGCTGTGATGGCCTGAGTAGCAGCGGAAGGAGCGTTAAGAATTTGACTGCTTCTGTGCGTGCGCACTGGACTCTGTTGGCCGCTTTCATACTTTAAGTCCAACCCCTTATGTAGAACATCTTGTATAAAACGTCAACATTTACGCACCCTTTAGAATATTATCTCAATCTTGACAGTTATTTCTTTTCCGCCACTACAAAACTGCATGTGTGTGGGCGCGCGCGTGGGCAAATAGCTCATGCGCAGGCACTCAGTATATTTTCAGCCCCGCATACGGTCATTAAGTACCCTTGGACGTTATCATTACATTGAGGAATGCATACGCACAATCCCTGCAGTGCGCTGCAAAGAAGCAAACTCATGGCTCCGAGTCCCTGCGTCGCTTTGATTAACCAGCCACCCCGCCAAACCACTGGAAGAAAAAAAACGAAAGCAAAATTGCGAACGCACAGAATCGGCGCTCACTCTACATCCCCGCGCAACACACTTTTTGACTAAGCAGCGCCAGCAGCGCGCCTCTCTCGAGGGGAAAAAAAAAATCTCCCAGGATCTGCAAAAATATTCTTCCCCTTTTCCCTTCTATCAGCACGGGTCTTGAAGGAAAAAGGCGCATCAATGTTACCCTGATGTACAGGACAAGGACACCCAGAAAAGAGGTCAGAATTAGGAAAAGGTACAGGAAGTGATAGGCTGGCCAGGAATATGAGCACCAATGCTGAGCTGCTTTTCACAAAAGGCGTCAAGCCTAAAAATTTTGGAGACGTTGAGAGTGGACAAGTCTTTCTGAAGAATGGACAGGAAAGGCTCGCACCGGCATTGTCCAAGCTGGAGTCACCAAGGCAAGAAAAGAAATAGTGCCTTAAAGTTGCAGGTTTAAGGAGCGGCAGTTCTGAATTTTTACAGGGAGTTTTTAATTTAAGACAGCTAACTTACTTTCTTTCCAAGGCTTCAGTGTTTATAGGGTTGTTGCATATTTCATTATGCCTTCCCCCGAATAAAAACGGCTTTGTTTTTAGCAAAACCTCCTGTTTGCCTAATTTGGGGGGTTTTTAAGGAAAGAACAGCACTTTAAACTGCATTTGAACTTGAAGCTTGTTTTTGCATGGCTGTGGTTGTTATAGCCATCTGAGCAATTGAGTTCCAGAAATAAAACAAGCCTTCTTTATTTAAGCGTCTTGAGATTTGAAATTATGCCACAAAAAGTTTTTTTTTTTTTTCTGCTCATCATCATCATCAGCCTGATTATACCCACTGCAGGGCGAAGGCCTCTCCCATATTTCTCCACTTAACGCGGTTCTGTGCTAGCTGCATCCACTTGACCCCTGCGGACTTCTTAATCTCATCCGCCCACCTAACTTTCTCCCGCCCCCTGCTACGCTTTCCTTCCCTTGGAATCCAGTTTGTTACCCTCAGCGACCATCGGTTATCCTCTCTTCGCACTACATGTCCTGCCCAAGTCCATTTCTTCTTCTTAATTTCCACTAGAATGTCGGTAACTTGAGTTACTTCTCTGACCCACTCTGCACGCTTTCTATCTCTTAATGTTACCCCTACCATTTTTCGTTCCATAGCCCTCTGGGTTGTCCTCAACTTAAGTAGAACTCTCTTCGTTAGCCTCCACGTTTCAGCCCCATAGGTGAGTACAGGCAAGATGCAACTGTTGTATACTTTCCTTTTGAGCGATACCGGTTAGCTGCTAGTCATAATCTGCGAGTGCTTGCCAAATGCGTTCCATCCCAACCTTATTCTTCTTGTTATTTCCTTTTCATGGTCTGGATCTGCGGTTACTACCTGTCCTAAGTAGACATATTCGCCTACTACTTCCAGTATTTCGCTACCTAATGTAAACTGCTGTTCCTTCCCGAGGCTGTTGAACATTACCGTAGTCTTCTGCATATTGAATTTCAAGCCTACCTTTCTACTTTTTCTGTCTAGGTCATCAATCGTTATTTGCAGTTCATCCCCCGAGTTGCTTAGCAAGGCAATGTCATCAGCAAATCGCAGATTACTGAGGTATTCTCCATCTACCCTTATCCCTAACTGCTCCCATTCCAAGTCTCTGAATACTTCCTCTAAACAAGCTGTGAATAGTACTGGGGAGATTGTGCCTCCTTGCCTAACACCTTTCTTTATGGGAATTTTGTTACTTTCTTTATGCAGAACTATGGTTGCTGTGCAGCCACTATATATATCTTCCAGCACTTTCACGTACGGCTCGTCTGCCCCGCATCACCGCCGAGGTTTAAACTGAGTCTAATGCTTTTTCGTAATCGATGAATGCTATGTATGAGGGCTGGTTATATTCCGAGCATTTTTCTATCACCTGATTGATGGTATGGATATGATCGATAGTAGAGTACTGTTTCCGAAACCCTGCTTGATCCTTTGCTTGATTGCAGTCTAAGGTTGTCCTGATTCTATTAGCGATTACCTTAGTAAATACCTTATACGTAACAGACAGTAAGCTGATTGGTCTGTAATTTTTAAGGTCCTTAGAGTCCCCTTTCTTGTGAATGAGGATAATGTTTGCATTCTTCCATGGTTCCGGTACTGTCGATGACACCAGGCACTGCGTGTACAGGGTGGCCAGTTTTTCTAGCACGATATCCCCCCCGTCTTTCAGCAAATCTGTAGTTATCTAATCCTCTCCAGCTGATTTCCCCCTTTTCATAGTTTCTAGTGCTTTCTTGACCTCGTCCTTCGTCACTGGTGGAACGTCTGACTGTTTTTCCCTACCGCCAATCTCATTACGGTCCTGACTACTTTGGCTACTGTAGAGATCTGTATAGAACTCCTCGGCTACTTTGACTACCTTGTCCATATTAGTGATGACGTTGCCCGCCTTGTCCCTTATCGCATACATCTGGTTTTTGCCTATGCTCAATTTCTTCTTTACCGCTTTAAGGCTTCCGCCGTTCTTTACAGCATGCTCAATTTTCTCCATGTTATACTTCCTTATATCGGCCACCTTGCGCTTATTGATTAGCTTTGATATCTCGGCCAATTCGATCTGGTCTGTTGGATTGGAAGCTTTCATACTCTGGCGTTTCTTAATCAAATCTTTCGTCTCCTTAGACAGCTTACCGGTAACCTCTCTAACTATCCTACCGCCTACTTCTACCGCGCACTCAGTAATGATATCTCTGAAATTATTGTTCATTGCTTCTAGGGTAATGTCGCCAGCCTCGGTTAGAGCTGAATATCTATTCTGTAGCGAGATCCTGAACTCTTCTGCCCTCCCCCTCACCGCTAATTTGTTGATGGGTTTCTTTCTTACTAATCTATTGCGTTCCTTCTTCAGATTTAGGCTAATTCGGGACCTCACCATCCTGTGGTCACTGCATCGCACTTTGCCGATTACCTCTACATCCTGCACAATGGCGGGGGTTGAACACATTATGAAGTCGATTTCTTTTTTAGTCTTTCCGTTAGGACTTTTCCATGTCCATTTCCGGTTCTTCCATTTGCTGAAGAAGGTATTCATGATTCGTAAGTTATTGCGCTCTGCAAACTCAACTAGTAACTCCCCCCTGCTATTCTAGAACCAATGCCATAGTCACCTACTGTCTTGTCTCCTGCCTGTTTTTTCCCTACCTTGGCATTGAAGTTGCCCATCAGTACAGTATACTGCGTTTTTACTTTTCACATTGCCGATTCTACATCTTCATAGAAGCTTTTAACTGCCTGGTCATCGTAACTACATGTAGGTGCATAGGCCTGTACAACCTTCAGTTTATACCGCTTATTAAGCCCAATTACGATGCCTGCAACCCTCTCATTAATACTATAGAAGTCATCTATATTACCCGCTATATACTTACTGACAAGGAAACCTACTCCTAGTTGTCGCCTTTCTGGTAAACCTAGATAACACAGTACATGCCCATCCTTCAGTACAGTATATGCCTCATTTGGCCTCCTAACCTCACTAAGCCCTATGACATCCCATTTCATGCCCTGTAGTTCCTCTAACAGCACTGCTAAACTATCTTCATTAGCTAGGGTTCTAGCATTAAACGTTGCCAGGGTCAGTTTCCAATGGCGGCCTGTCCGGCGGAGCCAGGCTTTCTTAGCACCCCCTGCTGCGTCACAGGTCTGACCGCCGCCGTGGTCAGTTGTTCCGCAGCCGCTGGTAACTGAGGGCCGGGGTTTTATGGAGCTTATCATAGGAGGTTGTGGCCAATTACTGCACCAGGGTGGCCAATTCCTGTTCTGGTGAAGGAGTGCGTTGCCGGAGGTGTTCACCGGCATCAGGTCGCACCCCAAACCTGTGTATGCAATTCCATCGACACGCGGATTTTTAAAAATTTTTTTTCATCCGGTGGAGAATTGCTCGGCACTGGGATTTGAACCCCGGTCCTCTTGCATGCGAGGCGGATGTTCTACTACTACGCCACCGCTGCACCCTTTTCTGCTACAGAAGCTCAAATATTTGCTACAAAATGCCATTTTTTCTGCTACAAACTGTGATTTCTTCTGCTACAAAAGCTGCTACAAAAAGCCAGTTGCAAGTTCCACCACTGCACTGAGTCTGTCTGGATTTCAGTCATTGTGTCTGCTGCCCTCCTTGTTTGCGTGTATTCCATTTACTAATACAGTCGTCGATCCTGGATATATCTACGAAGGGGATCACAAAATAGTTCGGTATATCAATATTTCGGTATATAAAACATGCCAACAGATGAGGAGTAGGAATCAACATTTATTAGGCCCGAAATAATTCGGCGGTGCATGCAGGCACCAGACGGTGTGGTTCTCTAGTTACGGGACCCATATGTTCCCAGCAACTCCTGGCCCCTGTCCATCAGTGCGAGCTGCATCGATAGGGCGGGGCTGGATAACAAGGCCTCCCATCGCTCAAGGGGTTGGGGATTGGGGGTATTGGCGGGAAGGGGTGGGGGGGTGGTCTTGAGTTTTGTGCACTCTGCCAAAACGTGCGGCAGGGTGCCCTTTTCTTTTTTGCACAAAGGACAGAGCATATCGTGTTCCGCAGGGTACATGCGATTCATCAGTACGGGATGCGCAAGCGATCCCGCCTGCACTCGACGCAGGATCGTCTGTTGTTGCCTGGTGAGTTTAGGGTGCGGTTCTGGCGGTCTGCACCTTTCCTCTCGGTACATCCAGGTAATTTCCCAAAAGCTGGTAACCGGAAGCGGTAGCTCTTCCGGCTCGTGCTCGCCCCGGATTGACATTTCTCGGGCATGGTAGTCTGCGATGGTGTTGCCTGCTACCTGCTAGTGAGCTGATGCCTACAAACAGCTTAAATGAACGCTTAACTTAAGAACTTAAGTGAACACGATGCCTTACGAAGCATCGTGTTTAGGGTGTCCCTATTTGCCTTCGTCAGCTGGAGATAGGGGGCGGAGTGGGTAACCCACGACACGACGAACGCGCGTATCAGGCGCATGGCATCGTCCTCTTTGAGGCCTCGGTTTCTGTTAGATACCCTTCTAATTATACTGAGTATCTGTTCGGTTGTTCAGTTCATGTGCTGTGTGTTGTCAGTGCACGTTAAAGAACCCCAGGTGGTCGAAATTTTCGGAGTCCTCCACTACAGCATCTCTCATAGCCTGAGTCGCTTTGGGACGTTAAACCCCACAAACTAACCAAACCAACCAATCTTTATCTTTGTGACGGTGGCGTGTGCCTTCCCGTCAGTCTGAAGTAGTAGGCCAAGGATCCTAATCTGCTTTCTTGGCTTGATGGTCGTTTCGTCGATGGTGACGATCACGTTTGGCAGCAGCTCTTTCTTGGATTTTCCCGGTTGGATAATAAGCAGCTCTGATTTCTGGGGAGCGCAGCTCAGTCCGCACAACTTTGCATACTCGTGCACGGTCGTTGCCGCCTTCTGCAAGGCTTTCTCCATCCAGGCATCAGACCCGGCTCGAGCCGTCCACATCTTAATATCGTCAGCGTAGAACGCGTGGTCCACGGCTTCGATTTGCTTGAGTAGATCAGGCAGGGGCAGGAGGGCCAGATTGAAGAGCAGGGGCGACAAGACTGATCCCTGTGGGGTGTCCTTATCACCGAGCTTGACAGGGTCCGACTTCTCTTCCCCTATCCTGATGGTCACTGTTCGGTTTGACAGAAAATCTTTGATGTAGCTGAATGTCTTTCGGCCACACTTGGTCATATTCAGATTCTGCAACAAGCTCGCGTGGGACACATTATCAAACTCTCCCTTCAAGTCAAGGGCGAGTATCTTGCATGGCACTTACCTCGTTGCTGGCTTGACGACCAGTTCGTGAAGTTGAATCATCATGTCTTGGGTGCTGAGATGTTGCCTGAAGCTGTACATCGTCTCCGGCATCTAATCCGTTTCTTCGAGGTGCTTCTGCAGCTGGCGAAGGACCATGCACTCCATCACCTTCCCCGCGTAGGATGTGTGGGAGATGGGGCTGCATGTTGTATATCGTGAGGCCCTTCACTGTAACACAGAAGCGTGGATATGGTGTACCCATGCTAACGGCGTGCTTCCTGTAGTGATGTGCACACCTGAGCACCAAGCTTTACCTCAGGCGAGGGATCGGAATGAGGGGCGCACTAGGTACGAGCACGCTCCAACTCTGGTATGGAGCATTGGACCTTGCGCTGCTCGCACCTCGCTTCTCGCACTGTACAGCACAAGTGCCGTTGAGTTCACTTCAGAGCTGCTACAGATGAGAGAAGCCATTGCTAGTTGTAAAAGGCCTAATTTTGTTACTGGTACACTGTATATGCAGTAAAAACATGGGTAAAAAATGGTGCAGTTGATTTCTTCTCCTTTCTCAGCAGCAAAGTGGGCCAAGTGAGAGCCACTGTAAGCCTTCAGTCAGCAAGGCTGGCTTTACCACATTACAGCAGTGTTGCGTGGAAGGCAAGCATGGCAGACTGAAAAGCACGTTTACTTTGTCATGCAGTTTTAGTGTTAGCAACTGCCAGTAGGTACCCAAGGCTGCACAGCCAACCCTGCTTCGCACGCACAAAATGATTCTGGGTGTGCTGTTAGGAGAAGCACATTTTGTAGGGGTGTGGCATGCCATTTCATATATTGAATGTTCCACTAAACAGGAGTTCAGCAAGTGCGAATACCACTCCTATATGTTGCATGGGATTTTCAAGAAGATATTTTGAGAGTTCAATTCTGTCAGCAGCAATTCCATATATCCATGTTCAATATATCCAGGATTGACTATATATGTTAGCCAGGTTATTGCGTTTAGGGCAAAGGAATTATTACTGACAAATGCCTGTTACTAACTAAAAGCGTGTTAACATTTTTTTTTTTTTTTTTGCACTTGTTGTATGCGAATGACTTTTCATACTGTCTTTTTATCAGCCTTTGCCGATTCAGAAGAATCTTGAAATTATCATGTGGAAAATAAATGCTACTGTAAAATCAGACTCTCTGGGTCATGAGCATAATTTTTTATCTGATGTCATCCTTGTGTCCTGTGCCTTTTTTCCATGTGGCCATTGAGAAAGCCTGTTAACACAGGTTATTAGCGAGTTCTGAGTTTCTGCTTTTCTTGAAGTAAGTATTAACGAAGAGTAGACTTTCTCTCCTTTTGAAAAAGTCATGCCCGCGTATGCCAGCTGACTTATGGAAGTTGTTTTGATACAGAATTATGATGTGGAACATTTTTTTTTTATGTGCTCATCGTGAATATGCTTTTGGCAGAAGTGCAGTATTGCACATTTGGAAGACACTTTTCATTTGGCGTTTTTGTGGAGCACATAGCCTTTGAGTTCTCACTCAGGCATGATAAAAATTTTGTTTCTTAATGAAGCATTCTTGGGAACCGAACAGTGAACCTGCTAAGGCATGCTGCCGGTAATCAGAACAGGATTTCCTGCTGCGGTAAAGGTGTCAGGCCAAAACATTCTATACAATGTTACTTTTTAATGGAGCATTGCAGAAACTTGGCAGTATATGTACTGGGTGTTTCAATGAACCTTTTCAAAAATTCCTGAAAATAGGAGTGTTATGTATACGCACAATAGCAACTCTCCTTCTCATCCTGTCGCGCCATCTCTACGTGGCCGCTTCACTCCTAACAAGGCTCCACAGCCAGTGCCAGCTACGTAACAGCAAACCAAGCTCGATCCTGAATAGACCTCAGTTCCTTTTCTGTTCACAACTGGGCTGGTTCGTGTCGTCAGCCTCTCCGATAATAACCAAACATAACATGGTGTCAGAGCAACCTAGAACCCCGTAAATATGGCCAGTGTGTTTCTGCAACCATTTCCTCACTTCGAGCCCGGCGACAACCTGCATCAGGCATGGGAGGACTGGAAAGACTCCTACAACATTTACGAACTCGCATGTGAGTACGCCAGCAAGCCTCCCGCTACTTGCAAGGCCCTACTCCTCCATGCTCTCAGGCCCCGCGGCCGACGCGTCGCCCAGACATTCCTCCCTCAACCTCCGAGCGCCGACGGCGCGCAGACGCCGGATCAAGTTACATAGCTCCTCAAGCAGTTCGATTCTCTGTACAAGCGATACAAAAACGTAACACAAGCGTCGGCTGTCTTCAACAGCATGTAACGAAAAGCAGCCGTTCAACGACTTTGTAACTGACCTCTCGAGACGAGCAGAAAAATGCGATTTTGGAGAAAAAGCAGAGAGGCTCATCGGGGACCGCATCGTTGTCGGAGCTGCAGCATTGAGGGAGCAACTTTTCCGAACAGCACCTCACGCTTGACAATAATTACAACATGCAAAGCAGCAGAGATTTTCTAAGAAGCACGTAAAAGACCTGCAAGAGCTCAAGCTTGAAGTGCAAGCCATAAGCAATCAGAAAAGATGGAACTCTTCAAAACAACTAGCTTCGAGGACCTCGCATTCAATTCCGAAGCAGAAGCAGCAACGCGAATGCTCGCGCTCTGGAACAACGCACAAGCCGCGCACCTGTCTTGCTTACGGTCACAACTGTTACGCCTACAGCAAATTCGGGCATTTTCGCGCATGTGTAAACAACGCCAACGAGGCAGCAGCTCCACAAGACAGCAAATCGAGCTCCTTGAAGGTCCTCAGCAGCAGGATCAACAACAAGAATTCTTTCTGGAGAGTCTTGACCTCCTCAACGTAAACCACGCCTTAGAATGGTTTGAAACAGTCTGCATGAATGGTCACAGCATCGGGTTCAAGTTAGACACCGGCTCCGACGTGAACATCATGCCCATGCATCAAATCAGAAATTGGCATATGCACGAGTGACGACGTACAGCGGGCAGGAACTTCCTATATATGCTGAATGCCAACTTCAATGCTCAGCGGGCGAAAACTCCTGCATCTTGAACTTCCTCGTCGTCAACCAGCCGCTGAAGCCAATCTTAGGGGCCGACGCGTGCAAGGCATTGCATCTCATCAAAAGAGTACAGCCGCAGCGAACAACTGTAACTGCATGCACAGCAACCCAGACTATAAGGAACATGCTAAACGACTTTTCTGATGTATTTGAAGGCATTGGGAAATTATCTGGGGTGTGCTCCATACAACAGAAAGGAGTGATTCCTACGGTGTCAGCTCCACGCCGAGTACCCTGCGCAATAGAGCACAAAGTGAAGGCCAAACTGCAACGTATGGAAGAGAACGGCATCATAATGAAGGTGACAGAGCCATCTGAGTGGGTTCACCCAGTTGTCATTATTCGCAAAAACGATGGCAACGTAAGACTGTGTTTGGACCCTCGCAACCTGAACGCAGCTGTGAAAAAACAGCACTATCAGGTTCCAGTCCCTGAAGAGTTGTTCGCAATGCTGAATGGTGCAAAGATTTTCCCTGTTCTCAATGCTAAAAGTGCATTCCTCTAGCTGGTCCTAGACGAGCCAAGCTCGCGCTTGTGCACTTTCACGACACCCTGAGGACGCTATCGTTTTCTTTGGGTTCCATTCGGCCTTGCAGCAGCTCCTGAACTTTTCCAACAAGCCATAGACAGGGTGTTTGAGCAGCAACTCACTGTCAAGCCCTATTTTGACGACATCCTTGTGGCATCAAGAAGCCTTGAAGAACATGCAAGCGACCTGAGACAAGTGCTGACCATTGCCAGAGCCAACAACCTAAAGCTTAACAAGGAAAAGCTCCAGCTGGCTTTGACGTCCATTACATACCTTGGACACCAACTATCATCCCATGGGATTGCTCCAGATCCAGCAGAAGTGACAACCATCGAATCTATGCCACTGCCAACAAACAAGCAAGAACTGCAGAGATTTCTTGGAATGGTTACCTACTTGACGAAATTCATTGCCAACTTTTCGGAACTCGCAAGCCCTTTTCATGAACTACTGAAGACGGATGTCTACTGGCACTGGATGCAGCAACATACCGACATCATCAAGCTCTTGAAGTCAAGGTTGATTACAGCACCCGTGCTTCACTATTTTGATCCATTAAAGCCCGTGACAATTTCTACGGATGCCAGCTCCTACGGAATGGGATCAGTCTTACTGCAAGAAGGCAGACCCGTGGCCTACGCTTCAGCAGCTCTCGCAGTCACCCAGCAGCAGTATGCACAAATCGAGGAAGAACTGCTAGCTGTCGTGTTTGCGTGTGAAATATTTCATTACTAGACGTTCGCACGAGAAGTGACCATACAGTCGGATCACAAACCTCTGATTAGCCTGCAGAATAAGGACCTGAACAAAGTGTCACCCCGACTTGAAAAGCTACTACTGTGCCTCCATCGGTACACCGTGACTGACTTACGTTCCAGGAAAACAGCTAGCAGTTGCAGATGCCTTGTCAAGAGCTCTTGATGGGTCAACAAGAATAGAAACAGCAGATCACGACCCCGGACTTGACGTTTCAAGTTTGGTTCAAGCAACTCCTAGCAGACTTCATGAGATCGCTGAGGAGACATCACGAGATTCGACTCTTCAAACAGTAACCAAATACATCAAAGAAGGATGGCCTCAAAGACTCACACAGGTAGACAACAGTCAAACCATTCTACCATATCCCCTTCAGGCGCCAATTAAAGTTTTTGAAAGGAAAATTTTTTTTTTGCGCCAGGCGTGATCAGTAGGCCTTGCAGAATTCAAATATAAAAAATTATGCAGAAATATTTATATTTTTTTCGCGCCTCAAAGCTGCTACAGGAATGAAAACATTTTAGCATTTTCTGCATTTTATAACTAATTATTAGGCATGAATAAATGTTTTCCTCTCAGAATACCTTGCGCTTTCAAGACTATGACACCTGCACGCAAATAAGCGTATTACGTACTGCTCTGCACGAAATAACGAAGTGCCGCGGCCACTTCAACAATTTCGGCATTAAGACACCGTGTCCACATTTGTGGACGCGAAACTTTGAAAGTCCACTGAAGCACTTTTTCAATGTCTAAGATAACGAAATCTTACACGTAACATCTACATTCCCTTATTGACACCTTCATTACAAGAAATAGTATTATTAGGCATCGGTTTAGAAAGAGGCATGCAATAATTAGAGCTGCTGATTCGTCCTGGCGTGAAACGCTGCGACGTCCATCTTTGCTTGCTGTTTACAAAAACATTTCGCTGTAGCAACAAGATATGGCGCCATGTACTCGACAGGGCGATTCCAAATGTTACGGGTGCCAAATTCAAAAGCAGAAATTCGCACTCCATGGAAAGATATAGGAAATTTGGGTCACGTCCACATATGTGGACACAGCGCCTGAAGGGGATATGAGAAGCGAGCTCTACACAATAGAAGGCTTCGTGTGCTACGGCCAACGCTTGGTTATACCAGCAGCATGCCAGGCAAATGTGCTTTGCACGCTCCACCTAGCACACTGCAGAATCGTTGCGTGCAAGAATTTGGCAAGCCAGAGTGTGTCTTGGCCAACTCTAAAACAGGACATCGAGACTTTCGTCTAGAGTTGCTACATATGGGGGGAGGGGGGGGGGGGGTATATTACATCAAATTGGCAATCCACACCAGCCTGTATTGGACCAAGACCTTCCTGATCGACCTTGGCAACAACTCGCCATGGACTTCTTCCATCTGCAGGGAAAGACATACCTGTCGATTGTCGATTATTTTTCCAAGTATACAAAGGTCCGGCAAATGAGGACAACCACAGCAAGTTTGCTGATACAGGTACTGAAGGAAACATTTGCCAGGTTTGGCATTCCAGTGACAGTCATATCTGATCAGGGAGCACCCTTTGACAGCGACGAGCTCAGAAAGTTCTTTCGTGATTGGGATGTGACACACCAGCAGTCTTCTTCCTTGTACCCCCATAGCAATGGTCAAGCGGAAAGAACAATACAAACCATCAAGGCAATGATAACTAAAGCAACCGAGGAAGGCAAGGACCTAGCAGTAGTGCTCCTCAACTACCGCTCCATGCCAATACCAGGAAAAAAATCACCGGCTGAGCTCCTGATGGGTAGAAAGCTTCGCACATTCCTACCAACACTACCAAGTGCCTTGAAACCAAGCTTTCCAACTGAGGCTCACCAGAATCTTCTGCAAGAACGGCAGGAACAACAACACAAGCATGCTGACCTGCACACAAGAAACCTTCCCCCGCTTGTTTCTGGCCAACTCGTATGGCTACGAAATAGCCGCAACTGGACAAAAGTCACCATGGTAAACGTGGGCCCAGAGCCTAGAAGGTACACCATGGAAACAGACACCGGAGGCATCTTTGTAAGAAATCGAATCCACCTGTGACCTCGAACAGCGGAACGTCCTACTGCCCAAACTTCGCCGGCAGACTACGAGGTAATCGATTCAAGCACTCCTCAACAGAACCCAGAATATCCGGTGCTTCCTCCCCAACCACTTCAAGTACCTCCTCGCCCACCTCATACTACTAGATCAGGAAGAAGGATCAAGCCTCCTGCACATTATCCAAGCACAATCAGTGACTTCAGATAATCAGGATATTCCGTGTGCAACCTTCTCAATTTTCGTTAAAGAAGGGCGTGTTATATGTACGCACAACAGCAACTCGGCTTTTCATCCTGTCGCGCCATCTCTACGTGGCCGCCTCACTCGTAACAAGACTCCACAGCCAGTGCCACCTACATAACAGCAAACCAAGCTCAATCCTGAATAAACCTCAGTTTCTTTTCTGTTCACAACTGGGCTGGTCCGTGTCGTCAGCGTCTCAGACAATGGACAAACATAACAGGAGGTTCAAAATAGAAAAAAAGATATTTGCAGGAACGAACTCTCCGATATGGCAGGCACTATATGCTGCAAGACACCTCTAATTGACAAGCGAATTAACTGAAATTAACTAATTAACTTCCTAGTTATCACAGTTGGGTAGCTAGTCCCTAAAGCTGAGGTGTCTTGTGACTGAATAAATATACAACGTTTAAGATCACTGTGGCCATTTGTATTGGGGGAATGCGTAAGCATGTCACGCGTTGCTAGGCGCAGCTACTATATCAACCGCGTCTTTTGTACGTCATACTTGTTACATATTTTCGGACGCCTTTTTTCCCTTCTGTTCGCTTCAATTATACTTCCTTTGATTAATTGACACCCTGTATACACTTTCTTATCACTTTCACTCGTTTATTCGGCTTTTTCATGTCTAAACAGGTCCATTTCTGGTTTAAAGACGTCACATCCGACGTCAACATAACTGTCACTATTCCGACGTCCTCATAGGTCATGTGGATGGAAGTGGGGTACCACGTGACTCCCCTTGGACATCAACATTATCCTTCTTGGCTATTTTGACATCTGGTTGACTTAATTGGCTCTAATTAATTATGCTGCATGCACCAAATTTTCTCCCCGAGAAAAATTTTTCATCCTCTATCTAGTGCAACCATTCTTTTTCTTATCACGCTTCTCGTTCTAACGTAATCCTGCCGCTGGTGACAATACCCGACGTCTGATTGACTTAATTGGCTTTTATTACTCTGCATGCACCAAATTTCTTCCCCAGCGAGATTTTTTTATCCTCTATGTGCAACCATTCGTTTTCTTATCACTCGTTTCGTTCTAACTTATTATTGCTGACAAACTTCTGATGACCCGACCTTGAAAACATACCCACTTAATGCTTACGTATTTATATAACTGCGCGATGTGTAGGCTGTGCTTTCCTAAAGAGAGTCATCCCAAAAATAAGGTCTGCAGTTTTGTTATAAGTGGACAGAAATGTTTATTTTCTGTAGTTTACAAATCATCTGAAAGGCTGGTCATTCCTTTTTCACCCACATAATCGCTGTTGTGAACTTTGCTTTGTTTTTAAGCGCACAATATTTTGTATATGTTTGCAATTCCATCACAGTGAAGTAAATGTTTAGCAACAATTGCCCCGCCGGGGTGGTGCAGTGGTTACGGCGCTCGACTCCGATCGAATCCCGGCCTCGGCGACCGCTTTTCGATGGAGGCGAAAAGCAAGGTGCCCGTGTGCAGTGCAATGTCAGTGCACGTTAAAGAACCCCAGGTGGTCGAAATTTCCGGAGTCCTCCACTACGGTGTCTCTCATAGCCTGAGTTGCTTTGGGACGTTAAACGCCACAAACCAAACCAAACCAATTCCTCACTTCTGCGCTGTAGAGGCCTGGGGGGTGAGGGGGTGGGGGGGGGGGATGCTGCTGTGAAACTTGGCTCCCCCTAATGTAGAACCTTGCACACATCTATGGCCACTAGGTGTGAAGTCCGGACTGTAGGATGTGTGGGTGATGACATTCCAGCCAAACTGTTGCAGGAGAGCGATGGTTTGGCGGGCAATGTGCGGGCAGTTTTCGTGAAGAAGGCACATGCCCTTGCTAACATTTCTGTTCTGCAATTTTGAATCACCCGTCTGAGTTTTTTAGGTGTCCTACAATATCTGTCCGCATTTATTGTGGTCCTAGGAGCCATGAAGTCTACCAACAAAACCCTCTTTCGATCACAAAGCAAAGTTGCCATGATATTGTCGGTAGACTGTGTTCACTTGAATTTCTGCGGCGTGGGTGAAGAGGAATGCCGCTACTCCCGATTCTTGTTTAGTCTCGGGTGTGAAGTGGAATGCCCAGGTTTCCTCACTTGTAACAATGTTTATCCAAAATGATGTCCTTTTCATCTCGATAGCTCCAGAAAAATTTGTGGGAGGAGCCAAAGTGTTGCTGTTGATGGTCACTGTGAGCATTCGCTGGACCCATCTTGCGCACACCTGCCGATATTTCAACTTTTCTGTCAAAAATCTGATGAATATGGCTTCTAGAAACATCGGGAACCAAAATGCAGAGTTCGTCGATCTTGCTGCATCGTTTCTTCGACCTCCGCGACTGTCTCGCCAGAACTTGAGGGTCTCTCGCTTCTTTGTCGTGAATTTCAGTGCAACCAGTTGCAAACTATACCTACACACTTGCGGATGTTTTTAATATCCATGCACGCATCTCTGTACACTTGTCAACTGGAGATGAATTTCGATAGGTTGAATGCCTGTTGCATTAAAAACCAAATAACTACACGAAGTTTGCACCTGGTGGTAGCGACAAATGGGAGCCATTTCAAACGGCTGCCGAGTCAAGACTGACTGTCCCTTTCGGGCTGAGTCATGGCTTGTTTGAGAGAGAAGGAAAAATAGTTTCCCCGCAAATAATTTCCCTGCGGCCTCAGCCCTTTGGAGACCTTACTTTTGGGATTGTCCTCTTATAAACTGTTGTATTATAACAAGGCTGCTTATCAGCAGTGCTGAAAAGGGGCACCAAGTTCAACACTTCCATGTAGCCTGCCTGGATAATGTGACAAGGATAAGTAAATGGAATGCTTTGGTAAGCTGTCAGCTGCCTTAATGTAATGTGGCTGACGCTAGTGAGAACATGAGTGATGTTCTTGTTTGCTTTGGCACAGTATTAAAAAAGGCAGTTGTGGCGAATTTGTGTTTTTGAAATTATTCGTTACATAGGCGATGTTATTGAGGTTGGTGACAACTTGCTTCAAGTGGGAACTGAAAGGTGAAAGTAAAAGAATGCTCTTTTGCCTTCTTGGCTCTTAAGAAGCCTTTTGAAAGCCAGCTATCGATGATCTGTTGTGATTGACATGTAAAGTGTTCCATGTGCTTCATTGAAGGGCAATTTCGATGGTTTTTTTCATCAGTTCGAGTAATTAATTTCATTACATTCATCGGTGTGTCCCAACTCGGACACACACAAAAAAAGAAAGATTTTTTGAAATTCCAAGTGGGGAACTATTTTTAAAATGAAAGAACAGCAAACCGAAATGGGTTTCATGGCCAGAAACGACATTCCAGTTGGCATATTGGGATGTCATATACAGTATTCGAAAAACACTCGCGTGCTCTTTAGATGGTGGAAATAGTCTGGAAATCATAACACAGTGCACAAAGTACCTGAGCTAGCCTTACACAGGCCTCAAAATTTCATGACCACATGGGAAGCAGGCTACTAGTAGCATGGGTAGTAATGTTTGTGGTGTCACAAATCATATGCAATGTTGCCCGCAGAAATCATCTGAACTAAGGCCACAAAACCTGCACATTTTAAAATTCAGTTGTGCATGAATGAATTATCGCTTAGTGCCCAAATTTGGTAGAATGCATCAGGGTGACGAGGAAAACGTACAGTAGTATTTTTACCAGAACATGTAAACGTCTAAAAACCTCCGGAGTTGCTCCTTAAGCACCCTAGACATCAAAGCCAGGTTTAAAGCTGATCACTCGAAAGAGGTAGTCAAACATTTTAGTGTGAAATAGTTTGTTACCTTGCTTTAATCTTGTACTGGCCGAATAAGTTTACTGTAATGATTGCTACCTTTTACTTATTTAGTAACCTAATTATGCCTAGTATGGTAGGAACATAGCCAGTAGTTCTCTCCAACAATCTGCAGAAGAAAGTGAAAATGAAGGTAGGCACTCTATCTAGTCTGCCTGAAGCTGTGAATGTATCAAGTCATTGTTAGTAGCTTTGCTTGTCCTTGCGGAGCAGGTTTTCCTTGTAGCTGAAAATGGCAGTGAGCCACAAGTTTGAAGGTGGTCATTAAAAACTTTTTTTTCTTTCTTGTAGGGCAATGGACCTTTCTGAAGTTGCCGATCAATGGATTGAAGAATTTTTCCAACTTCATGTGGAGGTGCATGTGGCAGCTCCGGTTACTTGCCAATTTGTTGCAAACTGATAGAGGCTTTGGACTGCCTTCTGACAGGTATTTCTAGTACAGTACAACTGTCGGCTTACATTGAGCATTTTGCTTACATTCTTACTTTATACATCTTGGGGCAGAGAGCATACAATGGATTTATGACAAATGGTAGGCACTACGACACTGCTGTGTTGAAATTTTAAGCAGAATATCGATAACTGTCCCTTGGTGCATCATACGTTGCTTAAATGTAGTTCGCCATGCAATGTCACATCGTTTCCGACATTATATCCCACAGTGATGACTGCTGTTCATTTCTCCACCACATTCACCCCTTTAGTTTATGTTACATAAGAACTGCATATCAAAAACACAATAAAAATGCTAAAAAAAAAAGATAAAAGTAGTTGAGTATTTTATTCACTTGACTTCAAACTCGTGCAGTGCCCCTGCATGTGTCTTGTCAGGGAGGTTTTCTTTCTCCTCTTTGTTGTTAATGATGCATTTTGTTTTAATTGCCAACCATATATGCTTGCTAGGAATTATTTCGGGCTATAGAATGTATGCTTGTGGGTAAACGCTACTAAAAAGCATTGCTTGAGTCCACTTTTGTCTGGTGCTAGCTGCTCGCCACTGCGTAACAAAGCCGTACATATGTGCTATGCTTTGCATAAGTTTCCAGGCCAGCACACCAGTGATCAGAGGAGAGACACACACGTTTCTTGATAACTTGACTGTGATCATAAGTTTGTGCAAGCTTGCTAATGTTAGCACAGTTACGCTTCAGCTCTTTTATTCACGAAACCGCTCAGTAGGAGCAATAACTGTGTCACTGTAATCCTCCGTACTGACTCTGTTCAGTGCCTTTTTGGCCTGGATGCTTTTACAACAGGTGACCTACACACACACACATGCACATACACAGTGCCCTGTTGTGCTTACATCACCAGGCTTATCTAAAGTAAAAGTGATACACTGTGGAGCATAGAAGGAAAAACATGGCTGCAGCTTCTAGGGTTTAGAGACTGCACTTGAGAGAGAAAACAAGAGGGCCATTTTTTATTACCCGTATCTCTGGCGCTACAGAAGATAGATCGAAAATTTTGAGGAGGGATGATAGGCGATTCAGTATCTGCCAGTTTAATCCGCCTTTTGCGCGAATTTTCTGCGCATGCGCGAAGTCGTAGCGGCGACCGATGGAAACACATTGGACGGCGTTTCTCGGCGCCGCCAATGCATGGGGGCTGGCGGCACCGGGCGGCACGGTGACCGTCACAGGCTTGGCAAAGCGATGCCAACCACACCTGCCGCGTACAGCTGCCACTCTCTAAGCGTGCCAAGATGCAAGACGCGGTTTTTCAGGTTTCCTTCGGCGAGCCGCGACCAACAACGACGTGAAGCTTGAATTAGGACCACCAAGCGTCAAGATGTGAATGGCCGACCTTAGCAACCGACTGCGTACGCTCGACTGTGCGAAAAACACTTCGTTACAGGTATGTATGCATCTAAAGGAAATGTGCATGATGAAAAGTATCTACCGGAGTTTGCACCAAGCCTGTAACCCACCAGTGATAGCCACAATGAGCATTTGTTCGGCGCGTCTGATGGCGATGTATTTTGTCGTTTGTTTTCTTTATGTGCGAAGGGGCCGGGTAGCGGAGATATCACAGGCTGCTGTGTGCGCTACACCGTAATATTTAGCATGCTTTATCGCGACTGCCGCCTGACTAAAAAGAAAAAACGATTGGGCGTTTGTTGTGATGCACCGCCGTTCGCGAGCCGAGTGGTTGAGCTGGTCAAGAGGCTCGCGAACGGCAGTGCATTAAAACGGCGTATTTTTTTTCTTGTTAGTCAGGTGGCAGTCACAATAAAAAATGCTAAATATTACGGCCTAGCGCACACAGCCGCCTGTGATATCTAAGCTACCTAGCCCTTTCGCACATAAAGAAACGACAAAATACATCGCCTTCAGGCCCCGGCGCAACTAAAGCAATCACGCACCGAAGAAATCCTCTTTGCAGCTATCACTGGTGCGTTACAGGCTGGGTGCAAACTCTAGTAGGTACTTTCCATCATGCATATTTCCTTTAGACGCATACATACCTGTAGTATCTGTGTTTTTGCCGCTCGGACCATATGACGCCCTTGACACTCTTGCACGACGTACAGTATTTTTTTTTACCTTAAATGCTCGCCTTCGTGCACGCCAAAACATTCAGATTTTGTTCCTTTGGTGTATGCAATCAGATGCACTTCGTTAGGGAGCTTGATAATCGTCGTCTTCGTCCAACCGTTTGCAACGGCAAGGAAACCGCCCGGCACAAATGAGTCTCCTGGAGGGTTCATGCTCGTTCACTTGCAGAGTGGATCGCTCTGGACATAGAACAGGGTTGGTTCCTGGCCGAAATGCGCATCCGACATGTTAGAGATGCACATGTGTCACCAAGTCGTTGATTCCGCAGAAATCGCGGCGGAGGCAGAAAGGTTGTGGATCCTTTCACACCAGAATGATCATTCGCTGTGCACTGAGAACCTTTTCACCACTGCGACCACATCCGTTCTGACTCACGAGGGCAGAAATCGGCTACAGCGCTGAATCATCCGTTGGCAGAAAAATGCCGCGCGTTTCCTGCAGGTGTGCATTCCGGCCGGGACAATGCCCTTTTCAGGGGGTGTGTATAAGTGCCTCTCTGCCAAGCTTCGTAGATGAAATCCTATAGCTGCACGCTTGTAGATGACGCGAGGAGGAAGCGACGCCCATCGCAGCATGCCGGCGCCGCGGTGACCGCATTGTGCTCGGTAACTCAAGACAACCCGCGCATCTGCGCCACTCGAAGTCACAGGAGACGATTCCACCTAGCTCTGCAGCATCAACAAACCCCTGGCTGCTTTGCCCTTTGAGATCCCTCTCTCTTTCTCTCTGCCTCCGCGCTCTCCTGTCTTCCGAAAACCTGCACGCTGAGAGCGTCTCATTCTGTCACGTCGAACACGGCCCGCGCTACACGCTCTTACAATACGAAGATAGTATATGCGTGCGTTATGAGTGGATTGTGAAAACGCTGTACATTCCCCCATACTGCGTGAACATGATATACTGCAATCACTGTTACTATTTTCTGCCCCGAGGCCAAAAGAAGGGGGAGCTTTCGCTTTCTACCTGCGTTGGCATGGCCTTTCCATATGGTGCGCCTTCGTGTCGTCTGCTACACTGCCGTCCAATGTCTTTCTCGCCCGCTCCCGCATGATGGCACCATATCCTCCCGCAAAAGGCGGATTGGCATTTTTTTTACCTTTTGAGAGACCCCCTTTCAATGGCCCTTTCATATAATATGTCGAAGAAGCTCTGTGTCGGAAGAAACTATCCCCACAATATTGCTGCCATCTGTTCCAGTCCTTTATGACTTCAAAGAACCCGAAATATTGGTCATCATTATGTACACTTTCCTATGACATGGATGAGAGTTCCTCAGTAAAGTCTGAAATACAGTCAAACCCAGGTATAAGATATTAGTGTTTATATCGAACTGCCTGAATATCCCCTTGGAAATCCCAGGCGAAAGTATAGCAGTGTTATTCGCGTTTATCAAACTCCTGATAACGGAACATACAATGATCAAACTGTTTACCATGCCCCTGCAAGGGACGCTTCTCCTAAGGGTGCTTCCTCAATAACTTTACGCATATGGAGCCGGGTAGGCTGAGCATCCTTGGGCACCTGCTGGCAGTGCTAACGCTGTAAAACTGTGTTACCAGGTGAACTAATCCGTCGAATAGTGGCCTCTGGTTTGGAATCTTTGTTTTGAACGTCACACTGCTGTTATGCGAAGAAGCCATTGTTTGGTGTACTAGTGGTGCGGTGAAGCCAGTCTAGCTCTCGCGTGGCCAGCTTCGTTGCTGAAGGCAACGCAGGAATCCGGTGTACCCAGATTTTTTTAAAGTCGTTATTGCATTTATAATGTACCAGTAACAGAGCTAGTCACCTTATGACCGGTAATGGCCTTTCCCAAAGCACCATTCGTTGCAGCTTTTACGCAATCCCCAACTACAATGGCACTTTTGCCGTGTTGCACGAGGCGCTAGCAGCGCTAGCTCCAATGCTCCAGTCTGGCCCACGGAATGGCACTGCGCCCAAAGTGCCCCCCTTTTTGACACCTGGCACAGATGGCTGCTTTGCATGCTTGCGCGTGTGCCTTGCGGGTCAGTGCACTCGTGGAGAGTGGGGGCTGCCAGTGTTTCGACTGGCAGCACGATCCTAGCGTGGGTGCATCATATTCACGCCTCTGGGTTACAAAGGAGTTCACCTGTTGGCACATTTTATATATATCGAATTTTGATATATCATACTAGTTGTGATTCCTGTCGATTTTGTTATATCTGGGTTCGGCTGTATATCGCTAGTCTAAATTATTAGAGTTCGAAAAATCAGTTGGTTACTTTATTGGTCAACTAGTGTGCGTGTGCATTATTCAACGCATACGAATGTGAGCTGAAATATACTAGTGGTTCTGTGTCAAGTATGTGAAATTGTGGCAAAATAGATGGAGGTTGCTGCTACTCATATATTTGCGTTGTGGTAATTTCGTTCTAATAATTCAGTGCATAAGTACTGCGGGAAATATTTGGATCTGCTATATGGATATAAAATTGGAACTGATACAATGGAAATGAATTGTCAGCCTCCCACAGCAATAATTCTTTCAGCATGCTGTCAGTTTGTGCATGCATCACTGGAACATCACAGACTTACCATTGGTCTTTACTTGTAGGTAGGAAATGCAGCTCTTAATTAAGATATTTTTGTGTGTGTGCTTGTGTGTGGTGCTTATAATTTGCGCATGTGAGAAGTGCCATTTAGTGCTATAAGAAATTGGTTTCCAATCACTACTGTAGATTTTCCTAGATTAATTGTGCTACCTTTTGTGACTGTATTCTTTGTGCATTATGTAAAAGTTGTTATATTGCTAATTACATTCACTTGCATCATCAGAGCGCTCTCATGGAGTTCCTTTTTTTCCTTCTATGTCATACACATTCTTGGTCAAATTTGTTTTCACCACCTATAGATCCTCATCGTTTTCATTAGATATACATAACTCAACAAAATTCTTTATTGCGGGAGACGTGTTGGGAGCACATCCCTGTTTTCTTAGTCCATTTACAACATTGGAAAATGAACAGATATGTGTGCTGCTGTCTGCATTTGCTCAAAAGGCTGAGAGGATATAAGTAGGCTGTTTGTCTGCAGCACTTTGGAATGTAGAAAATGTGGACATGTCAATTGCCTTAGCTCGTTTGAATTTGAGCTTTATGTCACTCGCACAGCGTTTGGGTGCTAGTAAGGCACTTCTTTGGCCAAGTTCATTCTTCTGATGGAAAATGACAGCCAAACAAACGCCTCAAATTGTGCCATATTCCTATGGCAAGTAGTAATGATTATAAAATGCAGTTAAAGCTTTGAAACTTCTGCAAAGAATGTCACATTTGGACTGGTAATAATATTGATACGTGGCAGAAGGCTAGTTCAGGAAAACCACAACAGCTGATGACAGACGTAAGTGTTCTGGCAAGCACCAACCCTGGCCTCGACTTCGTCGTCTCTCACTGTTTTTCATCGTCGTTTTCTTCGGTGGCATATACGTAACATTACCCCGCCACGAAAAGCACTGTCCCGGTGCGTACTATGTCGGGGAACTACAGCTGGAGTGCTAGGGCTTCATGCGAGCGACATGAACGATTTCGGAACGTGACGTATCGAACTGTCGGCGTGGGTGCACAGGGGTGACCTCGTATGTCACAGAAGTGACTGGCCGTAAAACACGGTAGGGGCCTGTGTATCGCGGCAAGAGCTTCTCACAGAGCCCAACTCTATGAGCGGGAGTCCAGAGAGTAGTGGACATCGCGATGTCAAGAATCATGGCGCAGTTTTTGGGAGTTCTAGGAAGAAGCCAGTCGGCGGCGAGCAACAACACAGGCAGCGTCAGCTCGGGATATGGCGTCACGAACATGGGAGCTTGCATCAGCAGCGTGAGGCAGTACGTTGTCAAACGCAAGAGAGTGGTCACGGCCGAACAGAAGATAGAAGGGCGAGCAGCCCATTGTATCATGACGGGAGGAATCATACGCAAATGTAACAAACGGTAAAGTAATATCCCAGTCACGGTGATCAGCCGATACATACATTGACAGCATGTCCATGAGTGTGCGATTGAGGCGTTCGGTGAGGCCGTTCGTTTGTGGATGGTAAGCGGTGGTGAAGTAGTGCTTAATGGAGCAGTATCGGAGAATTTTTTCGACTACTCGAGCAAGAAAGCAACGGCCACGGTCAGTGAGCAGCTGGCGTGGAGCACCGTGGAGCAGGATAACGTCGTGGAGGAGAAACGCAGCCACGTCAGTTGCACAGCTGGTGGGTATCGCTCGTGTAATGGCACAGCACGTAGTATAGTCCGTAGCAACTGCAATCCATTTATTCCCCGAAGCAGACAGAGGGAAAGGCCCGAGGAGATCAAGGCCAACTCTGTAAAATGGGCATATTGGAATGTCGATCGGCTGTAGGGATCCAGCAGGCACAACCGAGGGCTTCTTCCGCCGCTGACATCTGTCACAAGAAGCCACGTAACGACGAACAGAGCGGTAGAGGCCTGGCCAAAAGAAGCGTTGGCGGACGCTGTCGTACGTACGAGATACGCCAAGGTGATCAACAGTGGGTGCGTCATGCAGCTGCTCAAGAACGGTGGCTCGCAGGTGGTCGGGGACTACAAGCAGAAGCTCAATGACATCTCGGCGCATATTCTGCCGGTATAAAGTGCCGTTGTGGAGCACAAACAAAGCAAGGGTAGCGTTAGAGTGATCAGTGCTGAGGCGGTTGATAATGTCGCAAAGCTTGGGATCGAAGCGCTGCTCATGACGAATGTTTAAAAGGTCAGAGATGGACAGCACACAGGTCTCATCGTCACGCTCGCTTTCATGCGGCAGATCTACCAGGTTGCGGGACAGGCAATCGGCATCAGTGTGTAGCCGGCCGGACTTGTGAACGACAGAAAAAGTGTATTCCTGAAGACGCAGTGCCCAACGCCCAAGACGACCAGTAGGGTCCTTCAGCATAGAAAGCCAACATAAGGCGTGGTGGTCGGTGGTGACGGAGAACGGGCGGCCAAACAAGTAAGGAAGAAACTTTGTAATGGCCCACATGAGGACTAAACGCTTTCGTTTTGTGATCGAATAATTCCGCTCAGCCGCTGAAAAGGAGGCGACTGGCATAAGCAATGACGCGAGTGCGGCCCGTCTGCTGTTGGGCGAGAATGGCATCAATACCGTGACCACTGGCGTCTGCGCATACCTCCGTTCATGCTAAGGGGTTGAAGCGTGCCAGGATGGGCGGGTTGGTGAGGGCTGCGATGAGCGCAGAAAAGGCTTGGCCCCAGCAAAATGGAACGTTGTTTTTCAGAAGAAGTGTGAGTGGACGAGCCGTGTCCGCAAATTTAGGGACAAACCGCCAAAAATACGAGCAAAGGCCAAGGAAACTACGAACATCACTGGTACAGCGGGGTGTAGGAAATGCACTTACAGCACGAATTTTGTCGGGGTCGGGTTGAACGCCGTGGGCGTCGCCCAGGTGTCCGAGCACTTTGAGTTCACGTCGACCGAAGCTACGCTTCTCTGAATTCAGCTGAAGGCCAGCTCTTCGGTAGACTCCAATAACGGCATCAAGGCGGTGAAGATGGCTCTCGAAGGTCGAAGAAAAAACAATGACGTCATCGAGATAACATAAGCACGTCGTCCATTTGAAACCACGTAAAAGAGAGTCCATCATACGCTCGAATGTAGCGGGCACGTTACATAGGCCAAAAGGCTTCACCTTAAATTGGTACAGGCTATCGGGTGTGACGAAGGCGGTCTCTCGGTCTCGTTCATCGACTGCGATCTGCCAATAACCGGAACGAAGATCAATCGAAGAGAAATAACTGGCACTGTGCGAGCAGTCGAGGGCATCATCTATCCTGGGAAGTGGGTAAACGTCCTTCTTTGTAACTTTGTTGAGGTGTCGGTAATCAACGCAGAACCTCCAGGTATTGTCCTTCTTTTTAACAAGCACGACAGGGGACGCCCAGGGGCTGCTCGAAGGCTCTATAATGTTTCTTGCCAACATCTTGTCCATTTCATCTTGTATGACGCGACATTCAGAAACGGCGACTCAGTAAGGTCTTCTGTGAATTGGTCTGGCATCTCCAGTATCGATGCGATGAGTAACGAGGGACGTTTGTCCCAAGGGTCTGTTACCAAAATCAAAAATGTCACTGTACAAAGTCAGAAGGTGCGTAAGTGCTTGAGAACGATCAGGATACAAGTCAGGAGCTACCATTCCTGATATGCGGCCTTCATAGGCGGGGACTGTGCAGGTCGTGTCGATACTCCAGCAGTAGTGTCAGGTAAAAGGGTTGACACATTAAAGTCAGACAGTGCGGACAGTTCGGCGAGAGAAATGCCCTCAGGAAGAACTTGCACAGAAAAGCTGAAGTTGAGGACGGGAATATGAGCGTGGTTATTCGCTACGTGCACGATATTGTGAGGGAGAGCTATGCTACGCTGCAGAGTCACGTCGGTTAAGGGGGAAACAACGTAATCGCCATCAGGAATGGGGGGAAAAGGCGACATGAGCACATACGCAGCGGCTTCAGGTGGCAGACAAGTAAATGCAGCGGAGTGAAGACAGAGCGTTGAAGTTTCATGAGCTTGTTCGTCAGGACAGAGCGGCAGGTCTAGATGAAGCAGTCCAGAAGAACAGTCAATAAGAGCCGAGGTTGTCGGGTAAAAAGTCGAGGCCTAATATTGTCACGGGTTCTATCGCTACCCGGACGGCAGTCCAGAAGGACAGGGTCAAAGGACGGGGTTGGGGCGCAGAGGCACAGGAGGCAGAAAGCAGGCGCTTGACCAGGCAAAAGCAGCGGTGGCCCAGAACCACACGCACTCCGCACGATCTTCGTCTTCTTCCCCCTCCAGTACTGACACGGTTAGCGCGGGTTACAATATAACATCTTGAGGGCAACTGGTGATGACTGTAAATAACACAAGGATGTTGTGGCCAGCAATGCTAATTTGTGCAGTACACATGCCGATAACAGTAGCTGTGTTGCCATCCGCAACACGGATGGTAGATGAGGTAGCGGGTGTGAGGACTTTCTTTAGGTGTCGGCGGAGCGAAGAACTGAGGACAGAAATGTGGGCGCCAGTATCAATAAGTGCAGAAATAGGGACTCCATCCACAAGAATATCAATGAGGTTACGTCTAGGTGCGGGGGTCAGTACCAAGTTGGCAGTCCGGGTTGGTAATGCAGTGTCACTCCCGAGCACTGCATTCGCTAGTTTCCCGAGTAGGTGCCGGCGTATGATGGGGAGGAGCTGCGACGAGGTACCGGGGAACGAGATCGAGGAGCGAGGGGAGATGGAGATTGACTGGAGCGACGAGCAGTTGGGACGGTTTCGGTGCGAGGCTCATCCGATTGAGGAGGAAAGTGGCCAGGTCCATCATAGGCGGGGTGGGGCTCGGCTGGGCGAGGGGTGGGGAAGGTATGTCTACGGCAATAACACAAAGTGTGGCCGGCGCGACAGCAAATAAAACAGATAGGCCTGTCGTCTGAGTGCGCCACTCTGCAGGATTGTGACCAACGTAGCGACGTGGGGAGGCTGGGCTGGTGGTTGCAGCAGCCACTAAAGGAACAGGGTGCAATGGTGGCGGGGGCCGCACGGGGCTGGAGGAGAGGCTGACGTTTGCAAGTTCCTGGCGGACAACGGCTTGTATCATGACCACGGTGTCGGGCAGCGGAGACAGGAGTGGTGTAGGAGTTAGGGCCTCGAGTTCTCTCCGGATGATCCGAGTGACAGTCGTGGGATGGGAGGGCTGGTGCAAAGGGGCCAGGTCATCGCAGGATGAAGTAGCCACCATTCTTGGAAGACGCTCAAAGTGATGCACGAGACGTCTTTGTTTTGCCTGCTCAAATTTTCTGCAGACTTGAAGCACTGATTCCCCAGTGGAGCAGTCCGTGCGAAACAGGATGTGGAAGGCATCATCCGCGATACCCTTGAGGATATGCCCTACCTTGTCAATTTCCGCCATGGAGCTGTTGACCTTGCGACACAACGCGAGCACGTCCTGAATGTAGGCAAGGTAGGACTCCGTCGGGGATTGGACACAAGAAGAAAGTTCCTTCCGTTTTTGCGGCCAGAGCCCGCCCAATGGGCTTCCCGAACAGGTCCTGAAGCTTTTTCTTGCAGATGTCCCAAGTAACGAGCTCTTGTTCGGGATTTTGAAACCATGTTCGAGCTGTTCCCACCAAATAGAAGATGATGTTAGCGAACATGATAGTTGCGTCCCAGTGGTTGTTCCTGCTGCTGTGCTCATACTCATCGAGCCAATCGTCCACGTCTGGGTGGTCGTCGCCATTAAAGATGGGAGGGTGGCGAAGTTTCATGAGTACTACTGGCTGAGGTGATGGTCCCGCGGTGGTAGGGGCTACTGCCTCGGAGGTCATCGTGACTGTTTTTGACGTCGTCGTGATGCCAGGTAGATGACGGCTGCTGCGCAAATTCAGCTTTTGGCAGCGTAAATGGGTTAATCTGTGCGCACGGGGATCTTGATTCACCTCCACCAAGATGATACGTGGCAGAAGGCTAGTTCTGGAAAACCACAACAGCTGATGACAGAAGTAAGTGTTCTGGCAAGCACCAACCCTGGCTTCGGCTTCGTCGTCTCTCACTGTTTTTCATCGTCGTTCTCTTCGGTGGCATATACATAACAATATGATGTAGGTTCATACAGCAGGAATTTACAGTGCACAAGGCATTTGCTGTCACACATGTACAGCATTTTTTACACATGTAGTTCATTGTAAAAGTGTTATGGAAAAATTTAATTAAAAAGCTTGGATATTATGAATTATTCGCCGTTGATCAAATATTTAGGGTAATCCCTCAAGGTGGAGTATATTTGTAATAAGAGAGTAATTACTCATTGGCATCCACCCCAGTGCATCTATATTGCTACAAAGGAAAGGACAAATTTTTCGTTAACTACAATATTTCTGAGAAAGCTGTTGTAGCCGTATAGCTGTGCTTGGGTGGATGTCGATGAGTAAGTAGTGCAGCATGAAGCATGTCGCTAGTAGAGGTACACAGTATGCGTGCTTCTGGGTTACAGTGCAGCTCCCCTGTTGGCATGTTTAATATATCGAATTATCGAACTGTCTCGCGATCCCTTTCAAATTCAATATATCCGGGATCGACTAAACGCCTTTGTCCAGCTGCTGTCCTTTCACTGACTAAATTGTGCTTCTCCTGCATGAGTTAGTGGTGAAATTTCATATTCTGAATCAAAGCGTTTTTTTCTTTTAAGTTTGACTACGTGCTTGAAGTAAAATGTAAGCCAGCGATGTGAATTTGATGCTTGATACCTGAGCTTGCAGATTTCCCTTGCTATTAAAGATGAAACGGATTCTAATATGAAAGGATTCAATATTGCAGCTGTTCACTTCACAACCAGCTTAAAATTGTACATTGCTCAACACACCAGCCAATGCTCAAATTCCGCGTTACTTTTGCGTATGATTGCTGTTTGTACAAATATAATACGGCCACAAATATAATGCGAAAAGAAGCTTGGGCCCTTAGGACTGGAGAAGAGTAAGTTCTAGGGAAGCAAAGGTAGCTGCGAGTAATTCTGTAGATAATATGGTCGGCTCCGGATCACTGTGCACGAAGACGGCATTGTCATATATGTATGCTGTCACTTTTGTTTTGATAGGCAGCAGTTCAGAAATGTGCGTAACATAGTTAAGTATGGCAAGGCTTCCGATGCTTACACATCTCAAGCAAGGGTGGCTGTCGTCGCCTCCATGCCAGTACTTTCTGGGTGTGATCTAGATTATAGGTGAGTTCCAGGTAAAGCAGGCTGTCTATTCACTGAGGAGACAGGGTGTTTGCTCGAAGTGTCATTATTTCCAGTTTAACATGCTGCACTATCTTCCAAACGCGGCTTGTTGCTATAATCCTGCATCATTGTGAATTTTACGCAGTGCAGCTATTTGCCTAAGTGACAGTGATGAAAATTTTCACTGTTTTCTTTGGCAAGGTAGGTGCCTTCATGTGGCACTTACAGATATCTGAAGTATTTTGCGAAGGAAGAAATGCGTGTATTTTCATTTGTTGCGTTTTTTTTAAGGAATAGCTCAGGTTCAAGAATTATTTTCTGGTTCATATTTTTTTAGTAAGTGAGTGAATTTTATTTCATCATATTGTTAACTTTCAGTCTTTTCTGGTGGACATTATCAGAGCAAAATGGCACTCAAAATGCATCTGGCTTTTGGAAATATTTGTCCATCTAGTATGTAAAGTTTATCTACTTTGTGACAGTAGCTGGACCTTGCTTATGCTTTATGTGATTTTCCTTTGGAAAACAGTGAAGAAAGGGGAAACGGTGGTTGGGCATCGAACAGGTGCCTTCTTTTTTATAAAAGTGCTGGCTGTTATGTACCCAATAATGACTAAAATGGTTCAGCTTATAATTTGGCAGCATCCATTTTTATAATAGCAGCGCATGGTTTTGAGTGTGCATGCGTGCGCGCGCCCATTCAGGCAATGCATTTACTCGCCTTTCATGTCCTGGGCAGTGAAAAAGTTCCGAGAGCGCTGCAGAATCGGCACTGGAGAAATGCGCACCCCTTGTCGAACCTAACTAGTGCCAACGTTCTTAGATTAGAGACAGTTGGAAAACTTTGCAGTGCAGAGTGGGCCCAAACGATTGCCTATATGATGTCAGCGAAAGGTGAATGATTAAGGCGGAAAGTTTAAATGCTACTAGCCCTCTTCTTTCAGCAATGCAATGGAAAATTAAACTGGGTTTGCATTTTTTAAACACGCTTTTGTATGCATGAAAAACCACCACGTTGGCAGACGTATCTCAAGCAGGCAGGCAGCAGACAACATGCTTGAGCTGCGTCTGCAACCACCTTGCTTCAGACGCGTCAGTAGACGCTGTGGCTTTCATATGCGTACAAAAGTGTGTTTAAAAACGCAAACGCAGTTTTATTTTTCATTGCGTTGCTGAAAGAACAGGGTAAGTAGCATTTAAAATTTCCGCCTTACCCATCCACCACAGTGAGGGGGAGAGGCGCTGCAGTCGTTTTGGGATTCGCAGATGCCGGATAGGCGATTGTTTGGACCCACTCTGCAGCATGGCGCACCAGCACAGTTTTCCAACTGTCTCTTATCTAAGAACATTAACAGCACTCCGTTGAACGCGTCAAAGTTGACCGGCGTTCTGTAATTCGTTTATAGGAAATTAAAGGTACAGTATCTGTCACTCGCGGTATCTCACTGACACATCTCATGGACGAATCTCGCCGACGTGAGATGAGCCTAGAAAAGAAAGGCTTTTGCCTTAATACTTGGTTGACAGGAAGGGATAGGCGCAGTATCTCTCACACTTGTTTCTGTGGACACCTGAAGTCTTTTGGGGCACCATCGAGTCCACACGCAGACAACCGGATTTTTTTTATAATAGGGCTAGTAAAGTTTTCACTTTAAAATCAACACTGGCAAACAACTCATCACACAGGGCGGCTGCATCAGCATTTGTGTGTTTCTGCCTTATGGGCAGTGACTGGTGAAGGTCATGTGATCATCCTACCATGCCTGTTGAAAAGTTCACTTAATGGCTAGTGTTGCCAAGCAGCAATGTTTCAAATTGCGCTCACATTATTTCAGTGACGAAGCTTCCTTTTCATATACTTAAGATAAGACAAACCAGGCAAACATGAAATAGGCTGAAAGCAGCCATTCTCCTGAGGTAGTAAATATATCAAATGTAATCAGTTCTGCATTGTTGTGTGATTACAGTGTAATATGATAAACTGCAGTGAGCTTAGCTGTTATACCGTATTCATTGATAAGACAGTTTGGGGCCTATTGTTTAGCTCCAGATAGGGAAAAAAATGTCTACAGGGTTAAGACCATTTAACCGTTAACTGACTAGCATTTCACAGCAGTTGGCTTCTTTCACTGCGCTGCATTTCATTGAAAATGCAATGTAATAAATAGACCAACAACGTAGAGCCTGAGTAGCTCTGGAACGTTAAACCCCAAAACCAAATCAAAAGCACCATTGACAGGTTTGTGCATGGAGGCATTTTTCTACACTGGAAAGAACAGTGATGAACTGTCCTTACACATGACATGTAGTTAGGCATATTCTGCTTTTAAGCAAAGAAACAGTTTTAATAAGGGCTTTCTAGTGTGTAGGTGCTGTGAACATTTTTATAAAGCTTTGGGCAGATCTAGATACCATACATTTTGTGCAAAACATAGAGTAAAACCTCGTTAATTTTACCTTCGAGGGACCAGAAAAAAATGTTAAAATTATCCAAAAGTTTGAATTATCAAATGGTCTGAGAAAACTGTCAAAAACCGTTTGTATCCCCATAAGTGTATCTAATTAACACCTGGAATATTTTTATTTATATGTCTGAGATGAAAAGTAAGCGACAGGGATATTTTGTGGTTTCTTCACATGCTTTGCTTTGTGTTCGCTGTCGGGAATGTCAAACAGTTGCTCCGATATCTTGCCTTGGCATAGCACGCATGTCTGAGGTGCACGGGCACCATTTCTCTTCACAGTTTAGGTCCTAGGTCTATTTGGATGATCGCTCGCTTCAGGGGTAATACCTTGACATGATCCCTCATCCGAATTAGCCGGTGCATCCACGTCTGAATTAATGACCATCGGATGCCGTATTAGCGGTGCTCAAAATAACAACGTTTTACTTTTTACTGTATTGGCAAACCTACCATGATTTTGTTTGACAGTTTCTGTGGCTGGGCTTAGCAGTACAGGCCATCACAGAAGAGACACTACTATGAAAAAGAGGTGCTTCATGATTGGGCTGTTGAAAACCATCTAATTTTTGTTCGTAGTAAAAATCAACTTGGACTATATTGGTGTTTTTCTGGCAGCAGAAGATGCATCTTAGAAACGTGAATTTAAACATGCACAAATTTTTCTGCCACGATATTGAGATTTGTGATGTCAACTGAAGTAAATAGCAGTGCAGTCAAGCCTTAGAGATCCACACTAACAAAATTGCCTTAATGCGCTGTAGTTTTCTTGCAAGAACAATTCGTGGTCGTGAGTCATGACAGCTGTATTCACGTTCTGACCTTCTCTAACTTGTACAGTAAGTACCATCTTCATGATCAGAATGTGGCGATCTATCGATATGGGCTAACTTGAATCGATGCCTTTTGAATGCGTATTTGTGCCGCACCAAGTGCCATTGCGCTACATTAGAAAATTAATTGCTTCTTTTAAAACGCAGCAAGAAACTATGGTTTATTTTTTTCGTGTATTGACTGCTGTTGAAGGAGCATGTTCTTGTTCTAGTGCTGAAGTTATTCTATGCTTACAAATGGTTCCCTAGCTGTGCTGAGATTCTCATTCCTGTTGATATAGTGAGTTTAAATGGGAGTTGCAAGAACTGTTAGGAATTCTTGTGCATCTCTGCTTTTGTATGACTGTGGTGCCAATGGTGGGAGAAAAGAAAGTTGTGAATGCAATTGAAAGTCTAATGAAACTACAATGACATCACTCCCGATGTTCACGCTTGTTTTGTTATGCCTCACAATAAAATGACTAAGGAGGAGTGGACTCGCTGCAGGGAAGCAGGGAAATGGAATGTGTGTACCTGTCATCGTGAACACTGGTGATATGAAGTGTGAAGCAATCTCATCTTTTCTGCACGGCAAATTAGTCCGAGCAAGGTCTGAATGGACATGTCCTCTGTTTTTCGTTGTTACCATGTACATCTCACTCAACATGCAGTTAGCTTCCACGAGGGATCATCACATGACTCCCTTCATTCACCAGAAGCTTCCAGCTCTTGGGTCCTCCTCATAGTGACCTCTTCAAGTAGTTTTTTTTTGTTTTGCTTAACTGATATATTAGCAAGCTAGTGTCATAGATCAGGCATATTGGGTAGCATATTTTGGTGTTATGTTTAAGTGCTCTTACACAAGATGTCCTTCAAAGCTAATCTTGCACCATCAAACTTCTGGTAAAACTCTTTACGATGTCTTGTTCGTTCAGGAGTAGGACTGGCAAAACTAATGTAAGGGAACTAGCGATAAGATTTTAAAACTCATGCATGTAGTATATGCATTATTTGTTGTTTGTCGTGCTCAACAGTATTAAATTGGATTTTCTGCTTTGTTCATTTAAATGTTTGATGTTGCTTTTGGGCCACAAAATTGAAAACATAGTCATAAATGATCCAGCTTGTTGTGCATGTAGTCTGGTGATTAATTCACCAGCTTTCAGACTCTCAGGACAGTGAAACTTACGTAAACAACCGATGGTGCTATAGTGTCTTTCAAATATGCAATCTTCGGAGTGCAGACGTGAAGGATTCATTGCACTTGATAATTGAGGGAATTCAAGTTTTTGGAGCTGTAATTTTGAATTTTGCTTTGCACTCTGCAAAAATACATCCTTTTTGAAACAGCTTTTTCTTTTCTTTTTTCCTTTTTCTTCTTTGTGGACGAACTTTCAGTGAGCATTAATTATCAAGGCACATTGTATCTTCTCAGTCCTTTTTCTCTGCAAGCTCTGAGGATGTTTTTGGGTTGTTTTTCCATTTTTGTGAAATTTTTGTCAAGCTTGCATATTAATTATTAATAGTTAATATTAACTCAAAAACTTCTTAATGAATGTGTTGTATGGTATCAGTGGGGAACAAAATTGCCCACAAATAGTCAGTAGCTGATGCTTGGGCATCGGTCTTAATAAAACACCTATGTAAATTATAAGGATAGCATTTTTTTCTGCATTTCTTGTGCCTGGAATTACTCACTCAATCCGTACATATGCAGTTATTAGTTCAACAGATATTGAGTGCTTATGAATTCCAATATACAGTAGCATACAGTGTCATGTAGCTACAGAAAAGTCGTTTTAGAACATGTACCGTGATGCTAATAATAATGGTGAGAATTTTCATTTCGGGTGGCCTTCCTTAATCAGCAGTAGTGTTTTTGTTGAGAAAGTTGTTTCTGCTCTCATACTGAGTTTAATAGTACTGAAGCGCACAGTAACTTTGTCTCTCTCTCAGCACTGTGCCTAAATTTAGTCTAGTTTTGTTCACTGGCATTTATGTGTTTCTGATGTTTATATATAGGTGAAGCCCAAGCTGCAAGGACAGGATTCACCTGGCATGATTGCTTACCGATTGTACTAAATGTGGTAATTCTTTTCTTGCTTTTGTTGTACCTAGCCTCTTCCTTTTGTACCTGTAGTGACACTTCTGCATGACTGCAACACTTTCGTGATCTCAGCTAAACTCTGGCAGTAACTTCTAGTGCAAGGCTTCATGTACAGAGAGTTAAGGGCTAGGCTTGAGCATTCCTAAGTATTCGTAATTTGTGGCTTTGTGCCACAGGAGGTTGTGGGCCACTGCTTGACATTTGGACCTGTTATGGTTTTGTCATTGCTACTCTTGGGATTTACCCTGCCTTTCCGAGGTGTGGCCCCAGTTGATATATCTTCTCCTGTGACATAATAATGCAGCATTGCTTCCTTCAATTTACAAAGTGTTGTGCTACATTGTTCTGCTAAGGATATGTGTTGCATGATTCTTAGCTAATACGTAGTGTGGTGACGAGTGCCAGTTAAAAATCTAGTTTGCATATTCTTGATGCTAAGGTGTTGTCTCTGCTTGTCCTTGGCACAATGATCTTTTCTTAATGAGGGATTAAAAAGGGTTGGAAAATAATACACAGATTTTCTGGGCAGATCTATTGAATGCATTTTCAGTATGATTTATTTGTTACCTGACCATTGTATGTTATACTCGTTCTCAAGACACTTTTGGTGATTTGGCGTAACAGTTTGGAAATACTTTCAAAAATAGAATTTTGGGCCAAAGACAAGCATAGACTTCAGAGTTTGAAGCATCTTGATGCATGAATCTTTCCTTGTATTCTTTTTTTTTTTTTTATTCAGTTCACTCTAACTGCGGTGAGTCCAAAAGCCAGGTTGAATCTGGGGTGTTGCAGAAGAAATTTTGGAAGGCCTCTCGGCGTCTCAGGTAGATGATGTCGTGCAACTTTGGCCTGCATGAGGAAGAATATTGTTTTTATCAGTAATATGCATACAGAAGAACTGTCTAATATGGTATCAAGCTTGTGCATTGTTAGCAGCTGTTTATTTTTTTTTTTTTCTTTGCAGCTTTACTTGTGTGCATTCTTGTATAAATGTACCCCCTCTGATGAATTGAGGTCGGTCTCTGTTTAGCTAAACAGTGCATAGTTGTTTCTTCAGTTATTGCAGAATGATAGGCTCCGTCTTCACAGCTACAGGGTCGTCCGCTTTTAATGCAAATGGTGGTCGCTCTATTCAAAGCGCAATTGCATCTGACGCGGTCAAATATCGAAGCAAAGTGGCCTGGGTCCAGAGGGACCTGCAGGCGTGGCCTGCCACTCGACTTCAATGCATGGTCGGGTTGGATGCAGTGGCGCTTTGAATGGAGTGACCAGTGTTCGCACTAAGAGTGGATGACCCTGTACATTCTTCATAAATGATCTTGGCCATTCTCTGGCTTAGCTGTGACGCTTCCTTTGTTCCTTCATAGAACTTTTCTAAAGCGTAAATCATTCTGTTCATTTGTTCCCATTCTTTTAGAGAAGGTCTCAAGACAGTCTCTGTTGCTTTCTTTTTTATGCATATGTGGTTGAAGAACTACATACCATGCATATGCACACAAGGGCTGCACTTCCTTTTTCATGATTTTGACTAGGTGTGACTCTTATAGCACTAACATTTTTTATTAAAATTTTCAGACTTGAATGAACCACCATTATGCGTCTACCGTTTATGTGGTGGCACGTGGCGAACCTTTCATTGAGTCAGTGCGTTAAAGGCTGTGGTGATCAGGCAATGCAACTGGCACGGGTCACCCAGGAAAATACAGGCTGATATATAGCTTACTTTAAGGCGAAAGTCTTACTTGGCTTATGAGCAGTGTCCACAGAATGTGTCTGCAGGGAGTGGCCACAGGTAATAATATACTGAGTACTTTGTTTCACAAGGTTGGGTTTGACCTCCTAAGGAAGTGGGATTACATATCTTGGCTAGCAAATTGCTGACTTGTTGTTGCTGGTAGCATTGGGTATATGAGGGTGAGAAGCACTTCTTAAAGTGGCCATGTATGTGTTCTTTAAGGGATTGAACCCTCTAATAATGGCGCTTATAGCTTCTGGCGCATGCTGTATAATCTGACAGAGGGTCGGGAATATACCCAACAGGAGCAAACAGGAAATGGAGATCACAGTTAAACATGAGTCAGATCTGCACGTGCCTGGTTTATATCCAAGTTGCATGGAATATACCTCCACCAGACAGGTGTATCCTTTGCATTTTAACTTACCTTGGTTGTGCAAGGTGTGTGTAGTGTTTTAAAAGGCTTATAGAGCCAATTAAAACACTGCAGCAAGAATGTACTGAGAGCTGTCTGATTCTGTGTTACATGAGCATTGCCGGTCAATAACACCTTTTTTTCTGTTTTTCATTGTAGGCAAGCGGCTTACTTGAGCGGCTCGAGTCAAAGGGTAATAGTATTTGAAATGGTTGGTAGATAATACATTTTCTGAAATGTCAAAAGTTTTGTTGTAGTATTTTATTTTACTTTGTATGGTTTTTCTTTGATGCAAGCATGTTTCTGTATTATTTTTCATGTTATTTTAGCCTAAGTGTACATATTGATGATTATTTTGTCCATGAGGCAAAGGTACAAAGATGTGGATTTTGCAAAAGGGGCATGGTTGGCTGCTTTATAATTTGGGTGATAACTGCTTTATCAGAATGGGAAGTTTTTAGACCTAGAAAGCAAGTGGAAATGCTGTTCAAGGATTATTTTCTTGGTTCTCATCCTTCAGATAATTTCGTCTGTTATGCTGCAAGGCACATTTGTTGTCTTTTAAATTGCTGTTAGCATTGTTACCAGTGCTCATTCTCATAAAACCTGTCCTGTGAAAGCCCCCTTATTTTTTTTTTCTTTTTTGCTGACTCCCTTTATAGTGCCTTCACACAAGCACTTATGCAAATGCACGAGATTTGTTTGTATGCTGAGGCAGCAGGGTGTCTTTCTGTATTGGCTTTGTTGGCCAACGAGACATGCATGAGCAGAATGCCATGGCACGATTCCCCCGGGCTTTATTCATTGGCCGTTTTTGTTTTTATACACAGAAATGAGGCAACACCCTTTCTCCTCACCGGCTTGGTCACTTCTGGCCAGGCAGGATATAAATCCACCTTTTTTGCAGTAAAAAAAAAAAAAAAGAAAGCTGTGGCTGTTTATTAAATGGCTATTAAAATGCAGCTATTTACCAAGTTGTACAAAGTGGTGCAACTTCAGTTGTCAAAAACATTAGTTGAATCTTTATACTATTCAAAATTTTTATGCTCTGACGAGCAGTAGTTATTGATTAAATCTGCACCATGGTGAAGCTTAGGTATAAGGAGGTCATGCCATTGCTTTGTGTCAGCTCATTTGCGTGACAGCCAGATTATCTTTTTCTTTGTTAGTGCATATTTACAACTCATTTAAATTTAATGCGCACAGCAGTGCATGAGAGCAGCAGCGTCATAACCGGCATCTGTGCATTTGGCAAGAGAGGAAATGATGAGAAGAGCCTAAGCGTCTGTCATATGTGGTTGTCTCCGCAGGAGCCCTTTCTGACCTTCTCGTACTGTTATGTTTAGTCTGCAAGCAGCTAGGCATCCTTTTTCTGCATGCTTTCACGAAGGCACTGAAAAGTACCAAGTTCCAGGAAGGCAGCGAGTAGCGAGCACTTGAAAATGTTCACAAGCAAGCCCACCGTTAACTTTTACTCCCTTTCAGTAGTCCTGTAACCATAGCAGAGTAATGAGCAGTGTTTGGGTGGTTGTCTAATTGCATGTGATAGTGCCATGAATGACAAACTAGTTTAGTAGATGCCAACTGAATGCTTTCCAATTGATGGCAAGGAGAACAGTTTTGACTCTACACTGACAGCAACATTGACATAATTTTTTAATGGACATATGGCAGCAAATGTAACAGCTATTGCTGCAGTGCGTAAGTCTCTAAAGGCTACTATACCATATGCCTGTCTGTGAAGCCAGGATGAAGTGTGCACATTGTAGGGTTGTTTGTTTTTGGGTTTTGTATTTTTTAAAATTCAGGTGGTTAAAGGGCTTGGCGCTATTTTTCAACTTGATAAGGAAGAAGGGGTTCTTCTTGGAAACATTCTGAAATATGTTTCTTTTTTTTTTTTTTTTCTGAGGGAGGTTCTTATCAGAGGGTGACAATTAGGGCTGTGCTTCAGGCTACTAAGAGGGCAAAAATCAGTTTTCAAGAAAACATTCCAGAATTCTGCATTGTTTTGGTAATTAATAATTGCTGCCAGCAAAGAGCCTGGAAAAGTTTTGGAACATGAAACATTTTATTCACACAAACTTATCACCTTTTTACACATATTCGTTAATATACCTGATCATCTGCATGTACAGCGTTTTGGTTTCTATACAACCTATCTGGTCTTTGGAGGTCAGCTGAGAGAACATCCTCAACATTTTTAACTTCACAGCTACCATTAGCTAAGCACAATGCCAACATGGCCTTTGCTAGCCCAGAGTATCGCACTGTTGTGTCATGTCAGTTCATGACTTCAACACCTGCATTAGTGGGGCAAGTACTGGTTAAAGCAAGTCTGTATCGTTGGTCACAGTGAGGTCGGTATTCACGCAAACTGAGTCAGAGAGGGCAGGCACAGTTTTTCCAGAAATAGGGAAAATCTGGTTTTACCCAATTTTCCAGGAACATGTTTGGGGTGCAAAAATTGGGTCTTACCCGAATAACCCTAGTCATTATGCCATTATGCACTCTTAAAATACGAAAAAATGCAGTCATTGTGGTAGTGCTTCATGTAAAGTGAAGGGACACGAGTTTAATTTTGGAGGAAACCTCAGCCAGGCCTTTGAAGCTCGAACACGTTTTCGGAAACCTGTGGAATTCCTTTGTACGCATTCATACAGTGTGATGCTCCTTGGAAGGAACCACCAAGAAGTTTTTTTTGACTTTGTGTGAGTGGTGTTAATTTGATGTCTCCCTTTGTGTTTCAACTTGTGCTTCTGTAGAGGCCAAAGCTAAGTGCTGTCCATTGCAGCCAATCTCTTTATGCTCTGTTTGTTTCTCTCTTATCCTTTTTATGAGGGCTGTGTGTAACTCCTGGGTTTTTCAATGTCACGTTGACGTGATGGTAGGCTTCTGTGTGTCCATATGGGAGGACCGTGCTATGGGAGAAATGGCTGTAAGCTTCTTTCTGGTTGAAGTACAGGCATATAGATTACACAAAGCTTGGCTGTTAATGCGAATATGTAACCACATTTAATTTTTTTAATTACTTCAGCTACTGTGAAAACACCTTAAAAAGCAGCCTTAAAGCATTATAGTTACCGTCTCTGACAATATTGCTTGTAGTTCTGGCGGTCTCCCAGATACCTGTATCTGCAAGTGGAGACAAGGTACTGAAAGAACCACGGCCATGAGTGCTGAAGACAGAGATACTGCATAGTCTTTTCTTGCCATGCGGTGCAGTGCTGCAACCAGCAGCTGTTCAAACATGGCCAGGCAGAAACAACATGTTCATCCGCAAGACGGTGTGTTGAACAGTGCCCTGCTTACAGTCACTCAGCTATTCAGCTAGGATAAATTATAAAGGAAGACTTTTTTTTTTACTGTAACTTTGCACTATATTTGTGTAGTCACTCCAGGTGATGCAAAAGCTGTCCTAACAACTCAAGCTTCATGACAAATACAAAAGCATGGGAGCTGCTAGATTCTACCTCTTGCTCGCATTAGGGGGAGCTAAGTTCACCGCAGCACCTGCCTCTCTTCAGGCCTCTACAGCCAAAGTGCAGCACGAAAATGAGGAAATGTTAAACATTTATTTCATTGTGATGGAATTGCAGAAAAACGTTGTGCGCTTAAAAACAAAACAAGCTTCGCCATGAAGGCAGCATTGAAAATGATGCGACAACATGCTTCACACAGCAGTTCCTGTTCCTGGCTTTCCAGAGGTAAAAATGGCAAGTAAGCAGTTCTTGAATTGCGACATATCACAGGTCCTTGGCCGCCTGTATATCATCAAAAAGTCTGCATGGCCATAACCCTGCAGTTTCAGAAGTGATGGCACAGGTCCGACAGATTAAAGGTATGGGGCAGACTTGGCGGCCCATTAGAAAATTAGCCCCCCCTCCCCCGTCTCCCCCCCCCCCCCCCCTCTTGTGCACACGCATATGTCTGGAAGACTAGCCAGCATTTCCACCATAAACGGCATTGTTAGGCTATTTTCTTCATTCAGCATGAGCTGTTGAACTTTGCGCGCTTGAAGATTCCTCACTGCAGTATCCTAAATTTTTTGCTGTTTTCATGCCATATGCATTTTATTACCCCACCTCATGGCTCATGTTTGTAGGATTAGGTAGGGCGAGGTTTAATTTGAGATATTTTGAGAATGTTTGGAAAGGTGAAAGGCGCCAACTTTTTCGCCCTTCCTTAACAAAGTAGCTCCATTTGTCTAATAGTAGTGGTAGCAGTAGTAGATGTCTGCGATAAGAGGAAGCTTGCTTTAGGATCGTGATCAAATTTTTACCATGGACTTGGGCAATGCTATGTTGTCCTGCTCACCAGTGAATTTCTGTTTGTGCTTAGGATTCCTATGGGCCCAGGGGTGAGTCCTCTCATAGAGAGTTAGGTTGGGTGTAGCTCTTGCCAGCTTGGCCAAAGGGCACTTAGATTACTGGCAGTTAAGGCTTTGCTGGCTGTGGATAACTCCTCTGTAGACTACCTGGTCAGTGCCGGGAGTGGAAGTGTCCCTGGCATTGCTTTCATTATGGAAGTGCTGTGTTCTTTGAAGAACAGCAGTTGGTACAATATTTTAGTCTGAACACCGAAAAGCTTTTATGAGATAATCACAAACAGTGTTAGAGTGGCTATTTTGGTAGTGCACTAAATGACCTTTTGAATGACTATTTCACTTTTATGACAGAGCATAACAGCGTTAATTGCTGAAAGTGAGGTGGCACCAACTGTCATTGAGGTGCAGTTTGGGCTTGGAGCACACACTGAGACAATTCAGGGCTTCATGGCAAGAACTGTGCCAGTGGGTGCTCCATCATCTGCACATATTTTACGGGTGTGCATGTGGCATGCTTCTGTATCTGAGGTTTGTGCATTCCATTTTGAAAAATATAAAAAGGTGTGTTCAGGGTTAAATGCAAGATACCAGAGCCTTTGCTTTTATATGCTTTAAAGGGACATCCCTGAGGGGGCAAGTTAAAGTTTACCTGTATTCACAAAGTGATCACTCGCAGAAATAGCCGTAAAGCAAAATAAAGTGTATCCGTTACCAGCTAGCTTAACACGAACTGCGTCACAATTTTTGGGTGTAAATCTGCAAACCTAGTCTATATTGCCTTAAACTTTAAAGTGGGGCAGCCAGTCCTCTGTTTAGCATCAAGAGTTCTGAATTGGGGGGCAGGAACGCTTTTAAATTATCTCGGCCATAAAAGCATCATGTGCTGTTGGGAAAATGTTAACTAGGAAAAGCCAGAAAATGAATTTTTATTAAAATTTTGATGGCATTGTCCTCCGGGTCTCGTCAAGTACCTCATCTAATCTGCTTTCCAAGGTGCAAGAGAAGTTCAATCATTAAAGGGACAAAACACTGAAATTTAGGCATCAGATTTTTTCGGTGCAGTGAAAAGTCTGTTGTCTAAAGTGTTCAATTTCATAGTGGTTTTGACAGACACTCTGTCAAAATTTTCACAATTTTTCTATCGGTGCATGCGCCCGTTTTTATGTAGTCCGATGCTGGAAACCATGAGCAGCGACTGTGATGACAACTGGTTGTCAGCAAAAAAGACTTACCCAGAACAATTATAAATTTCACTCGCCAGACTGTAATAAGACATTTTTACCGTAGAGTAGCGTCCATTGCAGTTTCTATACTCAATGCTTTTACAGCACAGTAACTGACGCCTCGTTGGCGAAAGCTTAGTGGGCCCCATAACTGCTTCATCCAAGGAGTCCAAAACACTGTGGCACTGTCTAGTAACAAAAGCTGAAAGCATGCCACTTGCAATGCGAAAGGAGGGGTGTATTTTTTTTAAGGGTACACTGGAGAGAGTGCAAAATATAACAAAATATGACAATTACTCCTAGAAGAAAAAAAAACAGTGTGCACTTATGAAAATTAGTGATAATTTGCTGAGATGTAGTCACTTGGGGTACTACAGTGATGGTAATAGTGTTTCTTCACAAGATGTCGCCTCAGTTTTTATGCAATTTTCAATGGCAAATTGAAACTGTAAAGCCTCATTGATATTGCAGTGCTTGATCTGTCTATATGAGGCAAGATATCATTTTTACCATAATCTCATGACATATTTTGGCCAGTGTTGTGCCCCTTTAAGTGCGTGTGGTAATATGGTCAAAACCATATGGAACAGGTGGCGTAAGGCAGCCCTTCAACAAATTTCATTTGAAAGTGCCTTCATGTTCGTGCAGTCAGACATGCAAATAGCATTTGTTTCAGCCTATATATGCACAGACCTTTGCTGAGCAAAATGTTTGCGTTATACGTACTGAATTCCATAGTAATGAAGAAGGCTTTGGCAGGCTCTCATGTTGCATAGTTGTAGGTTATGTCTGTCTAGTTTAACAGTGGCTGACGTGCATGGGTGTTTGTGCAGCAGTGTAGAGGTATTGAGACCCTGCGTTCATGTTTGTGAACGCAGCTGGACATTGATACGGTAGTCTGCCTGGCCTATGTATACCCTCCCACATTTTTAACCTGAACGCGCGAGCGTCGACCACCGAGTCGATTAGCGCCGTATGACGGAGGATAGCGGCGCAATCGGCGAGAATACGCGCATGCGCGCAAGGAACATTTCAGCACAGCTTTCATGTACCAGGTTGCTACGGGACTCGGGAACGACACTACCTGCTTTTTTGTCCGTTATCATCTTCTGTTCTCTTAACGCCACTGAGAAAAGATTAGAAAAGGAAACATGGTTACCGCCCCCTTCCCTGTGAGAGCGGAATGTGTGGAGTGATTAGCGAAGTAATCCGATCAGATGCCGTTGCTGTCACCAGGGTATATAACGCTTTTCATATGCTTTCTTACCAGCGTTAGCAAAGGCTCACACTGAGCTGAATTTATTTGTGGTAAGACACTGGCAAGGCGTCTGCGCTACATCTTCACAAGAAGGAAGTTTTTAATCAGCAGGGTGCGCACTAAAAGATTCCTTGTTTGCTGCTTGAAAGTGCTGCGTGAACCTTAGGAAAAAGAATTAAAAAAAATACGTACGTAGTATTATCAGTGGATGCATATCGCATTCTACCCAGCTCAAAAGCTGTCCACTTCACCATTTCTTTATAACTTGATTGCAATGTTCAGAGAAAAAAAAAAAGCAAAGGACAATAACAGCGCTGAAAAGAAGCGGGGGTGGGATCTGGTACCCGGGACAGCATGGAGGGGACAGCTTCATCGGACTGCTCATCGCATTGCACGCACGCGCGTATTGTCGCACAGTTCAACGCTTTGCTCTGTTAAGCCCGGGCTCACTTTTGCCCGGGATACATGCGACACGATGTTTTTTCCACGATGTTCGCGCGTCCAAAAGTACCGCGCCGACGCAACGCAGGACGTTTTTCGCGTGCCGCTTCCCTCACCAGACGCGCTTTTTTTTTTTTTTTTTTTTTTTTTTTTTTTTTTTTTTTGTCACGCTGGCTTGTTTGGCGTTTCGTGGAGCGATGGGGTCTGGAGCTATTTTTCCCTTTCCGCAGAAAGGATCAAGTAGCCAATCGGAGACGACCGCGGACTGTAACGGCGGTCCTAAAGCCCTTACGTCATGGAGGGCTTTAGTTGGCGCTACTTCGGCGGAAAACGTCATGGAGGGGTTTTAATCGGTCCAAGTTCAGTCGTCCAATGGCCCGTCGGCGGAGGCAAGTGCGCAAGCGACGGGAGCTACGGGAGTACAGCAGGAAGCGCGCTTTCCGGTCTTCGCTGGTGCACGGCCGGACTCTACGGCGGCGGCGCGCGCTTTCGCATGCTGCCGCCGCTCGAGCCCAGCTACAGCTGGTGTCAGTTGACTATTCCCTTTGCTGGTTAATGTCCTTTCTCAGCGCCTCCTCCAAGTTTCCCTCTGGTGTGAGCCGGGCTTTACACGGCGCTTATCGCAAGCGTGGTCGACGCTCGCGCATTCAAGTTAAAAATTGGGAGGGTGTGCACCTTCCCAAATGGCCATATATGCATCGCCTTCTACGGTCACAAGTCTACGGCGCAAGACCTGCCGTGATGGCTCTCGCATTCAGAAACTTCCCATGGCCGCAACTTTACTTTGATTTCCGCCTAGAGGATTCAAGGTAGATGAAAGCGAAATACAGCAAAGTTCGAATAATGGTCAAGCACCTGCGCGTGAAAGAACCCCCCCCCCCCTCCCCCCCTAATCGATCGAAACGACTTGGTAGCTCTGCGCCGCCAGATCCCTTTTAGCCCATATATGCAGCTATGGCACAAAACTCGTTAAAGACCAGTTATCGTTAGGGGCAACCGTTCCCTAGAAAATCCGACGTCCGCGTTGTGAGCGAAAAATCATATGATCTGTCAGGTATAGTTGGCAGGTGCCATAACCGCGTTTACAGATTGGTCGACGGCTTGGTCAAACGGGTTCGGGTTTTTACAGGTATTTACGTCGTACCTACAGAAGATCAAATCAGTCGACATTGTCGACCATAAACCCTGACTGCTCATTGGAGGGTCAAATTCTAAAGTTAAAGCTCAGCTACTTTGGTCATCTGATAAGAAGAGAGGAGTCGCTGGAGAAAGATTTGATGTTGGGAAAGGTTGAGGGTCACCGGAGAAGGGGTAGGCAGAGAACGCGATGGTTAGATGGCATCCTCGAGGCGCTGCAGATGAAGTTATGTGATGTTAGGAAGATAGTGAGAGACCGGAAAGCGTGCTTTGATATGGTCCATAGGGTCACGAAGAGTCGGACACGACTGAACGTCGTACCTAAGCCTGGTACATGTATCTACATAATGCGATTATGCACCTATGATCTCGCACATAGTTATGTGCGATGTGACAGATGCACAAAAAGGGTTAGCGGTTAAGCGAGCAGTAAAATAGATATACGTTAACGAGGTCCTTAATTAAGAGGAGCCGCACATTAATGCAAACGAGTCATGCCTTGGAGGTCCCCTCTATTTCCTCTCCTCGCATTGCCCTATATTAATGCGAAAGGATTTGTAGGCTATGTAGCGTCGGAAGTTTCCGCAATTTAGGGTCATTTTTAACCTACACCAGTGTAGAAAGACTCCGTTTTGCTACGTTAGTGTAGCTGGTATAGGTTAAAAAAGGGCCCTAATGTGTCGCTGGAACTTGTCTCCTCGTGACTCATCAGTGACCGGATGAGAGTCTAGTCGTAAGTCGTGGTATAAAGAAGTGCGCTTTCATCGGCGAGTCATCAAAAGTGTCGAGTCACGTAATTGAAGGCTCATGAGACAAAGTGCCGCGTCACGTCGAGTGGTATCATCGGAGGTCGAAGTATGGCGGTCGGATCTTAACGAAATGGGTATAAGTATATATAGGAAGGCGTCGACAAGCAGCCGTCAACGTATCGCCAACACTGATTTCGCATTCTCCCAATGCATTTTCTTCGGTAAATTTTGTTTTCAGCTGCCGCGCTCAGGTGCCTCTGTTCGATGGCAGATGCCGCATCTGGCAAAAATATTTGCTGTCCTTCTTAGGTTATTAAAAAAAAAAAGCGCCGGGTTTTCTTGCGCTGCAGGGCTCTGACACTCTGTACTGCACCGTTGTCAGTGAGCCGTGTGTGAAGCACCCACAAGCCATTGCCGCATAGTCACCACATTTGCAGGACTCGCATGGCATCTCCAGAGCACTTGAATGTTTGCATGCCACAATCCTAGCTATACTTTCAGCTTCTGTTATTCTGGAAGGGCCTGAGGAGCGCAAGGCCAGAAACGACAGAAGTGGGGACGATATGTTCCAGTGTTTCGATAATACATTACCGTTTTTCACCCGATTTCGGTTGCCCTGTTCCGTTACGTCAGTAGGCGACGGAGAGGCGCGGCAAATGACGCCGTTATCTGTAGCATAGCTTTTTGATCCAGTTGGGAACGAGTTTTTCGGGTGCTCTAGTTGCTTATGAAGTGTGGTGCCATCTAGAAGCGCCCAGTAAAAGCTATTTGCTCTGGTCAGCAGTGGAGAATAGAACTCTACAGCGCGAGCACGACCGTCACCACAGAGAACTTCACAGCACGACGAGGCTTCGAAAGCATCGCCACGTCACTGTTTCTTTTATTTTTATTGCGCGTGACACTTCAACTGCTCTGACGTCACAGCGCACATGAACAGGGAGTATGACAGAAAAAGGGATGCAATGAGCCATTCAGATCACATGCACTTGCGCATATATTCTCCACTTTCGTTCGAGGGGCTTCACATTACTATAAGCAAGAGATAAAACTTGTTGGCAATGCCCTACTAGCTGCCATCTGCTGATCTTGCGACGGCATTCGCTGTCATTAAAAACATTGCTGGTGGTTTAGCTACGGTTAAACCTAGTGTGTACGCGATAGCTTCATTCGCGTCCCTTTCTTCAGGCCCCGTGCTGCAGCAATGGCCTGGCCGCGCTACTCGATTTGGCTAAACTAGCTGCACTAGTTCATTAAGTGCAGCATCTTCGTAATTGTTTTTCCTGTGCAGCGCGTGACCCCTGCACCTTGCCATTTCTTTTGCAAAGGTGCAGGCCTAGTTCAGCGCGAGTTACCGAATCTCTGAACTGGCCGGTTGGCAAGTGCAGCGCCAGCGGCGCTAGTGTCGCGCTGCACCTGGCTGCTCCTGAACTAGCGCTGTACGCTCTCGGCACTCCCTTGGATCCTGCCAGAACTGGTGCAGAAAGTGCAGCCAAATCTAGTAGACCTATACTCAGTCACAAAGTGACGTCAAATTATCATGTGACACCGAACCATACGCCCACATCATAGCTCATCACTTTGACCTTGACCTTTGTAATCATGGGGTGCGGCACCACAAGTTTTCCATGGTTTGACCTCTGGCTCACTTGAAGGTCATATCCTGTGTACGGAGGCTTTGGCTTTACATATCTCGTAGTGAAGCTATCGGTTCAAAAAAAAAAAAAAAACCGCGTCAGCTCGCATTCAGTCTTATTGGATGCAATCGCGGCGTGGCGATTTCGGTATTTTTATTCTTTCAAGCGAAAATGACCGTCAGAATAAAATGATGGTGCGCTTTGGGCAAAATTCCGTCTGCAGTTCGTTTTTTTTTTTCTGTTTTAGACAAATCCTTTAAAAACTTGGGGGATGCTAAAAAATTTTCTCTTTAAACCACGCTTTAACCGGCAAAGTCCCGCTATGTAGTCTGAAAAAGAATGTTTTGACTGCAGAAGTAGTATAAATTTTTAAATTCGCTTTAGAACATGTCGGCCGCGGCCTGCACTGTGCTATACAATATACGCAAAAAAAGGGGGGGGGGGGCAGGAGGGGTCGCTAGTAGTAAGCGTGTTAGAGGGGCACACAGTGAACGTGTTGTGGTGCGTATTTTAAAACTGAAATGTGTACTGATGTTACAGTGATGATAATTTTAAAATTGAAATGATTGAATGAAAAAATTCGTGCAATGAAAAGGCTGTGGTAAAGGCGCTTCGCATGCAGTGAAAAGGCTGTGGTAAAGGCGCTTAGCAGCATATTTACCATAAAGTGAAACGAAGAGGCGTCCGTGTGCTGTGCGATGTCAGCGCACGTTAAAGATCCCCAGGTGGTCGAAATTACTCCGTAGCCCTCCACTACGGCTCCTCTTTCTCTCTTTCCACTTTAACTCCCACCTTCCTTCCCTCACGGCGCGGTTCAGGTGTCCACAGAAAACGAGTGAGACAGTTACCGCGCCTTTCCCTTCCATTGAACCAATTATTATTATTATTAAAGTGCCATAAAAATGTTCAGGCACAGAAGTAAAAAGAGGCAGATTTTATTTCGTCCAACAAAACTTATTCAGTTTTGCCACTCAGCTTTTGCTCACTGCCTCTGCAGTGGGCTGACCCATGCGGAAAGCTACTGAGGTTTGGCCTGAGTGGCGTGGTTGTAGTCTGGAACAGGTCAGTGGGTGAATGTGTGTGGGAGGGGGGGGGGGGGGGAGTATGCGAGAGTTACTAGCCACACTTGGATCCGTGTAGGGTCGCATGTGCCGCTGTTTGGCCAATGGCTACCCTGGCATAACGCCTCCGTGTGACCGCTACTGGACGCTCTCTACGACGCGCTACTGCTCTGCTTCTGGCTCCATGTCGAAGGAGATGACGTTTGCTCACGGCAGACCCCAGCTGTCAACTGCTGCCTTGCTCACTGCGGAGCCACCATAGCGGAGCTAGCATGCTAGCATTTCCAGGGACTATGGCGGAGCCATCGCTGTAGTCGCCGCAAGCCTCCATAGATGACGTGGTACGTGCCGTCATACACCACATCTAGGGTGCTTCAATGTGCACCCCACTCCGCAGGACGCGCGCATCGAAGCACCTTAACCACGCCGCTTCAGTGACCTCTACTCAAAACTGCATCTCGGAATTTTTCGCACACGTCGCCTACGACGACGCCGTGTTCACGACACGAAAACCCTACAACCAGGTAAAGCGGCCTTGCAAAGAACCGGCACCTTTTGTATCAATATGCCGGAGTGGATACCGCCCAAGCGGTGACAACGTTTGTTTTTCACGACATCGGTTGACCTTGCACAACCTACAGAGTGGGAAGAGGCATCAAACGGGCATAACTTTGAAGACACACATATACGAATGTGGATCTCGCGATTTCACTGAGAGCGCCTCGACCGGCTGCTTGTCAGCCATGCACATTCCTAAAGCCGCTGTAAAAACGTTTAGCACACTCTCAGTCGGCAGCGCTCCTATGTGGCAGCCGCTGGCAGTCATTGCTCTGTGCCATCTAGACCCCATTGGTATAAAGTGTCAAACATATTTGTCTGGCAACTATGGAAGCAGAAAAGCTCAGCTATTTTATAACTGCATGCTTTCAATATTGAACGCCCATTTCTGTCAGACATGCGAAACACTTCGCCACTTCTTGACAGGGTCGGCGCGAGCTATGGCTGTGCCATGAAATAAATGGCGGTGTTAATTCCTAAAATTGGTGACGAGTACTTCAGTGCAACCGTCACAAAAAAAAAAAAAGGCGAGCCCTCTTGCTACGCAAACACCAACAGTGAGCAAAAAGCTTTTGGCTTCACAACACGTTCGCAATGTGGCGCGTCGCAGGTGACTAGCCAGAATACTCGCCCTAGGAGGCATCGTTACAGTATCGTCGGGTATTGGCGTCTTGCGCTGCCCAGGGGGCGTCACGAAAACGCTGCTAAAAAGCGCCCCCTAGGCGTCTGCTGGGTAGTACAAATCCCCGACGTCAGCATCCGAATGCATGGAGTCAGTAGATGGATTCACCGCTTTAATTTGTATTACGTATCAATTACAACAAATGTAAGGCACTGAAAATTCGTTTAGGGCTGTCACACTTAAAAAAGGCAATAAATAATCCAACGTCAATGCAGCAATCGGAGGCGAAGTCGGCGCGGTGCCAAGGCTTCGAGATCGAGCAGTCGCCACCCTAGTGCCATACGGCGAACCCTGCCCAGTGTAGATCCGTGTTCGCTTTGCGTGCCAGCCGCAGTGACGTGCGCGCTTGCGGCGTGTACAAGAGTGCTTTTTGTTTGTTTCGCGGTTCCTGTGTGCTTTTGCTTGCATATCTGCCTCTTGCAAAGGAAATATGAACAGGCTATTACCCCCCACACTCCATTAAAAAAAAAAAATACTTTTCCATATCAAGTATTCCACGCTGGAAAGGATATCATCAGTCGCGGTCTTCGGCGCTTGAGATTCTTTGACAAGCGGTGTCTCAAACGAAGCGCTGTTGTCGTTAGGTGCCGTGTCATAGCAGAACAGGTTGCTGCCGCCAATACAACTTAATGCAAACGCTCAAAAATCATGTCCCGCTTCTGTTTGGAATACCGCAACTACTGAAACATATGCGACCGCAGTCTGCTGCATAGCAAAATCCAGTTTGGGGGGTGGGGTAGGTGGTGAAGGGTGGCTGTTCCTGGCCCTACGGGTCTGGGACGGTAGGTCAACGCCGCTTGCGGCGGGGGCTAGCCAGCCACCGACTTTTTATCTGTTGTAGGCCGTCATTGCACCCGCTACCGCTTAGGTGGTGGACGGCGGCTGTTGCGGCGCGCTCTTTCTCTCTTTTTTTCTTCTCTACTTTCTCCTGTCCGCACGAGGCAGCGGAGGTGGCTCAGCTACAAAGCCAGTAGCAGGCCCGTGCATTTCCTTTTCCTTCTTCCTACAGCCACAACAACAAGCCACTCTGGCATTCTGTACCTTCTGTATCCACGAAAGTTGTCTGAGTTTTTTTTTTTTTTTTTTTTTTTTTTTTTTTTTTTTTTTTTTTGCTGTAAAACCTCTGTCGCGGTGTCTGAGTAGTAAGGCGCTCGACTGCTGATTTCGAAAACGGGGGGTTCGATCCCGGCCGTGTCGAAAGGCGTTCCTCGGCTGTGGGATTTGACTGCACGTTTAACAACCCCACGTGGTCGACGACACCGAGGCCCGCCCTTAAACTCATATATGCATTTCATTTTTTTCTTTATTTTCTGTTGAAGGATTCTGCGCATTCGTAACAGTGTTAATGAGCATATTTCGCTTTAGAGAAATGCTCGAACGTTTAAGAAAGAAATCTTCGAAGCACAGCTGTTACACTAAATATTACATAATACACATAAATCAATGTACTTTGGTAGCCCATTAGAATCATTAAACCCCTTTTCGTATATGCTGTCTTTCGAGCAAACCGGTTGTTTCTGACAAGGGGAGTAAAATAGCTTCATACGGTCTTAACCATCGGGATTACATCGGGAATAAATGCATATGTATAGTCACGTGATAAGATGAACACTATTTCTTTCAGAGTAGTTTTATATACGGCACCTGTTTTGGAAGTAAACGACAGAACCGCCCCAAGTCACTGCTAAACAATAATTACAATGATAAAGAAATCTTCAGCCTTCAAAATTCCTTGCCAGAACATATGACAGTGACCAAGCACAGTTTTTACGATGTCTTCGTAGCTACTTGCACTTTAACGTTACTAAAAATTAATCGCTGATAGTCCTAAATTTTGTCAAGTGTGTAAAGGTTCTGTCACATGGTGAAATTCATTGTCATTAAAAAAATTACGCTACTAATTTACCATTTATAAACATCCCACACATAAGAAATTTCTTATACTTCCCTCGGCTTCTGGAAATCATTTAGAGTCATTTCACAGTGCAACATCAGATTATTTGCCGCAAGAAGCATCCGCCTTGTTGTGAGCTCTGCAAACTCAATCCACTCACCGCACTACACGTGACCAGTCAGCTTTCCTGTGCGGCGAGGTTTCCTGTACAGTGTCGGCGTAATCTCATTTTTGGGGAATACTTGTACCTGGTTGTCTAGCCAGAGTTGATGTCCACTCAGTCTACGGCAACCCGCCGGGCAATACTACATTTAACTTGCTTAATCCTCGAGTCAAGTAGGATATAATGAACCAGGCTACTTAGATTTATTCTAAAGTACTGCAGGTCAGAGCACGAACCTTAATTGTATCTCCATGGGCTTGACACTAAATTTGCCTGTCTCACTCGTATAAGACACGCGCACGCTGTTGAAAAGGCGATATGTCATGTTCAGGCTCAAGTATCAGGCCTGTGCGCGCCGTACAACGCAAAAGGTGTACAAAGCGATGCCAGTAAATCTAAGAAGGCGGGTGATTTCGCGCCTTTTTTCTTAAAATCCGCGCATCCTTTTTTTTTTTTTTTTTTTGCTGCATTGGCGAAATTCACGGTTTCTTTTTTTCTGCAATCTTGGAACACTCTAAACATAAATCGCTAATGCATTGTATAAGGCGCGTTTTTATCGCCAACAAACCCGCTGCAAACTCGGAAGCAGACCTACGCCGCGTGCGTTTCTGCGAGCGCCGCCGGCTGCCGATCCCCACTATCGGAGCGACGATGGCGCCACCTCTAGGTCGTGGAGCTCTACGAAGGCTTTGCACGCACTGGGCTGAAGCAAGTGAATGCACGAAACCGCAACGCGGATAGACAGCGTAGACAACCCCTTTAAGTCCACTCAACAGTCCGCACAAACAGTCCTTCCGGTGGGCACCTTGAGGCGGCCGTGCAATGGGCCGCTGGGGTTTGCGTTCATTCATTTCTTTTCATTTCATTTTATTACCTTAAAGACCCCTCGCGGGGAATTGCATAAGGTGTGGGATGAGCAGAAAAGGTACAAGATAATGCAATATATGTGATCACGTACAAAAATGTTGTTTAGATTGCTAGCAAACGATTTGCACATGCATGCAAAAGTGCATGCATTTGAGCTTGTAAGTTGACCTTCAACTGGTTCTTGCTTTCATTGCGATAGCAATACTGCGCCAGGTTTCGGCCCGTCGCGTCGTCCCGGGATTGAAGGGCCACGTTTGACCTTCAACAGCCGCGAAGACTAAGAAGAAGAAGACGACGAAAAAGAGGAAGAAAAAGACGACGAGGAAGAAGAAGAACGCTCGGTCACCCTCAGCCAGTGCTTTCGCTCCACATTCGATTCAGCAGCATTGAACCCTTCTCATTTATATGTGGGCTGGCAGCTTACGCTCTCGCGTCATACCCTTAAAGGATGAGCTTAAGTGTCCCCAATAATGTAGCACCTTACACTGATAGAGCGTGATATGGAAATAATATAGCAGGCAAAAGAAGCTTCCGCCGTGGCTATCGCAATTCAACTATAGGGTTAACCAGAGTTAAAGCACAACTAATTTTTTACGCACCGTTTAGCGATAAGTCACGCTCGTAATGTCTGGAAATACAAAGTTCACGTACTGCAAAGTCGCACAAAAAGCTTAAGCTGGGACTGCATAAACGTTCGAATTACACCGCGGCAGTCGCTTCGGGGTTCGTCGTTGGGTGCAGATATCAGTGAAGGCACGCTGACCTCGTTCCGCTAGTGCTCAACTGTCAGCTGTCTTTAACTTACATGCTTGCAGCTCTCGAGCCAAAGCTTTTGCCTTTTGGCTCAGTGGGGACTTTGCATATTAGAAGCGCACTGTCAGATCGAGAACGCGTGGTGCATGACCGAAATGGTATTGTCGGCTACTTAGTAGTTATAAATATGCGCCAAATGACGTCTATTGATGTTTTCTCTTGAAAGTGAATGGCTGCTTTCATTGAGATATCAAACTTTTAAAGTAAACTCTAGTTTTTCGTCCGCACCTTTCGTTGCTTGACGTACACACAGCTTCCGAAAACAGTAGCATAACGGACGGTTTCTCTCGCGATCACAAATAAACGCGCGTACATAGCTGGCTGTACTCTACATACTTCAGCCACGGCCGCTCAATGGAGGCGCACTTGGGTGCGGCCCGTCGCGTCGCCCAGAAGAGCCGTATTCACGGCCGGTCTCGAGGGAGAGCGCGCTTCTCTTCTCTTACGGCCTCTCCAATGGGGTCTGTTTCCACCGCCCGCCGCGCCTCGGTGGGGTCGCCACCGCCCCACTGCTGCTCCTCCGCCACAGCCGTTCACGCGCAAGGGAAACGCGCGCTCGCTTTTAGCTTCGCCAGCGTCAGTTGCAACCGGCAGGTCCTGACATTTCGCTCCTTATGGTTTATACAAAGGCCGTAATCAGCATCGAACATTATCGTGTACGAGGAATAAAATACAGTCAACAATCCACTCACGCGCGCGCGCGCCTTCGCCAGTGCGGCCTTGCACGGTCGAATGAAGCTTCGGGTACACTTCAACATTTTTTGTCCCTAAGTTTTGTACGAAAATAAATTTACCAGGCTATGCAATGTGCCTTTGAATGTTTTAAGCAGGTGTAGCGCGACCTGACGTGAGTGCATGGTTAACTGTTGGGTGGAGATTCTGTCAACCGCTACCATTTTCGTTTAGATCAAAAGAGGCACCGGCGAAAATTCATGGCGCGTCTCAGGTTCAGAGTAAAGAACAAAAATTTACTCATATAGTAAAAATGTCACTTGTCTAGTGGAGTGGGCTGTTCTAGTTTCGTTCAAAGCATATCAATCGGTCGAAAGACCGAAGATGTATCTGTATTCTCGCGACTACTTTTAATCAAGGAAATGTGCATAAACAGTTAAGCAGAATCGAAAAGAGCGGCAAACAATAAAAAAAATTGTCCTTCAAAGTTACACAGTGCACTACATATTCATCAATTCATCAAAATGCGACCTGCGTCTAGAAAATTCAGTCTCAAAATCTTCCTGTACGGCTTGTGCACATAAGGAGTTGGCCTCTCGGTGTTCTCTGTCACTTTCCTGGTATAATTAATTGAGAAGAAGAATTCTGAGAAATTTTTTAAATATCAAAGAAGCGGACCTAATAACATAGCTGTTGTCAATTCCTTTCGGGCAACTCAGTGTTGAATTCTCAAATGCTGACTGAATGAGGATCTTAAGTACTTCGAGAACATTTGTATGTAGTAGGTGCACGGCAGCTTTTTCGAAAAAAAAAAAAAGCTTGTCCAATAGGGCAACAAGCTCTGATTTCGGATAATGCAGTCCACTAGAGTATTGTCCTCGTAGAAGAGTGTACCACATGGGGCTGCTTCTTTCTCTAGCTTCAAGAAGAATAGCGCAAGCATCACACCCGAAGTTGAATAACTAAACGGTATATCCAGCGACGTAAGGTAAATCGGAATATGTGACAAGGGGAAATGGGATGGTAGGAGATGTTATCACTTCCTTCAGTGCCTTGATTTTGTTCTCAGATTAAACGTCCGTCTTGACAATATAGTCATGTGCCGCTAGCTGTTACGGCCCTCCCATCTAGCATATGTCGTTCCCTTCCGCACATTAACCTTACTTTCCCGAAGAGAGCCTCAATGGGTCGCTATATAGGGCTTGAAATGAGTCTTCAGTGAGAGTTGCCTTCTTTAACGCTTTAGAAGTTTCTTGCATGCTTTCGATATAGCAGGTGATCTCATTTGTAAGTCACTGCATCGAGTCTCACCTTCATCATTTATTGGCCTCTTTTTACCACTTCAAGCACAAGTGGTGTCATTAATATCAATCTTTTATTGTTTTCACAATAAGCTTAATATCATGTAAAATTTTCATTAAAACAATGTTTATTTGCAAAATTAAAATGATGTTTATAATACGTACCACGCATTGGCTAATATATGAATTGTAATAACATTTAAAACTCAACCCTACAACGTTTACTTTGACTGTTATACTAATACTTTATATCATGCAAGCATTTTGCAATTTACATTACATTTTTATGAAATTATTTTCATGTTCTGTGCTACATGGATGGTTTAGCATCTAGCGCTAAAAGACGGTTTTGCTGTTGCAGACGAGTTGCTGTAATGTTAGCCTTGAAGAAGCTTCGATGTGATCACTGCTCATTCAGTTTTTTTTTTTGTTGCTATTTTTGTACAGGCTTGGGAAAAATTCGGACTAAAATGGACAAAAGTAGCTATCATGCCGCAATTTATGCCATGCTTGTCGAACGTTTGCAGGACGACAGTGTTTTTTATATCCGTTCACGTGTGTAGTACGTTGACGACATGCCGCTGCAGCATCTAACTTCTTTGTTCTTTCATTTCGGGGCTGCACTCACCATGAAACTCACGAGAGACAGCGCGAAACCAGGCAAAAGCCACCCGCCGCCGCTGAAACAGACGCGGAGCGAACAGTGAGCAGGTCGCGCCCCTTGCGGCGGTGGAGAGCGTAGCTCGAGGAGAAAAATTCGCATTGTTCACGCGGCGATTGAGAAGGCCGTAAGAAAGAGCGCGCGCTCTCCTTGAGACCGGCCGTGCCGTATTGCGCCTAGTTCTCATCGCCACCGCTGCGGCGCCACCGCTCCGGGACGAGTCTGGGCGGAGAGCTGCGCGCAGCGGCCGTGGCTGTGCTTTCTTTCGGCGTCCGCGTGGCCGGCGCTTGCTCAATTTAGGATTATGAGCGGCGTTTCACAAATTATGTGATGCTATGTGCAAGTTTGCTATTGATAAGGTGATAGAGGCAAGTCACCATCAATAGGCTTTTCCAAGTCATTCATGGTCTTCCGTTTACAACGAGAACGAGGCAGTCGTGTGCTTCGCTGAGTGCGCACCCATTTAGTTGCGTTTCAACCACTGTAATAACGTATTAAATATTGCAATCTTGAAATCGGGACATGGTCTGGGGCCATTTATTCAGCGTGCACTTTTCTGGAAACTTACAATTCAGGACGTAGCGTTCAACATTATTATTGTTCAGCCTGTTCCTCCCTTTTCACTGGAAATAATATTCAAGTGGGTACCATCACCAAAACATACTAGCTTACACAAACTGTTGCTAAAGAAACAACACAAGACAGCCCCCGCAGGCTCAGGCAATTTTTTTCTCGTTTGATTATGAAGCCGCGTGATGCACAGAAGACACGCAAGCTTATTTTACAAGCGAAGAACTTTTCTCGAAAAAGGTTTAGGTGCAAGCGTCATTTTTTCCACGGTCTGATTGATGTTGCCTGTCCAGTTGGTCAGCAGTAGTCGCATTAGTTTGGTTAGGTCCTTAGTGTGACTGCGGTCTTCTCTCTCGCAAATCAACTCCGGAAATTGCACAAAATAGGGAAGAAGGGATGAAACTAACATGTGGCATAGCTTGCTGCTTCTTATGACCTGCGGGCACTTCATCACCTTGCTAACAAAGGTGCATGGGGATTTTCAGATACCTTAGGCGTCCATCATAAAGGATTTTGATAAGTCCAGGGTTTTGCAGGAATCACAAGGCACAAAGTTAATAAATGGATGGGGGCTAATAAAATAAAATTATTGACACTCTAAAGTAAGCACTAGAAGTTATTTAAACTTTGGTGATATATAAATAATGAAAACACGGGCAGACACTGAAAACAGAATAAATAAATATGTTTCATGAGATTCTGTAAAACTATTCGTATACTTTCTCTTCAAATGGGCGTGCAAGGTAACCAGCCAAGAATGCAATCGGTGCTAACTCTATATCAGCTGCTGGTTCACACCGCACATGAATGAATCCAAGCTGACTCGAAAACTCTCTCGCAGCAGACGTGATATGGCAGTTGGCAAGGTACTTTCATAATCACGAATGCCAAGTTTGATAGCTGCCTATTGTTGATAGGTGCATTTGCAGACTGATGCTTGCAAGATGCCAATCTGCACAAAGCATGGCAAAATGTGTATAATCTCAGTCGATATATTCTTTTTTTTTTTTTTTTTGCTAGTGGTACCTTCAGTATTTTCTCCGAGGTGAAAACTGCAGCCCGTGCGTCAACTTTGTCGTTCCCGCCTTTGAATTGCCTTAGGCTGCTAAAAAGCGATACTATAGACCCGCTTTCAGAGCCTGCTTTAGGGCGTGTGAAATAATGTGAATAATTATGTGAAATAATGAAGAAGAAGAAGTGTACTCCTAAGTTTGACAGTGTTAAGATTTTATATCTCCACAAAGAGAAGATAACGAGAGAGATAGTAGAATCGTATTTTATTTCAACGGACAATAAGTGTGTCAGCAAGACTTCTCTTGCTCTTTCAAGCAAAGAGGTGTCTTTTTTAAGTGATTTTTTAAAGTAATTTTTTATGCAGCAGGTGAACCCAGGGGTTGTTTCACGTGACTGTTTCGTTTTCTTCATGTTTGTTTTTCTGGGCCTTGGAGTAAACGGCTTAGGCTTAGTTGTGAGTCAGCGCATGTACTGTGGCTTTCTTGTTTCTTGTCCCTTGTCTTCGTGTTCGCGCTGTTTATATTAATAATGAATTCGGAACGGATGGTGCACGGCAAGATCAATGCCGCAAGCTTTGAACATTTCGCCGCAAGGTAGCCGCAACGCTTTCTTTTTTTTTTTTTTAATGTTAGGCTACTGCTACTGACTTTTCACGCACACAAAGGGGCAGAAAGAAGCACGAATCGACGTAGAAAGCCTGCGAGATACGCTCTGCAGCATAGGCAGACGCCGTTGTGCTACCCAGTCAGGTTTAACTTGGCCGCAACGAGGCCCGCAATTTTCGGGGGTGGGTATGGTGGCAGCGAGTTGAGTTGAAAATGTAACAAATCTGTTTCGAAGGACTATAGTCGCACCATTCTCTCGAAGGAAGTCACGACCGAGAATGACGTCTCGTGAGCATTCAAGCAGAATGAGGAACGCTGCCACGAACGTGCACCCGCGCACTGTAACTGGCCGTACACATACCGAGAGGCGTAACCACGTGGCCGCCAGCCGTACGTATCTGTGCCCCTGCCCACGGCGTCATAACTTTCTTCAGAACCTTAGCCACCCTGCCGCTAATTATCGAGTAGTAACCACGTGGCCGCCAGCCGTACGTATCTGTGCCCCTGCCCACGGCGTCATAACTTTCTTCAGAACCTTAGCCACCCTGCCGCTAATTATCGAGTAGTCCGCGCCCGTAACCACTAGCGCGCTAACCTCCTTAGAGTAGACCCTGGTCTTACCAGACCCCGTCGTCGGCCTCGTGGTCGTCGATTCGGGAAGGGTATCGCGCTACCTGCTCACTAAGCCGTGACGAAGACGAAGTTGTCGCGCTTGAGTGAGGTGTGCTCGAACTGGCTCTGGTCTGGGCGATTAAACCTCAGCCTTTCTACGGTCCCCCTCGACGTCTACGACTGCGCTTCGTCTGGCCTATGACAATATATATTTGCAGGTGCAACACAAGGTAGATATGTGCAACACAGAAACCTTTAGCACGATGGGATGGATGGATGGAATATAGGCACCGTGTAGAAACCCAGGGGGCAGCACTCGCGGCGAACAGGCAGCGCCACGAGTGAGCGCCGGAACAGTTTGATAGGGAGACGCGCGGCCGCCTAGGCAGGGCGCGCGCATGAAAAGGCGGCCTGCGCAACGAAATGGTAGCAGTTTTAGCCAGCTCGAGCGACGTAGCGAAACACAAACGATGCGAGAGCCACACGACACAAGACGCAGAGACAGAGACGAGCCCTGGCCGCCCGCTGGGCGTTTATTTCTAGGCTGGAAACACGCGAAACGGAAGACGACACGAGAAGCGCGCGCAGTTGGAAAAGGCCGAGCAAAAAACAAAGGGGCGGGAGGGTGGGGGCGTAAAAAACACGGTAAAAATGTAGAAAAATACAAAAAACATGTGGCGAACGCCCCTCCTCCCAAGTGTGGTACAGCTTCACAAAGGCCAGCTCGAACGCCTCAAGCTGGGGTGGGTGAGAGAAAAAAAAAGGAAAGAAAGCTGCGGGGAATCGAGCGGCCGAGAAGGGTGGAACGAGTATGGAAGAAGAATAGGAATGAATGAAGCTGTAGTCGAAGAAGAGAAAAAAGCCTAAAAAAAGGGACAAGCCTGAAAACTCGAGAACGCGATTACCGGGGCCTGAAGATGCCGCAGGCACTGATATTACGCAGACGGATTTTGAAGAGCTTAAGCTGTTTTCTGGTGAGGCGGTTGCCACTTTTCTCGACGATAAAGGAAAGGATGGCAGATGGCACGCGGTCGCTGATACAGCGACACAGCTATGAGAATGGAAACTGCCTTACAGCACCGCACAAACGATCTACAGTTTCTAATACACATTCATGTCTTCCTCTCTGTCACATGTCAGAATTGTACCACGGCCGCTCGATGGAAGCGCACTAGGTGCGGCCTGCTACGTCGCCCGAAACCGGCGGGAGGCGCCTACTTCCCGTCGCCACCGCCACGGCGCCACCGTTCGGGGACAGCCGCGCACGGAGAGCTGCGCCTGGCTGCGCTTTCAGGGAGGCGTCGGCGTGTTAGAAGCCTTTTATTTTAAGGATATAAGAGCTCCGCTTCACACAATTAGGCAACACGAATTAGTATATACTGTCATGTCTAGTGTGACCATGTCAGCACCTAGCGCTTGCTCGGCAACGATGCATACTGGAGTGTACCCCGAAAAACTTAATGTGACGGTGGATCAAGGCCACTCGATTGGAGAGCTCGAATTGCCGTGATGTTGCATTCAGATCAAGTTGTTTGTCACACGAGAATGTCACCCGGCTGTGAACGATTCGAAGCTGTTCAGCTGCCATGGTAGCCTAATGCATAACCACTTAACTATGTCGCGAATTCCGTGGGTCATTTTCATACCATTTACTCATTCCTGCATACAGCTTTTATACACAAATTTATGTAAACCTATTCTAAGCTGACAGCGCTATCCAATAAAAATATATTGTCCTACTGTGAGCAACCTCTGTGAAAATGCGACATGTAACCACCCTTTCTATCTCATTCTGACAAATGTTATGTTGGAAATATTAAGATGTTTGTTAGGTCAAATCTACATGATAACCTGGGATCTCCGACTCAGTTGGAGACCTTAAACTTTTTACGCCAGAAGGCTATCCCGTCATGGCTTCTTGCATTTTGCATAACCGAACTAAGCGCGCTTCATAGCCGGGCTGCCTCAAGGTGCTACGTATATGCGCCGAAAGTTTTTATCACCATTTTTATTGCCTGCTCGCAAACCCGTACAATTTTTGATGGTTTGTAATTTTCAATGGAAGAACGCGCATCGAGTGTTCCTGTTGTGAAGCTCTTATCTGCGATCACAAGAATGTTCACGCTTCAGAGCGCAACTGCAGCCGAGAATCAGCGAGCAGCCGAGTACGCTTAAAAAATGGCCACACAAAAAAGGAAGAAAATTACCAATCGCAGATGGAAAACCTTTCATGAGAGAGGTTTATGCCATAGCCATAAATGTCGCTCCACTGTTGAGTTGACATTTCCAGCCCAGCTCGCTATCAGTGGGTTATATAAAAAAAAAACGCTTCGTACCGTTTTCTGATATGTCCTCGCAACATAACCTGCGAGAAAAGCTTCTGGTGCTACCTCATCGTGTTCATCTGCTTCACAACACATCGTTAAAAATCTTAGTTCACTGGCCAGCTTCCTGGTAACTAAATAGGTTAAACAACGTGACGGAAACACAGGAAAAGAGGACGACACAACTAGCGCGGTTGTGCCGTCCTCTTCTCCTGTGTTCCCGTCACGTTGTTTGTACTGTTAACCTATAATTGATCACCAACAAGTCCAATCTGCTGTCCCTTGTAGCAAATTCAATGGCAGCTGATAGGGCATTATGCTTCAGCATCTGGACTTTTTAACCTCAGCGCCGCTTTCATTTCAGAGGAAGCGAGTGCATTTCCACTCCTCGCTACTGCCTTTGTCTGAAGCGAGCTCAGCAGATAAAATTTGAGGGTCTCTTAGATGTCTCTTAAGCGGAGGACGGCGAAAGCCTACCCTTGTCCTATCATTTGCCTCTCATCGTTTGCCACAGTTCGTCATTTCAAGTCGTCATTTAATATATTGGTCGTTTCCCAGTCATGATGAGTCTGCCTGCGTAGTCATTGTAGCCCTTACCACTCATAACTAAGCAGGTTACTCATTTAGAATCAGCAGTGGTCATTACATGTCATCCTTTCACATATTGGTTATTTCGTAGTAATTAGCAGTAATGATGAGTCATGCCTAGCTATTATATTCATTACCACACATCGCTAAGCACTTGTACTCATTTCTAATCAATTGCGGTCATTACATGACATAGTTTGATATACTGGTCATTACAAATCATTTTAGTCATTATTACCCATTATTAGTCATTACCTCTATCAATGTCTATTTATAACTTTGATTGATTACCTATCACCATCAATTATTTTCATTCTTAATCTCACTCTTTGGACGTCCGCTTTTGCGACAGACACACCAGTGCACAGATGCGACGCACAGATTACCGCCACAGCTTCTGCGCACAGATTTTCGCTCCATGAGCCTAGAACGGCTTTCGCCTTAAAAAAAAACGCATCCCGTCTCAACGTTAACGTGCTTGCACACGCGCACACAAAATTTTGCGTTTACCACGCAGACACGAGGCGAACGCGTCCAGAAAGGAAGCAAACCGCGCGCTCAGAGCCGGCGACCCCGGCGGCGACGTGTCCCCGAACAGTGGCGCCCTCAGCAGAAATAGCGGGCGCAACTGTAAACTCCCCAAGGACGCGCTTGCCCATTGACGGCGGCGCGACGCAGCAGGCCGCACCCAGTGCGCTTCCATCGAGCGGCCGTGATTGTACCATGCTTAATTTTCTTTTTCGTTGAAAGAACGTCCTGCCTCATCCCGACTTGAATGCTAGTTTTCTTTCGTTTTTTTTTTAACGATCCTTAATGCCTCTTTAACGGTACTTTCAAGTCCTCTGCCACAAAATTAAGTTTTGACTGGGGAAGGTAACAGGTGGCAGCCAGCCGCTCGACCACTTGTTTGGAGCAGGATGGCATGTAATGAATGCAAGATCTGTTCAGAGTGTCCACGAATAAGTAAAAAAAAAACATTTTTTTTACTTATTTTTTATTATAATCTCGATTGAGCAGTATCGCATGAGAAACAACTTATCATTCGAGGCTCAACAACTCAGTAGACATCGAAATGTCATTAACACAACTAAATGAATAAAGCGTATGGAATGGCACCTCCTGAATCACATCTACAGAGGAGGGCGAAGTGGACAGCGAAGGATGGCGAGGAAAAAAAAATAGGCTGGGGGACGGACAAAGGAAGCCGCCCAAGAGGAGAAGGAAAGTAGCGGCATAAGCGTGGAAGGAAAGGGTGTGGAAAGAAGAAAAGGAACGAGCTGAGAGGAGGAAAAAATAATGAAAGCAAGCAAGCAACCAAAAAAAAAAAAAGTTGCCAAGGCAAATTCGCGAAACTAATGCGCAAGACATAGTAAATGCGCCATTTAAACACTCCATTCCTGTTGATTACTCCCTGCATTGTACTGGTGCTTATGCAAGATATCGTAGACAGGGAAATATAGACCACAGGACAGCATAAATAAAAATTATGCAATGAACAACTGCATCCACGAGCGCCGCCCACAGCGCGCACGGCGGTCCCAGTAGCGCTGATGCCTATGAGCTGCCCAATTTCTTTAAATATATATATATTTTTTTTGCAGGTTGAGAAAGGATGCTAATGCAGGTGAAGGTATAGTCTGTCCTCTTTCGGGAAAAATGCTGCGCGGTAAATCTGGACGCGGCAATACCCGGACATGATTGCCAGCTCACTGCTCGTTGGAAGGCAGCGATTCACCTTAGCGTCGCTTCGCTTCGTAAAGCTTATTTGGTGACGCCAAAAATATTTTATCAGGCCAGTGAAAATGTGTGCAACAGCAGCAATCCAAGGTCTGCAACCTAGCAATTCATTTGTGACCATAGAATGCTGCGAATCGAAAGAAAGAACGGCGAATGCGCCCCACGCACAGCAGATCTGCCGCGTCTCCGCTGCACGGCCGGGCGCACGTCTCCCTACCAAACTGTTCTTCCCGCCGCGAGGGGCGCGCGCGTCGCACCGCGAGTTACTCCTGCACGGTGCCTATAGGAGCGTCCCCTTTGAAACGGGGTAGTAGCAGTAGCTATCATGCTCATTTTTCTCCCTATATCTTAATTATTGTTTTCAATTGGTTAACTATACCATCACTCTATTTATTGAACTTTTGTTTCTACATTACTAACATTATGTCACTTCTCTGCTTTTAAGCCACCAATCTTCCAGTCGTGTTTTGCTAGCTTCCACCGCAGGTTCATTCACCCGGCCACTGGTATCTCTAAACCCCAGAGCTCCAGGAAGAGTGACTGCGCCTGCATCGACTTCCGGATGGATACCATAACATTTGAGTATAATATGGTTAATTGTTTCTGTGGATTTACCATGTGTAATCTTCACTGTTAAATTTTTTTGTAGCTGCGTGTTCTAAGGCACCCTGATCTAGCTTCAAAAAGTAGGGCACTGCCTCTTGAGTTATCAAACAAAGCTTCCTTTCTGATCTTCTTTCGGTATAGTTCCACACTCTGTTTCTTTTCCATCGAATTTATCCAATGTTTACTTTCTGTGTTTTTCACCTGTTGCTTAACGCTCTTTATTTCTTCGTCCTTGTGACCAGCAAACTTACTGGTTAGTTTCCTAGTTCTTTTCCTCCATTGTGAGTCAACGCTTTTTGGGTATAGCTATTTAAATACTTTAGCTGCCCACCTGATACTGTGCAATTTTCACAGGCGTTCCTCATATAATATTTTACTCTGAGCTTCCCGTACTTCAAAAGATGCCCAGCCCATATCTCCCTGTATACCGCCTCATTTGTGGTTTTGCCGTGGGCACCCAGTGCTAATCGTCCAACGGCTCTCTGATTTATTTCTAATGTCGACTGTACCTCTGATTTTAGGCACAAAACCGCATTTCCGAAAGTAAGCCCGCGCACCATAATTCCTTTCCAAATACCCCTCAAAACCTCATACTTCTTGTATCCCCACAATGCCCTATGCTTCATTATCCCGGCATTTCTTCGCCCTTTTGCCTTAAGTGATTGCTCATGCTTTTCAATGTATGTCAATCCTTCGTCTACCCATACCCCTAGATATTTATATTCTGCCACTCTGGGTATTCCATGGCCTTGTATTTTAAGACCCTGATCAGTTGAGCCGTTGAAAATCATCAGACCACTCCCAGTTGGCAGCGCCCCCATGCGGCAGCCACTGGCAGTTCTGCTCTTGATGTAACTAGGCACCCTCGGTTGGCAAACTAGCCAGTATATTCTAGGGTCTGCAGTTGTGCTATATTTAGGCAATATAAATCTTCCCAGACATCACTGCTTAATTCCCTCGTGTAAAGCCGCTGGATTAGCGTCCTTGAGGTGTACATAAATGAGCAAAAAGACAAATAGCAGAGCTTTGTGTAAGAGACTGCTGATTGATCATATCGCTGGATTTACCTTATTTTCTTCCAGAAATTGAAATCGACGCTGAAATAACGCTGTTTTCGACACTTTGCCGCTTGTAATGAATAATTGACAAGAATTCCAGAGCATTCCGATGGTCACCGGAAGCGACCGTTTCGTGGAAAAACGGGTGAAATTAGCGCATGTAGACTGGAGAGGCGGATATTTTAAATGCGTCTGTGAGTACTAGCGATTGTGCAATTGAAAATGCAGATGCTCGCGCAATGTTTCAGCTGACGTAAGCCTAGGGCTTAATAATGTGGTATAAGTTGTGCGTATAAAACTGAAACATGATCACCTTGCCAAGAAGTGTGTTATATAACTCGTTCGATTTGGATCACATTTTGTAATAAACACTTATTTATGCTGCTGGAAGTGCGGGAAAACTTGCTTCGAACGTTGTCTAACGACTATGAAAATAACAAACGACGCAATTTTTGTTTCGGTAGCCTCCTTGCGAAAAAATGTCTTGCGCTGTGTGAAAAAAGGAAACCTCGAAATGCGAAATTTTTTTTTGCAGCCAGAGTGCGTGCTTTGAACATCTCGCGCCAGCACGTGCTCTCGCTCTGGCTGTTTGTTGGCTTCGCGGCAATCGCTATTAGCGCGCGAGCGGTCGACGTCTTGGCGCCGCTAGAGTTATGCGCACTTCTTTCAAAGCGCAGAAGAAACATTCGCAGTACAGCTGTTTTCCAGAAAGTATGCCGGTTAATCTAAAATGTCTTGTGTAGATGCAGAGCTCGTGAAACAAACCCCGCAACACCTCTCGCGGTTGCACATCTTAATATTTAACGGAAATTCGATTCGGTAAACCACTTTTAAAAACATTGGCGAGGACATATTTAACCCCGAGCTACACAATGCATACACCTCATTAGCAGGTCGGGCGACGGGAACAAAATGAGATTCAATTTAGCCGATGTGAACAGCCATGGCCAAAATATACAGGCCACCAAGTTTGGTGTGGTTCGCTTTGCGTCGCCGGTGCTCCAATATCCCGGGAGTGTGAAGGAAATACGTAGCCCTCGGGAGCTAACGATGTAAGGCATAAAACCTGATCCTGTCGTTTGCGTTTGCTTCATTTACTGTCACCGAGTCATTCAGCTTCGTCCGACACAGGTTTAAGAGAGAGAAGAGACAGATGACCTGTATTTATTACTTGTGGTGTAACATGCAGCATTGCTCTCTGGGAAAGAGAGCAATGGTTAGCCTTGACCGCCTAGTAAAGAGCAGAGACATTAGTCTACCAACCAAGATCCGTATAACCCGTGCTATGGTCTTTCCAGTTGTGATGTATGGATGCGAGAGTTGGACTGTGAAAAAGGCTGACCGCCGAAGAATTGACGCGTTTGAATTGTGGTGCTGGCGAAGACTCTTAAGAGTTCCTTGGACTGCCAGAAGATCAAATCAGTCGATATTGTCGACCATAAACCCTGACTGCTCATTGGAGGGTCAAATTCTAAAGTTAAAGCTCAGCTACTTTGGTCATCTGATGAGAAGAGAGGAGTCGCTGGAGAAAGATTTGATGTTGGGAAAGGTTGAGGGTCGCCGGAGAAGGGGTAGGCAGCGAACGCGATGGTTAGATGGCATTCTCGAGGCATTGCAGATGAAGCTATGTGATGTTAAGAAGATAGTGAGAGACCGGAAAGCGTGGCGTGACATGGTCCATAGGGTCACGAAGAGTCGGACACGACTGAACGCCTGAACTGAACTGAACTGAACTGAACATGCAGCATTGCAATCTACTGTAACATTATCAGTCACTTGCGTCATAACCCAGCTGTTGAAACTTACTGAAACTCCCTTGTATAGCTAATCCCATTTCTGAAATTATTCATTGACTTCGCGGGTCGCAACCATCAAGCAAGTGAATCTACAAACTTCAGTAAAGCAGTCGACACGTACTAGTGCTCCCAAAATAAAACGGAGCACACAAACAAAAATTCGTGTTCAGCGTGACAATCTTGGTGTTCGCCTCATCGGCAGTCCGGACCAATGAGAGGAATTTTTCCACAGGCCCGTGTTCCGTTTTATGTTAGAGGCACTAGTACGCTGTATTAGTAAGTAGAGTTTAACTAACTTGCTTCAACCACGGCCGGACTCGAGCGGCGGCGACTACGCTTTAACATCAGCCCTTTAATTAAAGTCTCTAAACCTTACCAAGAATGAAATTGCGCGTGTTAACCGAGGAAATTTCTTTTCTAGATGGTCTAAAAAAATGTAGCTGTGAAGGTGGATTATATGAAGTAATGCCGTCAGTACATATTCTAAAAAAACTGTGAAGGTTAGAAAATTTACACTAGGCATGCTTTTTTATGAACCGCATTAAGATGAGTCTTTTGTCACACGCCTAATATATAGCTTTACTTCGGGTTGATTAAATGAGCGATTTCTGTTTTGTGCTATGCATAATCACTTCATGCACTGCACCTTACTTCGCATGTGTCTCAGTCTTGTGCAGTTCGTGTACGACCTTGCCAGAATACGTTATATTACATTTAGTTGGTATGCTTATTTTTACCAGTATGGTAATGTAAAAGTGGCAGGATCCAAGCCGGAATCGTGGTGTGCGTGCGTGCGTGCGCGCGCGCGCGCGCGCGCGTGTGTGTGTGTGTGTGTGTGTGTGTGTGTGTGTGTGTGTGTGTGTGTGTGTGTGTGTGTGTGTGCGTGCGTGCGTGCGTGCGTGCGCGCGCGTACGGGGGGAGGAAGATGGTTACAGGAGGTCGTGTGTTTTCTCAGTAAACATCTCGGCGACAACGGCCTGCTGTATTCGTTTTTCGTTTTAATAGTTATTGCTCGGTGACGTGACTATCTGCACTGCCACGTTCGGAGAAGTTCATCACTGCCTTATTAATGGGACCAGACCGCAATGACGATTCGGGTGCTGCCTCTCGGATCACGCTTGAGCCAATCAAATTACTGAGTGAGGTACATCTCTTCCTGATATCGCATGAGCTTCAGTGGTCGATGGTATTGACAAAAAGACTGAGAACAAAGATCAACTGGCTCCAGCGCTCATGGAGATGAGGTAACATTTATTTGCTGCCAGCGACGATATGCACTGGAAGGAAGAGGTCATGGACATGTCGTTTCGAAGCACTCCTCGCCGCTGTCGCAACATTTTTGGAAATTATATTGATATTTACCTAGCAGCTATTTATTCCAGTATGTGCACGTAGTAGTTGAGACTGGCTCCAAGCCTTCATTTTGGATCCCTCGCTGCGTAAGCCAGTGCTATTTCTCCTGATCGCAATATCCCTTTCTCCCTTCAGCCCTCTGCTATACTGTTTGCTTGACTTTTATAGTCCAGATTTTTGTTTCGTAGTTGTTTTTGATGATTTGACCCTGACTCGATCCTCTTCTGTCCAACTCTTTCAGACCTTTTCTTGCTCTACCTTCCATTGCTATACAGTTCACGAGGCGGAATTTTTGCACCTTTACATGTTTTTTTTTTTTGTCTTCCCAACCCTATTTCTCCATATGTCCTTGTCCTTTGCGCTGTGATGTAGCCATGCTGTACCGTTTAACTCAGGGGTTTTCAAATTGTGTTCCGCGGGCTGCTTTTGAGTTTTCGCGAGTTTCCGCTGGACTGCCCTCTCCCCATCCACATTACCCCTCTCACACTCCCTTCACACTTCTTACGCGTGTGGGCTAGGCAAGTGCCTGGTTCGTTGAAACCCATTTTAGAGCGTCGGATTTGCTGCCTTAATCTCATTCCTCTACTTCGCGCCGTCAAGTCGGCAACGTCCGTAGTATCGCGCCAATTTGCAGTGCGCAGCGGCGGCGGCCCATCAGAAACGGGAATGCCATGTAGGGGGCTGCGCCCCCATCTCCTATAATATTGGCAATAAATTTCCCACTACCACCCCACCAGGCAAACTTGTCAGTGTGCCAAGTTGCTCTGTCATCATACGCATGTCAAGAACGCTGGCATAAAGGTGAAGGGGCATGGCCCACATGACGATGCTTGTTGGGGCACGTGTACCCGAGCGCGTGGCTACTGAAGGTACATTCACTGAATGCATGGGCCACACAACCGAGTTAGCCCTGCCAAGCTAAGACAGAAAAGCGTGCGCCACTCAAGGAGAAAGGTTCCTGGCACATTTTGATCGCTGTTGGGGTTCCTTGAGGGGAAAAAGGTTGAGAACACCTGATCTAACTGATCAGTTTAGTCTTGTATATTGCTTTGAATGCAGATTAGACGGTTGCGATGCGCGCTTGGCCATGGGAAGATCGCAATTCTCTCTCGCATAAGAGCCGACATTCAGGCACCACGGGTTTATGGCCATGACAGTTCAGGAGCGCACCGCACTATAAAGAAAAAAGGATACGATGCCGAAATATGAACAGCAGTGGGACGCGCGTCCAGAGTGGCCTATGCGGTCTTGCCTGCGTCTTAAGCACCATAGTGCAGTCTATATGCATTCTTATTTGTTTTTGTTGGCGGTTGTAACTGTGACCCTAACCTAAACTGTCAACCTTCGATTTGTATTTTTTTTTAATTATGGCTTGTTGCGTTGCTATCGAAAATATAACCCAAAGTCGTTTTTGGTGAAAAATATTTTAGTGCTGCGGCCGCCATTTAAGTTTGCTAGCGGTAGCAAAGACTAGTCTCTCTCTCACACACACACACACACACACACACACACACACACACACACACACACACACACACACACACACACACACACACACACACACACACACACACACACACACACACACACACACACACACACACACACACACACACACACACACACACACACACACACACACACACACACACACACACACACACACACACACACACACACACACACACACACACACACACACACACACACACACACACACACACACACACACACACACACACACACACACACACACACACACACACACACACACACACACACACACACACACACACACACACACACACACACACACACACACACACACACACACACACACACACACACACACACACACACACACACACACACACACACACACACACACACACACACACACACACACACACACACACACACACACACACACACACACACACACACACACACACACACACACACACACACACACACACACACACACACACACACACACACACACACACACACACACACACACACACACACACACACACACACACACACACACACACACACACACACACACACACACACACACACACACACACACACACACACACACACACACACACACACACACACACACACACACACACACACACACACACACACACACACACACACACACACACACACACACACACACACACACACACACACACACACACACACACACACACACACACACACACACACACACACACACACACACACACACACACACACACACACACACACACACACACACACACACACACACACACACACACACACACACACACACACACACACACACACACACACACACACACACACACACACACACACACACACACACACACACACACACACGCGCGCACAAAAAAAAGCCAAAATAAACTTTTTACGCATGAGAGTGAAACTTTCTTCGTACAAATGAAGCGCATTGTGATTTCGTATGCATTAAACTGGCTTGACATAATTTTATTTTTGCTTAAACGAAAACCACGTAAAAAACAAAGATTGAATTTTGAAATTTTGAAAATTTTAAACAAAATATATGCTTCTACAGCAGTCATCCTAGTTATTTTTCTAGGCTGTCCAGAAGGCAAAGACGCCTCTAAAAGTATGTCAGATAAAAAGAAAAAAAAAAGGAAACAAAAGGTGTACTAGAAAACAAATTCTAAATTTGAGAAGAAATTGTTTTGTTTGCCGTAAAATTCCGAGCAAGCCCCAAAGCGTACAAGGAACGGAAGGTGAAAACTATGAAGTATTATTCAAAGGTTGATGACCAGTCCATTCTTAACCGTCCTTGGTATACTTGTGATAACCTTCCGACAACCACAAACTCAGTTTGGAACATGCTGAAATTCACCGGTCAATGCTGTATTGAAATTCTTGTTCCTAACAAGCGTGTTAGTCAAACTCAGTTTGGAACATGCTGAAATTCACCGGTCAATGCTGCATTGAAATTCTTGTTCCTAACAAGCGTGTTAGGGTCAACAAAAACAGCTCATGGATAACCAGGAAATTCATACACATTCATCGGAGACTTAAGCGTGCTAAAGAACGCGCTAAACTGTTCTCACTCTTAACACACCTTAGAAATGAGTTCGCAACAAAATTGTCGGATGGTAAGACAAGATAATTTAGTCATTCCCTCCCGCAGTTTTTAAATAGTAACCCTGATAAATTTTGTGACTACCTACGTGATTCGAGTAATGAAATAAGATATCAATAAACGGGTGTGTGTTGACGCATCTGACATAGGCGACCACTTTAACTCTTATTTCCAATCCGTGTTTTCCCCCTCGCTTCCTGATGGTTCATAAGAACCCGTCATCTGACATTGCAGACGAGTTCACAATTTATGAACGTGTTTTAATATGCTACTTAGTCTTAAAATTAAATCCTCAGTCGGCCCGTACAATACACCAATGCGTTTTTAGATCGCTATGCTGAACGACTCGCTTATATTTTTACCCATCTTTTCCGTTTGTCATTCCAAGAATATACTTTTCCAAACGTCTGGCGTATGGCTGGTTCCAGTCTATAAAAAGGTGACTGTCTTAAACTGGCGAACTACAGACCAATCTCGATAACTTCCGGTACCATGTATACTTATTGAACACATCATAACAGTCTACATCATATCATACCTTGAAGATAAAATCCTCGCACCGTTTCAACACGGGTTCAGAAGAGGCTTACAACCACTACACAGCTTGTAAATACGATTCACGAATTTGCTTCATTAATGATAAGGGTGGTCAGATAGATGCAGCTTTCATGGATTTCAGTAAGGCGTTCGATCGCGTTTGTCACAGCAAACTCATACATAAGCTACATAGCGCCTGCATTCCTGATCAAGTGGATACATGCGTATTTTCCAAATCGACAACAGTTTGTTCAGTTAATGCGCTGCTTTTCTGGCGTCCTGTCAATATCCTCGGCAGTGGCCCAAGGTAGCGTCCTTGGCCCTGTCCTCTTTCTCCTTTACATCAGTGACATCGTTACGGCCACTGATACTACCGCTATAAATATTAGGTTACTCGCAGATGACTGCGTTCTCCTCAAGACAGTAAACAGTCGCCATGGTCAATAATGAAGTTTCAGATTGGCTTGGATATCAACACTGATGAACGCTTTTCATATATGTGTCGTGAGCAAGAAGAAATCGTTGCTGTTTACCTATATACTGAACTGGGAGAAATCATTACAGGCCGATAATTACAAGTACCAGGCGTAACATAAGCATCTCATTTGGACCACTCACGCTGAAACAATTTGCGCTGCCGCTTCCAAAAAAAGTTGGCTTCCTCCGCCACAAATTAAAGGCTGCCCCACAGCCCTTAAAGCTTTTAACTTACACACATATGCACGACCTAAAATTTAATATGTCGGTGTATTATGGGATTCAATTATGAAAAAAAAAATATCAACGTTCTTTGTGAAAGGTACAAAGAAAAGTAATCCGCTTCATATTCAACAGTTATCAGAGGCATACTTCACGGTCCGATCTAACGATATCCCACCCTTGAAAAAAAAAAAGAATAGCATTCGCCAGGCTAAATGTTTTTCTCATTTTATAACCAACAGTTTAATTTAAGCTCCAGTGACTACCTACGCCCACGCTATGCCCACGCTTAATCCGACATTCTAGGTACCGTCTTTGCCAAAAGTAACCAGGCTGCATGTTTTGCTTCTCGCTTGTATTCTAAAGCCACCATGCATTTCCAGAGGACCACAACTTGTTAGGAAGTGGGGACAGGAGCTCGCCTTTACGTTGCATAAATTTAAAGTTTCAGAAGAGGTACAAATTCTCTACTAACCGACTGAGAAGCGGAACACGCAGCCTGGTTACTTTTGGCAAAGACGGTACATTCATGACCGCACCCTTCCGCCATACTTCGCTTCGCACTTCGCACTATCGCTCAGTGGAATAGGTTGTCAGCTCATGTCCGCCGCGCGTGAGGCTGCCGATTTTGAAGAACGCGTGTCTCCTCTCATCTGAGATAGTTTCTTTCTTTAATGTTTCTTGCATTTTTTTTTTTCTGGCATTGTATCCTTATCGCCTGCTATGTGTTTTTCGAGTGTTTTTTACTCTAGGACGACGCTGTTTTCGAGCGATCCCGGTTACCCCTTATTATCCTCATGCTTTTGTTGCGCATGTCAGATTCTTTATAAAAATTAGTTTCAGTTGGGATGTGCTCGCAGTCATCTCCTTTGCTGTTGTTGTAATACTGCCCACTCTGTTTGGCCGCCCGGCTGCAGTATTAAAAAAAGCGCCCCCTCCCCTCATGCAAATCGAAATGCGATAATATTGTTTTGCAACAAAAAAATTTCCGAGAGCACTGCCGAATGTGCGGTTGAGAAATGCGAAAGCCTGAGCCTTGTTGCTGCACATGGTACATCGCGCGCCCCTTAGCCAAAACAACCATGCAGCGTTCCGTTGAGCGCATCAAAGTTCACCAGCTTACAGGAAAGGAAAGGCGAAGTATCATTTACTCGTGGAATCTCGCTGACACGTGTCGCGGACAAATCTCGCCAACGCGAGATTTCCACCATAAGCCTAGAAAGGCTTTCTCCTTAATAATTGGTTCACAGGAAGGCCTCACACTTGATTCTGTGGACGCCTGAAGTCGTTTTGAAGTACCTTAGGGTCCACACGCCGGTGACCGGATTTTCGCGTAAGGGGGCTTGGAAAGCTTTCGCTTTAAAATAATCAGAGCGCAGTACAAGTGGATTTGACATTTTCTTAGTGGGTGAGGATGATCGGGCTTGTCGGAGGGCCTCCGTCGAGTGTTCTCGCTATGCCGCTGACACCGCGACGAAAATTGATCGACGCGCCGCCTGCGCCGTATTCTCTCGGCGCGCCATTTAAATACGTTAGCCGATATCGCATTTTATTTCGGCACCTGCTCCCGCCTAGACAGCTGTCGTCTGCTCTTTGACGCACGCGCACAGCTCGCGGTGGGTCAACCGACACCCTCCGTTAGCCTCTGGGCTTTGGACATGTGCGCATACGGGCAAGTCGGCACCCCCAGGGTGCTGTTTTGCTTCGTGGTGTTTTTGAGAGTTGAGATCCAATTGGATTCTTGGACTGGATGGGGCTGGCCAGTGTTGCCTGGCCGCGGTGCGTGATAAGGGCGCGAAGTCGTCAGGGGGGCAGGCGCTTTTCCGGAACTGAGTGGAAATGTGAAATTAGCAGCGAAGTTAGGGAGGGCCGGCGTTTGCGCGGAATTTCACGGTAGGCATATTCAGCCATTATTTGCACAGTGATGTGATCATAGTAAAGTATATAAAGGATAGTAAGTTGCCCATTATCATTCAGTGACATTTCTGAAAGTTTATTCCGAATAATGTTTTTAAACCGAGAAAATTTTTCGTGTTGAGTCCTTGCTTCAAGGAGTCTGGATGATGGTTCGTTTTCAAACTTAATGCTTTGTAGATATTATTTGGAGTCTGTGAATATGTGCCATCAACCGGCAGTGTGGCGATAGGAGAGCTTCTTTGAGCCGTGTAATTCTGCCGATTTTGGCGACGTTGTTCGTTGAAGGTGATCAGAGAGCATTTCCTGTATAATGGACACTAGAAACGAGAGACGATCCTTAAAACATGAGCTGTCGGTTAAGATTTGAGTTTCTTGCGAGCAGCTTTCAAAAATATAATTGAGAGCAGCTTGGAGTTGCACATCTCGTGGCACAGTTATTTTAATTGATACCATGTTTAAATAGCATTACTTGGAGAGGCAAAAGTTTCCATGGAGGAAAGGACGGAGGGAAGAGAAATGAACGAACGGACGGTTGTTAACCAGACAGGTGTTTCGTTTGGCTACCCTGCACTGGGGAAGAGCTGATTAAAAAAGGAAGTCACTCTCAGGCACCAAAACAAAGCCTTACATGCCTTGAGAGCAGCCGACTACATCAGTCCCAGGATCTTATTCTCTGTTAAAGGGCGATGATCGAGACGGTCCACAGCACAACGCAGTGTATGTCTTTCGCTCACAGAAGCAGGACACTCACACAGGAGGTGCTGGGTTGTCTCTTCGCAGTCACATGTTTCACAAGCAGGACTTCCTGCCATTCTCACCCGGTAAGTGTTACAGGTTTGTAAAAGCGACACCGAACCATAGATTGCACAGGAATGTTGCTTCGCGAATGTTATGACGAAGAAGAAGGCGCCGTCCAGGGTCCAGTGTACTGAGGCGACAACTGAAAATCTACCCCGCGTTCCACGCTGAAAGTTTGAGATTCAGCGCCGAAAAGCGAACCCGACACGCTGCGTGAACTGCCGATATAGGTATATTGACGAAGTCCTTCGTTGTTGGCACAACGGGCAGCCTCGTCCACCCGGTTATTTACTTCAATACCGCAGTGTCCCGGCAGCGATTGAAAAATGATGTGACGATATGGATCTGTGCAGGGCCGGATTAACGGCGATGAGGGTCCGGCTCAAAAAAGATTAAGGGGAGCCCTATAACCCCCTTTTACCTTACTCCGCCGCATGTTGTCATGTTTGAGACTTAAAACATTTTAGAATTTCCTCCAGAGAACACAAGCCGTGTTTACTCGAAGAATCTGTGAACTGTTTATGAACATCGCCTGATAATATACTACCCCGCAGAGCACACTGACAGACTGCAATCTAGACTGAGCTATTCCAGGAAATGAGGGGAAACACATCAGCCCTCAGAAATCAGAACGCGCCGATTCGCGAAACAAATTTCTTGAATAGATAGATATTGAAGCGAAAAGCTTCACCAGGCTAGTCAACTCCGAGTCTCGCCTGTGCTCCGTCGTTGGAAACATATATAAAGCTCCGCTTTAGCCAAGCCGTATGAACGTGCCTTAGTGGCCTATAGGGGCAACGTGAATGCCAGGGTCCTAGCAGCCTGATTCTGACATAACCGTCCCATGTGAAACGAGAGACCCAAGTTGGCAGCTCCTGCCAGCCCACGTATAAAGCCCCGCTTTAACCAAGCCGTATGAACGTGCCTTAGTGGCCTATAGGGGTAACGTGAATGCCAGAGTCCTAGCAGCCTGATTCTGACATAACCGTCCCATGCGAAACGAGACACCCAAGTTGGCAGCTCCTGCCAGGGGACCATGGTCATGGACACGGACACGGCACACAGCGACGAGCGGTTAGACCTGGCGTAGTATTGCTTTCGCAATAAAAGCCACAGCTGCAAATGCGCAAACCACGTGACGTCACAGGAGAGGCGCAGGAGGTCGGAGCCGCCCCTGCCGCCGCGACTCCGCCGGTTGACTTTTAGCCGGTGCCGCGCACTTTCACAGGGCTGTGTTTATGTCTATACAGAAGTGTAACGGTGATGATGATATGGAATCGGAATAAAGTTTAATCTTATGTGATGTACGGCTGTAATCATTGTTTCACCGTGATGATAAGCCATGGAATATTATAGTTGCAACCGTGAACAACAAGGTAAGCCACACTACGCCAAGGAACCACAGCTAAGCCCAACCATTTTTTTTTCTGGGCTAATTCGACAGCGCAGGACGATTAGCTACGTGTGAGTTGATCACCAATCATCTTAATCTTCTGTGAATTCATCCAGCAAGACGAATTGAAGCTCGTCTAAGGCAGTCTTTCTACAGAAATTGGGATATTATGTTGTATGTTGTGACTTAAAGTACAATAAATAGTGGTTATTACTCCATACGTTGTCATAATGCTAAATTGTTTTCGAAAAGGGGGCGTCTGAAAAGATGTCGTCGTTGCTGAAACGGCATAAAATTAATTTTTCTACGCTCAAATAACCAGTAATGCATACTTATATTTATACGCATTTTGCACAAAATTTCCACTTTTAAAGGCCCACTGTCCACCCTCCGGTCGAAAATATTTTCTGCCCCACAAACTATCTCCGGTACCTGATCGAAACACTGGGCTCCTTCGCTTAAAAGGTCCTTCCCTGGACAGTGGCCCTTTAAAACAGATGGAAGCACTTTTGTAAGAATCAAAGACATTTTCTGAATTTACAGATTAATTTTACATTTCACGATATAGCGTATGCAGCTCATTCCACTGAGAAGCCGCCATTGACGGCGGTCGAAAAAAAAAAAGGTGGACGCTGAAAACAGGGTGGACACTTAAGCACCGCCTGTAAATGTGTTGTGGGACAGCGTTAATGGCTCCCGTTTGCCGGCTGATCATGTGGATCCTCGCTCGCTTACTTGCTCATTGCTTTCTAATAGGGTGAACACTTTAGCCGTGCTATCGCTTCTCAAACCTCAAAATCTTCCATTTATTTTTCCAGCTCTCGGGGGAGCATAGAACGGAGGGCCCGGGTCTGAACCCTGGATATGCGGCCCTGGATATGTGGTACAGCTTGCAGATCTCTGCAGCGAGTTGTTCATGCGACCCTTGGCGTGTTGCAGCTTGCAGGCATTGAAGGGCTGCTTTAGAATCAGTGAAAATTAACCAGTCATGTGAAAGATGTGGGGATACACATGAATCCTCTATCCAATTGTAATGACCGCGCATAATTATCACGCGAGATTACGCTCGCTACGGTGGTTGTATTTGAGTTGTTTTCGCCGTGTAATTACTCTGGCAGAATATTCGAGTACGCAATTCGTGTCTATCCCCTCTGGCCTGAACCCGCTATGGTGGCGAGTTATCGCACCGCGAGTTAGGGGTCACAGCTCTGATTGTTAGGGTTGGCACGCTGATGCTAGAAAGTGACTATCGCGTCTAACCATTGGAACGTTCTCACAATAATATCCCCCCCCCCCCCCCCCATGAGGTTCTTGGCTGATGACCTCAACTGCGGCCGTAGGACAGCTAGTTTCGCACTAGTTGAAGAGATGAGATCGGTCGTCTTCACCTTCATCAAGGTTCAAGATGGACCTTGCTACCGGGGTCAACCCGCTGTTCGGTAGGCCCACTGATCAGCGAGGGAGCGGCGCACGTCCACGGGACGGCCATAACATATATACTCTCCAGACGTCGGTCTGCGACAGTGCCCGGTTAAAGATTTGGTGCTTATTCGTTTTGACTCTCTCGTGTATTGGTTGTTGTTGTGAAGCCTCTGTGTTTGTTAAACCCTCTTGCATGTTTTGCATTGCCCTTTTGTGAACCTTGCCTTTGTGTTCTAAGTATTGGCGAGAATTCCTCTGCATCATCTCTTTCTGTATAAGGTTTGTTTTGCTTGTTAACTTTGACTCCGATGGCATGAACCGGCAAAAGCTGGGCACCAAACGTCCACCTCCTTCTGTCAGCACATGTAGCTGAATTCCGGCTTGTCATGCAAGTCGAGGACATCTCCTTTGAGACCGGAACAACTGCCCCCCCCCCCCCCCCCCCCAACACACACACACACTCTCTATGTATGTCTGGGAGTGTAAGCACCAATAATGGCACATCGTTAATGAATCATAGTCATTAACGGGTGACACCGGTATCATCATATGCCCCGCCAAACAGTTTGAGTTAACTCAGCAACCTTTGTAGACATGTATGCGGCTACGGTAGTTAGAATGCAGATGGTCCAACATCATTTGTTTCAGAGCAGGAAACGATACACCAGCCTTCTTCCTGGCGTACGACGTCCTAATTCCAGGACTGTAAATTTGTATCCGTGGTTCATGTAGACACCACATAGCTGAGCATCTAGAAGCAGGGGTGAGTACAGCAAATGAAGATAGGCTCGACGAGCTTCAATGACTGACGAAATGAGTACATGGCCTAATTACTGAACGAGTTGCAAAATGATGAGGGAGAACCCGTTTGAGGTGCCGAATATGTGTTCTCATGGTGTAAACAGCAATGTACACAGTAACAGAATGTGCTTTGGAAAGCACAGAAGCGTAATGGGACTAGCTGCTACATTCTACATAATGTTCTTCTTTTGCAGTTCGTGTGGGTAAGGCCGTGGGCCGAGACAAAAATGCGAGGAAGAGTGGTAGCGCCGTGTTAAAGATAGGGGAAACAAAAATAAAAGCATGATAAGCAGTCACATTCGCTATCGCGTGCGTATATAGCGCTGTTGACAATCACACAGATACGTCATATCTTTGTTCGCCAAGAAGAGTGGTGCGCTGGAAAAGGAGAATTCCTTCGGCACGATAAAGGCCTCGATCCCGGGCACAGTTGTCGCGGTGGCACCTGACTGCGTTTTCCTGATCGAAAAATGTTGCACACTGCAGGTTTGTATTGCTGCATGGGCTGAAATTTAGGTTTGTGGCGTGCATGGAGCATTCGAATGGTAAAGAACTCACCTGTTAGAGGTAGACCAGGGTAGGCCACGTAACATATAGCCGATAACTGAAGAGGACAAATATATGAATTCAATTCCATGTTTTTTATTGCAGTGTTCTTTCATTTGGAGCAGGCGAGAAAGAAAATGAAGCAGTAATGTTGGCGGCTACATTGCGAAAGCTGTAGCAACATGACGTTGTGATTTAATTAGACGAACTATGGAAAAGTGGATAATTGTTACAGAGTTTAATTACAGACGTCAACTTGTAAATGTAAATGATGGACGGTTCCTGTAATGAGAGCTTAGCGATTCTCCTCTTGAGAGAATTGGTAAGAACACAGAATGCGAATGTGAAAAGAGCTTATATATGTGTGTCACCTGTCGCACGATGCCGAAATAACCGACGACGTTGCTTAGTCTTCTTATATGAACAATGGGAAATCCGGGGGACACTAAACGGTAGACACAAAAGCTGTCTAGAAGGGAAAGGCCGGCCTGGTACTTGGGCTTTCTGAAACCGTTAAGGCTATAGGCACAGACCGTCTGCTTTCTACCAATGACTGTCTAGAAGCTACGCATAGTGCGAATGCGTTTAAATTTACTCGTTTTGCATGTAGACTACACCCCTCACGAGATCAGCCACTTCTCGTTATTCGTGACATACATTGTACATGAACCTATTTGCGGAAAACAGGTCGGCTGCCCTGCGGGGTGGCGGCGTAGCTGTAACTGCTGTGCACTCGCTGGCTATTACTTTCCTTCGCTCTTTCGTTCATTTCCTATCTGTCTTTTTCCTTTTTACGTAATCTCTATTCAGGCCAGTACACATCGTGCGTGTTTTGCCGCTGTAAAGGGACCGGTCACCACTACATTACCAAAATCACCTGTTGGCCGGCATCGTCGCTTCTACAATTAGCTATATGCTTCTAGCAAACAATAGCTGAGTTTCTCGTGTCGGGTCCTCCATCTCTGCGCAGGCGTTGAAGGTGCTAGGTCTACAATGTGGCCCACAAGAGCGCATATATCTTCAATGGTCCGTTAGAGTACGAGCATATGTATATGGGCCTTAGTGACACATATGTATATGGGCCTTGGTGGCTAAGTGACCAGGGTGGCCGACTACTGATCCCAAGTAAGCGCGTTCAGTCTCGGCCACGGCCTCGGCCTTGTTTCGAGGTAGGCGAAACGCAAGCCATACCTGTCTCTCTGAATGCCATTGGCAAAAACGAAGTACAAGTATCAAGTGAAGCTGAAATCGTTACTCCTGAGAATTGTTTTGAATGTATGCAAGGATAAATCAGCCGATAAAAGCGTGCCATTTAGATTCACTGATTAAGAAAAACCACGCAGAAGCATAATCTACAATAACATGCCAGTCTTAAAAGCTAGCATATTGAAAGAACACTACCGCAGAAAGTTACAGATTATTTGAATCGCAAGTAATATTTCGCCGCTGCTCCTCAGGTCCCAGTATCTTGAATAAACGTCTTACATTTGTTGGAACCGCTTTGTAATAACATCGGTCCTGCATGCAGCGCCGTAAGCCGCACTCTCCCGACCCCTGCGATGCCTGAAAACTGTCAACACCAAGGCGTGCAAGCGGGCCCGGCTGCCTTTTTCAGCGCGACCCGCATAGCTTCAGCGGGACCGACAAGCATTACATAGAAGATTGGCTCACATCTTCCGAACGGGTGAGCCGCAGACTTGTGGATCGGAACCGCGAGGGCGACATCCGCACTTCATCTTCAAGACTGAGCTCTTGGAAGTCTTTGGTCGTCCGGCTATTCGGAACAACGCTTGCGGGAACGGTTCCAACAGGACGGCGAAAGCTAAGGCTATTTTGAAGCGCACGCACGCACGCACGCACGCACGCACGCACGCACGCACGCACGCACGCACACACACACACACACACACACACACACACACACACACACACACACACACACACACACACACACACACACACACACACACACACACACACACACACACACACACACACACACACACACACACACACACACACACACACACACACACACACACACACACACACACACACGCACGCACGCACGCACGCACGCACGCACGCACGCACACACACACACACACACACACACACACACACACATACACACACACACATGTATATATTCTTGTTCAATATATATATATATATATATATATATATATATATATATCACAGGATATTTCACGTAACTTGAACCAAGTATTTAAAAAAAACTGGAGCATTCCAGTTGGCTGAAAGCGACGCGATATTTTCCTCATCAGGCAGTGCTCCTCGGCGTATTTTTATATTGCCATCAATTAGCTAATTAACTAGTTTGGCAGCGATGCAGTACGGTAGCACAAGACAGCAGTCACGTGGTGCTTTGTTGTTGTTGTTTTTTCATATTTCGCGGGCTTTCTTTAAATGCTGGGAAAAACGATCACGTAAGAGGTACTTTATTGGAAAAAACTTGGTCGGTTGTATCTTAACCCTCATTGCAACTTATTGAAGGCCGTTTGGCCCTAAAGTTAGTAATAAAGATTTTGCATAATTTATCCAGCATGTCGGAATATAAGAAGATAAAACACATCTTAAACTGTCTAGAATCCGGACACCCCTTTTCAGATGCTGTTAGCGCGCGACTTGCATACCGTTGTCCAAGTGTCCATGCTCTGCCAGAGCTTCGAAGAGCTGCGCAAACAGGGGGGGGGGGGGGGGGGGGTTGGCGCGTCAGCACCCTCTACCTCCACTAAATACAAGTTAAGGGTTTATGAGATGTACTGGGACCAGAGGAGCAGCGGCGAAAACAGTCCGTGGACATCCGTGTTGAACACAAGCTGCGATAGTGATGCCACTGACAGAAATGACCAAGATTTACTTCTTCCTGTTTACAGAACATACTTGGAAGCGAAGCATTTTTATTTTTCCGATGACGCCATCGGGATGACTGACAAGCGGAATCCCGCGGAATCTCGGGAGACTTCTCGCGGACGCTCGCTGCTAACGCACGGACACGCTGGCGAGCCATGAGCCGTTAAAGGTTTTCGCCTTAAAACCGAACCCGTTCAAATCAGTGAGTGAATGACATCAACAGGCACTTGGTCTTCCCACATAAATCACTCGCAGGGAACAAATACTTCCTCACCTGTCATACTAGTGCGGCACCTCCCATGCCAACTCTAACTACACATTCTGCGATTCGTTTTCACATACTGATGGGATTGCCTCGAATCATCAAAGATAAATCCCAAATTCAGGAAGCGAGAAACTTTGCTTACCTAAGAACGTGTGTGGATTGCCTATAGACCAACACCGTGTTTGCAAACAAAGGAGGCGTTCGCTGCGCCGCAGCCGACGGGGTGAAAAGTAGGGCTAGAGCCCATAGGAATACATGGAACCGAAAGGTTCCAAAGCAGTTTTCTCATTTCATGTGACACCTATTATGTGGTTATTCGGTACAAAGCAACTATGAACATCGTAGAATAGATAATGAAAGCATGAAATCTCATTACCGTGGCGAAGTCTTTTTAAAACTCCGCAAAACGTATGGGGGTGCGAGTTGGGAGGGCGAACCGTAGAAACTCATGTAATCACAAATTACCACAACATTTTTCTCGTTTCGCAGACTCACCAGAAGTGGTATCCGGTCGTTAAACGTTGGCCAACACTTTGAAGAGATTTGTGACAAAGTATGCTGCGTCATTTTGGAGGCCCAATCTACTTTTAAAACTCCCCGAATAATCTGTGTTGTGAATCCGGACATCCCGAAAAAGAAAGCTGGGTGTAGCGAATCGCACAGTTTTGTTTATAGTCTGATATGCTGCCGCATGGGTAAGTTAACTTGATAATACTGCCGCTCAAGTGATACAGCCTAGACAGAATTACATTTAAAAATCAGCTGTCAAACGCCATACGACAGTATGGACCGAACGAGAATCGCGCATTGCAGCAGACAACGGCGCAGCCGCCTCCAGGTCCGGAGCGTCCGATAGCGTCTGCTAGCGACGGCGCCGGTGGTGCATGGTCGTCTGAAACTGTCCGCGGTCAGTTTATCGTGCTGTGAAGAGGCCTGTAAATCGTCAGACTTTCAGTGCTTGCAAGGGAATGTAGTGTGGGGTGCAGCAATGGCGGACTACGTGAAAAGCTTGTAGGAATCGGATAAACAGCGCTACAATGAAAAGCTGCTCATTAACGGCATCGTGCACCCGGACCCATTTGCTAAGTCTGAAACACATTGGGAAGTCCTCCAGGCTGACGCGGGGGCTCTCGCACTATTAGTTTCGTTTGGTTTGTGGGGTTTAACGTCCCAAAGCAACTCAGGCTATGAGACATACCGTAGTGGAGAACTCCGGAAATTTCGACCACCTGGGGTTCTTTAACGTGCACTGACATCGCACAGCACACGGGCGTCTTGCTTTTCGCCTCCATCGAAAAGCTGCCGCCGGGGCTGGGATTCAATCCCGCGTCCTTGGGAACAGTAATCGAGCGCCGTAACCACTGCGGCACCCCGACGGGGTTCTTGCACTATTGGGCATGGCGAACATTGCAGTTTATGCGATTTGTCTCCGAGTCGCTTCACTGCAGAGACCGTCCAGGCATACAAGTCCCTGTATCAGGTGGGTGCGCGCAAGTTCATGAATGGGCATATATGCTAGCTAAATATTTTTGTTTATTTTTTTTCCCGTGGTATCGCTATGGCTGTCGTATATCGGTCTGCGCTTTCTGTGCGGTTTCCTGGTCTTTTATTTTTTTTCTTTCCCGTACGGCGCAGACCATGCAGCGCGTGCACGGACTTCGGAATATAGAGCCTGTCAAAATGTTTGCGTGCGATACGACTTGCTCACCGCATGCATGTATCGCGACGCAAATACATATTCATTCATTTGAATACTTACCGTCTACTTAGCCACGATCGATGTTTTCAGTACGCAATGACGTAGAGCCCGTTAATTTGCGTTTTTTTCCTCTCAATTTACAAAATGAACCATGTCTCGACGGCATCATTACTGCCTTACGGGTTCGTGCAAACTACCAGCCCTTACAATGTTTTCTTTTTCTTTTTTTTTTTACTTCCGCCATACAACATGATGTCGGGGCATGGTACAAGGCGTTGACAAAAAAAAAAAAGAACAAAGTAAAAGAGAAGCCGCTTGGGCGACTCGTTTTCTAGAACTGGGGAGTTCGTCTGGAAACTCGATGCACATATTTATTCATAAATATGCTTTACAGAGATGTCAGACGCGCAATGTTGTTGCATACGTATATTCATGGCCTTAAAATAAGGCACCAGCTCTTAACAAACGATTGCTTTCGTAGCCGCAAAAGTCAGCTTCATTGCGAACCGTTCTTTACACATATTTTGTATAGGCCGCGCTACTGCAATGCATTTCTAACTCAAATTCTAGACAACGAGGTGTTTTAAAAGTAGACTGCCACCGCAGTGATGCCGCATACTTTGTCACATACTTCTTTAAAGCGCTGGACAACGTTTAACGACCGGCTACCACTTCTGGTGCTCTGCGAAAGAGAAAAATGTTGCGGCAAGTTGTGTTTACATGTGTTTCTATAGGTCGCCCTCCCAACTCGCACCCCTCTACGTATCGCGGTATTTTAAAAATACTTCGCTTCGGTAATGAGATTTCATACTTTCACTATCTGTTCTAGGATGTTCATGGTTGCTCTGTGCGGAATAACGACATCATAGGTGCCCCGTGAAAAGAAAAAAACTGCTTTAAAATCTTTCGGTTCCATGTATTTCTATGGCCGCTAACCCTAATTTTCAACCCCAGTCGGCCCAGCCTGGCGACAGAAGCGCCGCCGCATCGTGCTTACGTCACAGATCGGTGTTGGTCTATAGCTACAACTTACGCAGGCCAACTAAAGGAGCAGCAGTTTGCGACAGGTATAGCGAGGCGCTGGAAGTGGCTAGGGAATACACCTATATACTTAGAACAGGTAACAGCAGAATGATCCGGATCACGAAAGGGAAATAATTAGATTGCAGTGGAGCGCATTCGGCAAGCACTGCCGAATCACGAATGGTTGGTTACCGGTATTCTTCAAAAGGAAAGTATATAACAGCTATATCTTACCGGCACTCACCTATAAGGTAGAAACGCGGAGGCTAAAGAGCGTTCAGCTTAAATAGAGGACGACGCAGGGAGCTATGGAACGAAAAATGGTAGGTGTAACGTTACAGGAAGTGTGCCGGATGGGTCAGGAAATGAGCGCGAGTTAATGACATTCTGGCCGAAATCGAGAAGAAGAAATTAATTATGAATGGGAAAGTTGTCGAGCGCCACGAAAATGGTCCGACCCCGGAGCTTCTTACGATGTAGCGGCAGCGTAGCGTCCTTTTTCGGCAAAAAAATGAGAGCCCGCGAAGTTTCAAAAATACCGCCTGACAGCGCGCTCCATGCGTCCGAATACAGCGCGTTTACAGCGTTTTCATCCGAGGCTTCGGGAAGCTATGGCAGCATAGTGGAGGTTTCGCGCCTTTTTTTGAGCTCACGACACAGCTTCGCGTTAGTGCTGGTTGCGAGACAAGCGTCGGCGGCTGCTGAAGGCGCGCTTTTACGGTGCTTCGGTTGCAGCCTATGACGCATACCCCGGAGCTAGCAGCAAAATGGCATAATTAGGTGTCCGGTCGGCTAATTATTCAAATAGGTGGAGGAAATATACTAGCCGCTACTTTAGATAAATCCTATACCAGCATTTACTTCATTTCTATTCGAAAGATCGCATAGGCGTTTTTTTTTTTTTTTTGTATTAAGCCTTGGTCCATTTTGACTGGGAGACCATTCATACATTCGGCAGTATTCAACAGGGAAGAAAATGAGAACAAAAACGAGCGAAGATGTACTTGGCTACTGTTCAAAAACACCCTATAGCCTTACATTTGAGCAGTACGCTGATCGGTGCACTGACATCGCGCTTTGAATTCCTTTATTCGTTAGCCTGATTTGCCTGCTTTACATGTTCGTTATAAAAAAGGGGATGCCTATAGAGCAAAACGTTTGGTATCAGAGGTGCCTGGTTCAGTTTTCTTTGCAAGAAATGGCAAATTTGTTTGTAGGAAAGGAAAGGCGTAGTATCGTCACACTTCTTGGTGGGGACCTGTACTGCGCTGTAAAGATAAAGAAATGGGAGTAAAAGAAGAAAGGGAGAAAGTGTTGGTTGGTTTGTGGGGTTTAACGTCCCAAAGCGACTCAGGCTATGAGAGACGCCGTAGTGGAGGACTCCGGAAATTTCGACCACCTGGGGTTCTTTAACGTGCACTGACATCGCACAGCACACGGACGCCTTGCTTTTCGGTGGAGGCGAAAAGCAAGAAAGTGTGCCGCTGTGGACGGCTACGGAATAATTTCTACTACCAGGGGATCTTTAACGTGCACTAACATCGCACAGCACTTGGACGCCTTTGCGTTTCGCCTCCATCGAAACGGGACCGCCGCGGTCGGGTTTGAACGCGGGTACTCGGCTCATTTTCTTTGCGCAGAAGTGCAAAAAAAAAAAGCAATAACAAATGGAGTCATCTCACTCTCGCTCTCGATAAGGACGCCTCAATTCCAGGGGGCCGCTGTGGTCGATGCACCCTCTCGGTCGTATCATTGAAATAAAACAATGATTGCGCGGAGGCTTAGCCGAAACCTCGCTCGGCGCATTTGTTTTCGCTTACGCCAGGGCAAAGCGGCTGCCGATTAATTGACTTCCCGGCGCGAACAGCGGCAGCGCCTGCATTTAGGCCGCGACGGACGCCAATTGAGCCCGTTCCCACCAAAACGGACGTCACGGAACACCACTGTGTGGCTGAGCGGCGAACGCGAATGATCGCCCAGGAACCAGCGGACCGCCAAACGACGCCGGGCACGTCATCGGCTCTGTGGCCGCGAATATCGAGCCGGACAGTGCTGGGCACGAACGAAGCTTGTTGGTTGGCCCGGTTGCCCTGGAGACGCGCCTTCTGGCCGCAACACCGCGGAGGTCGTCCGTCCGGAAGTATTCGCGCTGTGGCGCGCCCATGGCGACGGACGCTCCCGGAACCGCGGCCTGGCCGCCCCGAGCAGCGAGCAGCCGCAGCCGAAGCAGCAGGTCAGTGGGGCCGGCACACTGTTGCTCGCCGCGCAACAGGGCCCGCGCGTGGCGCCAGCTCGGCTGAGCGTGACGGAGCCGCGAGCGGTGGCGCACGCTGGACGCACACGCCGCGACAGCCGGTTCATAACTGCCGCCTGCTCGTGCTTTCCTTATTAGGGCACCAGTAATTGCTAATGTCTGGGATTGCAGCGAATGCCAGACAATCGCTAGTTCCATGTGTCCTTCTAGGCGGAAGCGAAGGGAGGTTCGTACTTTCATCTCGCGTGATGAAACTGCATCAGCTGGCCGCGTGTTAACGGCAGCAGCAACATCGACCGACGCTGAAGCTACGCAAGAAAGCATGTACTTGCGCGGTAGTACCGCGAGACCTTAACCTTGTTCGGTCCTTAAAATCTAAATACTGCTAAATTGGAGGAATCGCATGATGCAGGGTCTTGCGTTTTGGCAGAGCTTCCACTGCACGTGAGCTTCGTCCCGTGGAAGCACTGCAGCTATCAACCTGCGCGAACATCGCTCTGACCCGGGCCATTATTCAATAGCAATGCGCTACATTGATTCAATTCTTCGTGTGTTTTGCGAGCTGTTTACGTTTGTCCGCTAGGCAAATAAATATTCTTGTAGCAGCTAAATGTTTGCACGTCCATTTTCTCATGCTCGACGATTCTAGACATTTAATGCCCTCAGCAGACCTGACAGAACTCAGTGAGACCCGGCTCAGATGGTGAATCCCGCACACAGAGAGAGAGAAAAAACAAAACAAATCCATTTATTTTCATTTAGCAAGCCCTTGTTCATCATAGTCGCCTCAGCTTGCTTTGTATGGCATGTTGAAGGCACATCTGTCTGTACGAAGAAGGAAAGCTCACCGTAGATCTGCTTTCTTTACATATCATATCACTGTAGTTTGAATCGTACTGTGTACTTTGCGTACATTAGAACAGTTGATTTTGTAGATTAAATTTTGTGTGAGAACTAAGCTTCGGCCGTGTGGCATCTGTTAGGTAAACATAAATTAATTAAATGTGCGATGCCAAAGTTTAGGTGGTCTCTATCAGGTCGAACACGAATAGCGGACATGGTTGTTTCGAGAGGCTTCCGTCAATGCGCCCCTGAATTCAGTTTCCTGCTGAAATATACTGCTTACGATATGCACGTAATCAAGCAAGGCCAATCTTGGATGTAATTGTTTGCGCTGTTTAATTTCAGTAGTGTCAGAAAAAAACGTAATCGGTCATTTGTAAGCGCCTGAAGATGCTTACTTTGCGTCTTCAGTTTAATCGGGCCGTTAACTTAATTGGTACTTTTTAAGCTATTCCATATATATAGTCGCATTATGCGTGCTTACTTTAGAAATTGGCTTTCTGAGGGATGCATGAATCCTTATTTGGTTGCCCTAGACTTTGCAGATAACGCCTTTCTTTTTATTGCAACGCGATAATCAAGTCTTTTTAAAGAACAAAAGCGAGGGTAAGATATATCAAGCGCACGTAAATACATGCAAAATTATCTGCGTATAATGTTAGTCAAAGGAATGTCGGATATCCAAATCGAAGGCAGTTTTAGTAATGGAAAGCAGAGGCTTCGCAGAGGACACGCCTGGCGCAGTAAACGTGTGGTTGCGTTTTATATGCGAAGTGCCTCACCACAGGAGGGGAAAAAAAAAAACAAAAAACACTCGGTTAAAGGGAAGCAGTGAAATATCTAATTGTGGGAAAAAAAAAAAAAAAAACATGGTAGCACAATAAATTGGATTCTTTCATAGCTAACGAGGCACTTCCTGCATTGCAACTGGAAACGCGCCATAAGCAGCTAACACTTGGAATCTTGGCTCCCGGCTGCTACTGCGATGGGCCCAATCGGCGCAAAGGAAATAGCAGGCGCAAACTTTCGAGCGGCTGCCATCGCTAATTTCTACTTTTTCCGCAGTCGGTATAGGGTGCTCCAAGAGAGGCCTTTTAGAATAGTGATAACATTTTCTGATCTCCTCCTTTACCAGTTGAGTTGGCGCGAAATTTGACGCAAATGTCGGCTTTATTATGTTCATGCGCATCTCATGACTGGAAAACCTAGTCTTGAATCCTAATAATTCGTTAATTACGTAAACACGCGCCTAACCAAATGGTTTGCACAAAAATAGGTTAGCTTCATTCTCACGTGGCACATATTCATTTTTTTTTTTTTTCACATGTTCGCGCTATCCAAATAAGCTTCATAACTGCCGACCTTATGGATAAAATCTCCATGGTGGAAATAAACGGCACCAGTTATTCCCAGAAAACTGCAACTTACACACGCACCTGTCCTTTTGATAGATTTGGTTTTAGTTTACTTCGTCGTCTTTTGTCTTCTTCGGACACTTATAAGATTCGACCCAAAGTGAACCTGCTAACCCAAAATTGGCACACATAAAATATGTATATATAGAGGGTGGAAAAAAGAGGTACAGTCATCCATAATGAGAATTTGCAACACTAAGATGAGTTCAAAAAGTGCTTCAGTGGTTGTTTATGTGGTTTAACGTCACAAAGTGACTCGGGCTATAAGAGACGCCACAGTGGAAGGCTCAAGAAATTTATACCACCTAGGGTTCTTTCACATGCAAGGCATCGCACAGCGCAGTGGCGCCTTGCTTTTCACGAACTTCGAAAGTGCCCACTGCCGCCAGAATTCGATCCTGCATCCTTGAGTTCAGCAGTCGTTGCCCGGAATCAGATTGCGAGACAGCCAATTGCAGAAGGCTTTGAGGTATTCAACGGAAATACTAGGTCCATGCTATATATATATAAAGTTGTGTCTTTAGACTTGGAAAGTCATTAGGATGGCAAACTGAGAAAGTTCCATGGGTCTTGCGATTTCTGCACTGAATCTAGTGCGTTTCTTTTTTCTTACTGTCCTCGTGGCTTTGATGGTGCTTTCACATTGTTTTGAATGTTCTAATAGCTGTTTAAATTTAAATTCTGCTACAAGATATTCCAAGTACTTAAACATTTTAAGCGCCGGCTTTGTAACACCAGCTCCGGTGTTATGCGCTGCATTTAAATACCCTCATCTCCGCGGTGGACGCGTTCGGAAGTTGACAATTTTGCCATAGTCGTCTGAGACACACTCAAGAATGGGAGGATCTCGAGACAAAAGCACAGCCGAGGCACGGACATCAATCTAAGCGTATTCTTGTGCTGTGGGCGCGAAAGCTCAGCCGCTCTTCGATTGTCGTTTGAGGGCACAGTGGTAAAAGAAGCATTAGGCCACCCTCCGGAGAATATGTCTACTTAGGACAGGTAGTAACCGCAGATCCAGACCATGAAAAGGAAATAACAAGAAGAATAAGATTGGGATGGAGCGCATTTGGCAAGCACTCGAAGATTATGACTTGCAGCTTACCGGTATCGCTCAAGAGAAAAGTATACAACTGTTGCATCTTGCCTGTACTCACCTATGGGGCTGAAACGTGGAGGCTAACCAAGAGAGTTCTACTTAAGTTGAGGACAACCCAGAGAGCTATGGAACGAAGAATGGTAGGGGTAACATTAAGAAATAGAAAGCGTGCAGAGTGGGTCAGAGAAATAACTCAAGTTACCGACATTCTAGTGGAAATTAAAAAGAAGAAATGGACATGGGCAGGACATGTAGTGCGAAGAGAGGATAACCGATGGTCGCTTAGGGTAACAAACTGGATTCCAAGGCAAGGAAAGCGTAGCAGGGGGCGGCAGAAAGTTAGGTGGGCGGATGAGATAAAGAAGTTCGCAGGGGTCAAGTGGATGCAGCTAGCACAGAACCGGGTTAAGTGGAGAAATATGGGGAGGCCTTCACCCTGCAGTGGGTATAATCAGGCTGATGATGATGATGAGGTCACCCTCCTAGCATTTGAGAGCAGCTAGCTGACTGCTCACATGGAGGAAAAGTCGGGTTTTGCCAATCTTGTGTCTTGTCTCTGTCATTAGCGCTTTGAACTGAGCATAAAACACGTGGAGACTATATGTTTAAACTTAACTTAGGATTCAGCAACAGAACACAATTTCTTTGTAATATTCAGGGAGGCGTCAAGACCTGCGCGCATTGTTACACTGTGTGGGCCGTACGCGCTGATTGGGCTGATTCGTGCAGTTGCATGCCTAATGTTTTGCAGAACTTGCTCCTCGCCTCACTTTAAGTATTGGTTATTACGTTCTGACACTCATGAAACGACATGCAGTGCTAGTACACATGCTTCCTTACCTTCAAGAATATTATTATAACGCGAAGGTAGGCATTGCGACCGTTATATCATATTGTATTCTCGCTGATGCAGTTTTTAGCACTTCTGGAGTCTTGTGAACTGATGCCGCGATGCGGTTCAACTGACAGACTATGGGCAGGAATTCCGGGAACAGGGTTGGTAATATTTTAATTATAGAGGCAAGCGAAAGCGATACGTTTTGAACGAAACTTTGTGTATGCACTGGCATCTGAACGCCGAATTCCGCCTGTCATAACTTTTATTCTGAATTGGTTTCCTGCTTGGCTGTTGGCGGTTTCTATTCTAATTAAGAAAAAGAAAATACGATAGTATAATGATCCTATTCAAAACAACAGTCGATGGTTCTGACATTAAGATAGCAGATACGAAATACGTTACAAAAGCCAATGCATGACCTCACATTTGTAGGGCGGCACGTATAAGAGTCGCCTCTCGCTACTAGAACGCGTCTTTACTTTGTAAATGTATATAGAATGTCAATAAGTGCTTGATTTTGTGCTCAAGGACGCAGTTGCCACGTCGTTACAAACATTCCCCCTGCAACCACTACGGTAGACTATAGTTTCAAGAGATTTTTGTTACAATTTTAAGAAGCTGTTGAAAAGTGAAGAATGCAGCAGCTATTATGCCAGGCATTATTTCTGCGCCGTTAGGCCAGTGAATTGAACCAGCCGGAAACTTAACATTGCAGTGTGTGTGCCTTTGACAGAAACGTGTATTTTTTTTTTTTTATGTTCTCGCGTTGAGGAGGGACACGCTGTTTTCGACTAGACGTTTTCACTGGCTGTTGCACTGCGCGCGCTTAGGCTATAGGCTAGGAATGTTCAGACATATGCTCAGGAAGGAAAACTTAGTAACGAGAAGGGATGGAAGCTACAAACGGAGCAGGCTTTTCAAAACGTATACGATTTTCTGGAATTGCTGTTTTTTGTTAACATTTGCTTCTTATTACGCGTGTGGTATAAGCAAGTAGGTGTATACCTAGTAAAAGCGCCGATACGGTACACGGTGGGGTGCTTTCTTCCTCTAGCTGCGCGTCTCAAGGTCGATGAGCGCAGTTCAATAGAGGGTGCTGGTTAAGTATAGACTCCGACCCAGTTTCGCGACGTTGAGCTTTCACGCTCTGCATGTCGGCGCTAGCTGCGTTTCTGTCGTTGCAAGAACAATAAGATATCAGATATATTAAAGGTACATTGTTATCACTCGGTTTTTGCCTCTATTTTAACTTTTTTTTTTTTTTTTTTTTTTTCACGAATGTTTACGTGCCGCGGGGAGCGCCAAAGGCTTTCCACATGCAGTTGAGTACGAGGTCGCGGGTTTGATAGCTGACCGCGGCGACCACATTTCAAAATAGGACAAGAGTAAAAACTCTAGTGTAACGATATTTCTGTTTGCATTACAAAAACCATTACGTCGTTAAAATTAATTGATAATCTCCCAACACATCGTCCCGCACAGCGCAGCTGTTGATTTGGGGTGTACAGGTATATTTCCATCTTCCATCTCCCAAATGAAGTACATTTCTAACGTTTGCGACGAACGACATTTAAGTCATGCATCTTTGTAGTTTAGGTTTCGTCCTGGTCAGACATTATAAACGAGTGCTTCCACCAGACCAGGAAATTAGCTGTGCCAATTGACAGAGGGACTGAATTTTCCGCTGGCTACTCGTTCGACCACGGGGCCAGGATTTTTTCTTTGTTTCGCTGCGAATATTCAAAGCGGCAGCCTAACTGACCTTTGTTCGATTGAATCGAGGTGAATGTCAGCTGCAACATGTAAAAGAAAGATTTAGGAGAGCGGAGGCCTACTAGCGTAGACGCATACCGGTAGACCGGACGCCTCCCATACGCATGCGCAGTGGCCACAGCTAGCCTTGTCCATGGCATTACGCGTGCGCAGCGGACGTCCGGTAAGCAGGTATACGTCTACGGTCTCCGCTCTGCTAAAGCTCTCTAATGATGCAGGGAAGAGAGGTGGTAGATGATGTGCATGAACTGCGGTTTTCACGTACCGGTGCGGACAAAAGTAAACGGAGCACGCCATTTCCTTCTAACATTTTTCACGAGTCGCGTAATTGAAACTGGCAGCCAGGGTATGTGCAGGCTGGTAGTATAAAGCCAGTGCGCTTTCACTTGGACAAGTAATGTTTTCTTATATCCAATACAAAAGGCATGATTGTAATTTGGATGAAAAAGCGGGCTCGGTTTACTTATGTCCGCACCTGTATATCGCTCCGGTGTGCAGTATGAGTGGGAAACTGAGGACTCGCATACGGTCTGTTCGATCGATATCTGTTTACCATTTCTGTTCACGTGTGAAGCTGGAAGACTTTACCGAATGTAAGCCTTATAAAAGGGTTGATATATACCAACAGTGATACGTTGTGTACGAGATGCGTCATTTTGATTTGAGAAATTAACGTAACTGTTGACTTTAATATAGCTAAAGCCACAACGCTAGAAAAATGCCTCGTAGCAGAACCGCAAACTCAGCTAACAAAGCAGTGGCCTGTGGCCAACAACCTGAAATCGATTCGGTTGCAAGTAAGGACAAATTTTCAACGAAAAACGCAATCACCATGCGAACAGAAAAGGTCATGCTTGGCCGTGTGCAGGCTAGAGCCAATCGGAAAGCATTAGCGGATGCGTTCATCGATTCCTCTGGGCTGCAGAGCATCGATCATTGAGAAGCCGCGTGCGTTAAAGAACACGTGCATCGATTAATCTTAGCCGCGGTAGTTGGTAGGTAAAGTAGTGACAATTTCACCAGCTACGCTGGTAATTTTTGGTCTCGAGAGCCCATGACATTCATGGGTGCCTATAAACTGGGGTAATCACGTGACCTGACGTTGTGGCCCTGAAAGCTGCTTTTTATAGGAGCTTTTTCAGAACAAGATTTTTTTTTTCGCTTAAAGGACAAATTCGACAATGCCCTAAAGAGAGAACGAAAGAGAAAAACGAGGCCTCCCAAAGGGTAAGCGGGTGAAGCGCTCATGATCATGAAGCGTGCGAAAGCTAACTTCAGTTTGAACACAAGGTCAGGCGGGTGTGCTGCCCGAGCTGTTAGGGCGTTCTGGGCCAGCAGCAACCAAAACAAGGGCGGGGCAGTGAGGCGCGTTGTTCCGCGCCACAAGCACGTCCAGACTGGCCCCTGTAGTCAACGTGACTCCTCTACGATAACGCCGCGCATTCCGCGTTGTCTGCGGCGCTCAAAACGTCGGCGCTCGCCAGCGTTAACAAACGAATGAAGGCTTCTCTCCACGCTTCGTGATGGCAAACTCGGGCTGACAACACGGGGCGTACATGCATGGGGTATATATTGCTTTTACTTTCTTATTCCGACCTTATTTTTTCTTGCAGCTTTTTGTTATAAAGCAGTGAATCCAGTGTTGATGGGGAGTGGCTTCTGGCATTGCAGTGCAGGCTTATTTTGTCGGCTTCACTGGCTGCGAATTGGGGTGCGGTTATAATGACGTTAACGCGCGCAAGCCCAGTGGATCCTGTGCATGTGACGCGCATTAGGTGAAGGTGGCTCTGCAGGTTGCGTTATTTGACGCTTTAGAGTAGGGAAATCGAGGCAGCTGTTAAGAACGCGTTTGCTTCTGTGAAGTCGCAGCGTCGAAGTGGCAAGTGCCGATTACGCCGGAGAGATATGCATTGCTCGCCGAAACTGTGCTAATGCATCACGGGCACGTCACCCTCTTCACCGCCTTTTTACACTCTGATACCGGAATCAGCCTTCTTCCTCCATCGACAGGCACCGCGTGCTCCGTCAGTTGCGCTAACTCCTTATCGGTTTCATCGCTGATATTCCCAACAAATTTTCTTCCTCGTGGTTTGATTATCACCACGCTTTGAAAACAATACTAGCCCACTTCTGCTGGTTGTAGGCGGTTTTGCTGATTCAGTCACTGCTTGCATGCTCAAACTTAGCCAAATGTTAGCGGACGTTGCAGGCTTCCTGAAGTTCTACGTTTTTGTTGCCTTACATGACGCGCACAAAGAACCTTTAATGGAGGAGTTATGCTTAAGCCCCAGATTTTTGTATGAATTAGGCTAGGAGAAAAAAAAAAGCGTTTTGGATACGGGCGTGCGAATAGTATAGTTCTGCTGCAGAATCCAACACGAATAGCTTTGAGAATTGCACTGAATCAATTATACATCGAGTATGATATAACCGAATCAAATCGAATAATTTGCCCATTATTCTCTAGTGCTGCGAATATTCCTTCAAGAAGAATCGTGTGCAGCATCGAGGCGATAACGAGAGCTAAGCTACGGCGCTGTAACTTATTGATTCCATATGTTTAGGGGAATTCTCCAAGGTGGAATGCATTTGTAATAAGAGAGCTATTAATCATTAACGTCTGCCCAAGCGCAGCAGCATACGGCTACAAAGAAAAGCTATGGAGCTCTCGCAGAAGCTTCGTCGTTGAAGAAAAATTCGCCCTTGTCAGAGTACGAACCCGGAACCACCGCCTCCCCGGGGAAGTTGCTGCCGGCGCTGTACCAGCGAGACCGAGTTGATGGAAGACTCTAAGCTGGGCATGCAAATCAGTTTTGGGAAATCCTCGAAGGTGAAGTAAATTTTTAATGAATAAGTAATTACTCAGTGCCAGAACAAATTTTATTTCAATTGCGAAGCTTTCATTCAAGTTGTATAGTTTTATTTTGTAGCCGTGTGGCTGCGCTTGGGCGAAAAGTAATAATAATTGCTCACTTTTTTTTTGTTCTAATTTATGTAGTTCAAGCTGTCAAAAAAAGCGCTGATCTACACGAGATGACACGCAACTCGGAGTCGGCACATTACCCCATGACCGACCGGGGCACTAAAATTGCATCGTACTAACCTCATGTGGAATACAGGTTAATGCACAACTTTACTCTATTCTCACTAATGTTTGTATTTTGCTCCCTTGCTTTGTAAAGTTATATTGTAATGGTTTTTTATGCATGTTCGCGATTTTTTAGAGGGCTTGTCCACAGATGTACTGGCCACTATGTTAAACAGTACTGTACTTCTCATTTTTTGCTTGTAAGATTAATATACTTGTAAAGTGCACACTTGGCTATCACGCTTTTCTTTCGTTGATAAATAGTGATCTATCGACGCGTGGATGCTACAGTTGCATAAGGGACACATACCGCGTCAAGCCACTAGCTGGCTTTTTGACCGTGTTCTCCAGCATCAATGACTTTGGATAAAGACCGCATCAAAATTGATTTATAAGTACAGGAAAATTGGAGAGCTTTAGCAAACGGGAGGCGTACTAGCGTAGACGTATACCGGTTTACCCCCGCCACTGCTCGTGCGAAGGAGCCGTTCGACCAAAGCTGTTCGAAAGATTCACACCGTATTCGATTCGTTTCGCATAATTTTTAATACGTGCTATTTGATTCGTTCGACCGATCGCACGGAAAGAATTCTACTATCTATTCGAAAATTTCAACCATGAGCACGCCGATACTTTTATGATTGCTGTACTTGGTTCTGCGATTAGATGTTAGAACCAAACCGACCTTATGGCAAGATTGAGCTCACAAGAGCAGGGGAATGAGGGGCTCGCTATGACTTGCATGCATGGAGGAAGCCAGCAGTAGTCGAAACCAAGGAAAAACGTGAGAATGCTTTCTTTCTGGTGTTCATCAATGGGAACTTAAAAGTAATAATTTTATGGCTCAAGGATAATTGATTACTAAGTAGAAGAAAAAATTGCGAGATCACTGCAGAAACTGCACTGGAGAAATGCTAAAGCCCGGGCCCAGGCTTGTGCCGCACATTGGAAATTTTCTTTCCTTGTCCCGACCGCCAGCTGCTGCGTTTCAATGGAGGCGAAACGAAGAGGCTTCCGTGTGCTGTGCGATGTCAGTGCACGTTAAAGATCCCCAGGTGGTCGAAATTACTCCGCAGCCCTCCACTACGGCACCCCTTTCTCTCTTTCCGCTTTCATTCCCACCTTCCTCCCTACCTTTACGACACGGTTCAGGTGTCCACAGAAAATGTGACAAATACTGCGCCTTCCCTTTCCTGACAACCAATTATTAAGTCAGAAACATATCCACTTTCGGTTGACGTGTCGTCACATCCATTGGACGTCGACATTAGTCGTATGACTAATGTCGACGTATGTTTGATTTTACTTTTACATTTTTTGGCTCTAAATATTTAACCAATCATCCTATCGACATAATTTTTTTCTGCACCATCCTCCCCCCCCCCTCCCCCCCCCCCCACACACACACACATCATCTTCTATAGATAACAACCAACCTAGCTCCTCTGAAAACGACACGATGGTTGCGGACACGTTTTGAGGACACGACCTTGCCAACATAGCCTAGAAAGGCTTTAGTCTTAAAATTGGTAGGAGTATAAGCATGGCTTGAACCCTGTTATACGTGCGAAAGCTCTGTTAAGCATGGTTTGGCATGGTTTAGCAAGTTGTACATGGTTTGACGGTTTGAACTAGGAGGACGCTCAAGCCAAAGTTTGCTGACACTTCGCCTGAAGAGTAAACGCGATAGCTCTTTTGACACCGCCATTTCATTCCGAGATTTTTTGTTTTTCAATTTGTTTTGGAGCAAAAGCAAGGCGCATTATCTGTCTCACTTTTCCGTGGACACCTATATTTAATTAGGTCAAGACCACAGCGCCTCTTCATTCCGCAATTATTTATATTTTTAAGAGCGTAAGCTCTTATCACTTTCGTTCGCACATTTCGTGTCCGTCTGTCTGTCCGATCCACCACGTGATCAAATTGCCGCAGAATTGTAGTCTGTGCTGTCCTTGTGGCCACGTGACCACTGCACGTATAGCGTTGTGACGTTATGACGTAATGAGTGTCTGTATATCACACGACTAGGGTAGCCATGTTGTGACGTCATCACACAACAACGGTAGCCGCCATGAGTAGATGTGTTGTGACGTCATCATGTAAATAGGTTATGTGTATCACATGACTAGATGGCCATGTTGTGGCGTCAGCACAGGTTTTCCCTCGCGCGCGCCTCCGCCTTTTATCACTTTTCAAATTTCGCTGTTATCATAAATCGCTTTATTGCTCGTTATTTAAACGTTTCTTGGTGCATTACACCGCGGAATCCTGACTTGTTCTACTCGATACCACATGGTGGTCTGTTTGCTACCGCTAGGGAGACAATTCAAGAGAACGCGGAAGTTGACTTCCGAAATACGGTGGGTGCGAGCACAGAGCATTTTTCTTCAAAATTTTTTTTTTATCTTGACTCCACAACTATCGAATTCAATGGTAGATTTTTTTTTTGTTTTTGTACAGAAGTCACCAATATGTATAGGCTCCTCTAGGGCCCAGGCCCTCAGCGATATTTTTCTGTCAGCCTTCGATGAGCGCGTCGAACGTCTTTCCGGTCAGCAGCAACGGCTTGCGCAAATTTCGCTACGTTGACGATTACCTTGTTATATGCCACCCGTCTCCTGATGACGATCTTCTTCCGGAGGCCTTACTTTTCACTCACGAACTGGCGAGTAATAATTGCTCGCAGTTCCTGGACTTGAAGCTACAATTCTAGGAAAAACATTCGCTGGGCGTACAACCCGATACAACCCATTTGATAGTGCCAATTGCAAGCTTGTGAAGCGTGCCATCTTTACTTTAGCATGCCAGTCTGCCCTGGAGAAACCTTGTGTACATGCCACGGAAACAAGCTTCACAGAGCAAGTGCAGCGCTTCTGTTCCGCTCGATACCCTAAGTACCTAATCTCCAGTGCAATATGAGTGCCTACTGTATAAAAGGACGAAAAAAAAAATCATATTTCAACAAGGACCGCTTGCGGTTGATGGCATACGTTCACCGTGTCTGGCACAACGTCAAAAAAAGTTGCCAGCCGTTACGGCTTGAGGTCGTCTTCTCGGCACCATGCAAATTGAGCAGCGTGTGCCCCCTATGTCAGCGAAATAAAATAAAATCAGGCCGTAGTGCAGCAATAAGCACGGGAAGATATTCACGGAGTGTACCTGGGGGTGTTGTACAATTTCCCCTTTACCTGCGGCCAGTTCTTATTAAGCAGACCGGTAGGTGCGTTAATGAAAGGGCACTCGAGCACAATCAGGCTGTTAAGAAGCCAGGAGGCAATGTAGCTCAACATTGCAATAGTTGTAAAGGCAAGATTGAAGGGAAGGAAAAGACAACTTGCAGGCTAATCCTTGAAAAAACGACCTTCTTGTTCAAGTTGAGTGACAAGACAGAAAGGGAGATTGTGGAAGCTTTTCACATCAGTTACGCTAGTGGCAACTTTGCTTCTTTTAAACCTACATGAGAAGTTTCATGGTGCTGAATATTATTTCAGCTCTGAATTTCTGGCTTGACACGCACAGCTGCCGCTTTCCACAACAATTATCTCTAGCGTTGAAGTGCCGGCTCGTTGGTAATACATTTTGGAATAACAGCGCGACGGACGAGGACGAAGATCAGAAGGACACAAACACAGCGCTGACTGACAACTGATTTTATTTCCAGATGTTGGCAAGTATATATACATGGCTTGAAGCGTGACAGAAAAAAAAAAAAGAACAGATAAAACAGATGCAATGCGCATGCCGAAACCAAAGCCAATTATCTCTTTTTACGCATTGCCAAGAACGCAAGCTCTTTGTCCGATAACGCAAGGGAAAGAGTGCTAATGCATCGGTCTCCAAGCTCCAAAATTCTTTCGGCTTCAATAATTTCTCTTGTGGTGCGGTCTTTATTTTTCTGGTAAGATTTGCATTTATCGAAGAGGGGTTTACATTCTGTTTTACGTTCCTTAGTGCATGTGAGACAGTGAAGAGGCAGGTTACGATCCTTGGAATTTTCCACATCCTTTTTATGTTCTCTTAATCTTTCATTAAGGCATCGCCCCCTTTGCCCTACATAAACTTTCCCACATGACAGCGGAATCTCGTAAACTAGTTCCTCAGTACAATCAACAAATCTGTTTTAATGATTAGGTTTGCAAGCACCAGTTGACTCAGTCACGGGATGACTGACGCGACTAAGCATTGACAGCTTACACGGGGCTGAGAAGGCTACTCGTACCTGAGAACGTTGTGCGATCTTTTTTAGATTATGCGACAGGGTATGAATGTACGGGAGTGACCACGTGAGCAAGCAGGGCGAGCAACTAACACAATATGAATTTATTGAGGGCTGTCTGCTAACGCGACTTTTGCTTTACCGTACGCCGCGCTGCGTTTACTCGTATGGTGTATACGTTGATGAACACACCACATTCTTCGGCAGCGTTTCAGTGTCCCACTATAAGCATAACAAATCTCCCCTCAGGAGCTAGACAATCAAGGGTAATGAGCTAGTTGTGGCAATGCTCGCAGCGCCCTCTTCATGTAAGCTTAAACTGTATTACGATTACGCATGCGCAGCGGATACAGGACTACAGCTTGAATTTCGCACACAGTAATAAAAACAAGGCAGAACAGCGGAAGCGCGAAAGCAGAAATTTAGGGCGCAAACACGTCGGTACGCCGCTGGGCAGCCCGACCGCTCGAGGCCCTCTGATCGGCGGCCGCTTTTGTGAGCGAATAAAACTTCGGCGAGAGTTCCACGACCATTAGGAGTATTGAAAAAATCTGGCAATACCGTACACAAAACATGAACACTGTAAAACGGAGTTCAGGAACTAGTGGGATAGCTGCAAAAAACATATACCGACTCAATTGCCGAAAAGCAAAAACTGGTAGTCATTTTATAACCATCATCATGCAGTTACGACCGTATGGAGCGCTGCGATGTACATGCATAAGAAGTAGGAACGAGTGGAAACCTAGCAAGGCAGCGTCAAGTGGCGTACACGCACGCAAAAAAAAAAAAAAAAAAAGAAAAAAAAAGACAATAGGGCAAATCACACTTGTAAAACTGATGACACGGCGATGCTGTTTGAGTTTGGTTCGACTTAGTTATCCGCGATTATACTTCGAGACTCATTTCTATCCATTGTCGTCGGCGGACAAGTGTGACAGATACTGCGCCTTTTCCTTCCTGTAAACCAATCCGAAACGTCGCTGATTCCTGCTTACTGCGTCTGCTTTATGCTGTGTGGTGCGGCACCCGAGGAAGCGCCAAACTAAAGGCGCAGCACGGACGCCTAGATCGGTCACCCGGCGGGGTCAGCTTCGTATATGCATGTATCGCCTGGTGAAGTCATTGCTCATGACCGGATGTGACGTCATGATGTCAGTTCCGGTTATTAGAAATGATCGGATGCGACGTCATGATGTCAGTTCTGATTATTAAATATGGCCGGGTGTGACGTGACCATGACGTCACATCCAGTCATGACGACACGTCATTACTGCGAACACATTAAGCTGCGCACGATACACGGAACAACATCCGGCTTAGACAGCATATCGCTATTAAAACAAACAGATGCACACACACAAACCCAAAGCATTCTCACTAAACGATGACAGCATTTCTGCGGTACGCGCTGTATTGAACCTTGCGATGAGTACACGCATAAGAAATAGCACCGAGTTGGAACCCAGCACGGAAACAACAGGAGCGCAAGTGGCGCACGTACGCACGCACACGCACGAATTGACCATCCACGCTAAAGTTAACAATGGCTGTGTGCCGCGCACGCCGTATTGAGTCCTGGTAAATGAACAGCGCGAAGGCCACTGAATGAACAGCGGCCTTTTCAAGAGCCGACGGCGCCGAGCGATCGTAGGAATCCTCGTGATCGCTGTCGCCAGTCGCGTCAAGTTCGTGCACAAAACACAAAGCGCATAAATGTGAAAACTAATAGGGCAGCTTTGCACTGAATTCCAATTTGGGAACGGCATGAATGTCGGCCAATCAGAAAAGGCCGTAATACACGCGAATATATAAAAATACGCGGTTGCACATTGAATTTTATGGGTATTAGTTCAGACGAATAGCATTCGATTTCATAAAGTAACAATGTTTCCCTCAATAATGTTGTGTCACGAAATTTCTCACCGAGTATTCGAAAGCCGTACAAATAAGCAGCTGTGTAAACGTTGCCGGCACATTTTCCACCTTACTACCCACTGTTTGGAGGCCATGAGACCTACGGAGGCCATGAACCATAATAACTACTCGATGTCATAAGATCGTCGTCCGATATTAATTGCGGCGCTACCGTTCCATATCACATCTGGTGGGCCATACTGTGGTTGCCAAAGAGTGGGAGGTCATCCACATAGGAAGAAACGGTCCAGGTCGTCATTAGCAGGTAGAACTATTTCATTCGAAGTTAAGGCGTTTGAACCCGGGAACATTCAGTGGCTTTACGAAACTCGGCTACTGTGCCAAGAGACGCGAGTGCGATGCCGGCTGTGGCAGCAGTGTTTCGATGGAGGTGAACGCAAAGCTTCCTGGGTTGTGCGATGTCAACTCATACCAAAGTGTCCCATTTGACCGAAGATAATCAGCAGCTCTCTACCGCGGCGTTCTTCGTAACGTACGTGGCGCTTTAGGAGGTCAAACTGTGCTGTTTACATCTATTATCGCACTGCAGCCTGATTAACCATTTCTTATAACAAATTCGGTATTGCGACTGACCTTGCTGAGATATCGCTTTTTGTGTTCACGGGATTAGATTACCACAAGCCACATTAAATCACAGTTTAGTAGCCTTCTGTCGTGTAGCAGTAGCCCAGATCTTGGCAGCGGCTCTGACGTACGATCACTGCATTCGTCTACTCCTCCGATAGATTCGTATACGTCGCAGCAACACGCATCAACTAAATTCCAAACTCATAACTACACAATAGACATAGTCGCTCAGTTGTAATGTCCTATCTGGTCTAAGGAATGCCAGGCGCCACAGTTCCAGGCCAGCAGGCTCCGACGGAGCTTCAAAAGTGGCGCTTGATGCTGACTATACTTTGGTACCGGATATGAAATCGGGAACGAAATATCTCTTACCCATAGCAGCGTCGAGTTGCCTTCTAGACCTGGCTGGACTTCGTAGATGTGCCACAGCAACAACCAACAGATCACAGCCACCACGTAGACAGGCCGCCGCGAAAAACGTTCATGGCGTCGGCCCGCACCACCACGTGAGCTTGCACAACTATCATTGCCGCTGGTCCCAAACCGTGACACTGAAAGCTATAGTAATAGCAAATTTTGTTCGTGCTCGGTGCCTACCACAATGCGGAAGCTGCGAATCTAATGCCTGCGCCTTGTGATGCACTCTGGCAGCACAAAACACTGACAAACACAGCCTAAAGGTCTATTCACACTTGCGACTCGCGAAGGACGTGCGACCGGCAGTCGCATGCGACCAAAGAGCAACCGATGTTCACACTTGCGAATGCGACTTGCGGGTTGCTTTCCACATTGTGTCTACCTTGACTGTTCACCACATAGAGTAAAGCTAACTTACGTTCACGTCAGCTGAGCCGCTGATTGGTTTAACGGTTTGCGACCAGCAGTCGCGCGTCTGGATATCGAGCAGTGCCCGAACGGCCAGCTGCAGTCGCTTTTCGACCGATGCGACCATTTGCGACTGTCGCTTTTCGGCCAAACCGGTCGCGCGACCGCTGCGAGTCGCAAGTGTGAACGGGCCTTAAAACGGCACCGAAAACCGTGCACGCCGCATGGCCGCGCGCGCCGCTTCTTGCCGCTTCAGCGATTTACACTAGCGCAACTAGGGTGTCTGGAATGGAATCATGATTGCTGCTCCGTAGCGCCCTCGCGCCGCAGCGTTCGGCGCAGATACTAACTCATGCGTGAGTTAGAGCTTGTGTGGAATCGCCTGTCAGTAAGGTCGAAATGTGAGGTCGAGCCAGGCTTTTTGCAGTTCCCGCGGCTTACTCTGAGAGCGCCCCACTTGAAGTTGGCGCGTATACTGCGTATACCGCTGCGGTGTGCATGCGGTGGCGCTTGATGTCCGGTTACCGCCCTTTTGGTCGAGCAGCTGCCGAAGCCCGCTCTCAGCTTTCGGCGCCCCTTCGTAATGTTGTACATTAAACGGCAACTTAACAAAAGCTGGATCAGTGAAATTGGGACAAAACGTGATTTTGACAGGAGGAAAAAAAAGAACACGTGAAGAAGCCAGAACAAATTAAGAGCGACCCGCCTATTCGACGTTCGACTGAAGAGCGTTGGCGTCCATCGTCGTGCAAGGGATGACGCGCTCTTTGCACCACGTTGCTTCACTTTCTACAACGCAACGAAGTGGCGTCCCTCTGCAACCATTCATTCGGCCGCCACGGCCCTCCGAAGGTCGCTCTGATTACGGTTTTGAGGACCAAAGGTCGTCAGTGCGAATCCCACATACAAATTGGATCTTAACTCGACTAGTAATGCTATGCTCCATATTGTACCGAATCGTGTGCCACCACTTCGAACCCTGTGCGCCAAACGGGTGGGTCACAATTTTGACAGCAATGGTAGCTCTAAGTGGTAAAATCTCGGCACCCGTCCGGTTGGCAAATATCGGAATGACAGATACCCGCTACTGATAGGTGGTGATGGCTGGCTAGAGTAGGTTCCGCTTGCGGTGGGGGCTAACCTGCCACCTAATTTCTGTCTGTTGTAAGCCGTCATTGCACCACGACGGCTGTTGCGACGCGCATTTTCTCTCCCTCTTCTTTTTCTTTCTTCTCTATTTTCTCTTCTGTCCGCACGAGGCAGTGGAGGTGGCTCAGCTACAGAGCCAGTAGCAGGCCTGTGCATTTTCTTTCATTCTTCCTACAGTCACAACAACAATAAGAACTGCTGGCCGGCGGCGCGAGGAGGAACCTGTGGTGTTGTCACAACATAGCCATGTGATATACATGACCTAGTTACGTGATGACTTCAAAACACAGTGGTACACAGTGACTACCTAGCTACGTGATGACGTCACAACGTGGCTACCCGTGTCGGCTACCCTTCTTATGTGATGATGTCACAACGTTATACGTGAAGTGGTCACTTGGCTACAACGGCAGCACTAAAAAATGATGTGGCAATTTGATCACGTGGTGTATCGACTACCTAGCTACGTGATGACGTCGCAACGTGGCTACCCGTGTCGGCTACCCTGCTTACGTGATGACGTCACAACGTTATATGTGAAGTACAACGGCAGCACTAAAAATGATGTGGCAATTTGATCACGTGGTGTATCGGACAGACGGACGGACGCGAAATGTGCGAGCTTGCGCGCTTAAAACTGCAGAAGTATACGTCTGAGCATTTTATCGAGGGCCGCCTTTCGAATCATGCATGCGCTCTCTTTATATACTGCCGTTTCATAAATGTATATTCTCATATCCTCTAGGATAACCTCTCTTTATCTCTTGCTCCTTCTTGGACGTTCACAAGTGACCCCGAACAAATGCAGTGCTGAAACACCGCAACAAAGGATGAAATGTACGAGCTTTCTTATAAATATAAACAGTATAACAGTAAAAAATGCAAAAGAGATGTAACGATGAAGCTTGTAAGTCGCAGCTGGAAAAGAGAAAAAGTTATTGTTAAAGCGTAGGAAGGCTGCCTAGCATGTTATAACGTTTTACACGTGTCTACCAAGGAGGATTAGACAAAAACCTTATTCGGGGCTTGTACTAAATACCAGTGAAAAATAAAGCTCTTGCTCCGCTATGACCGATTGTTCAATTGCAGAATTTGAACGAAACCGAGCAATGCGGGGAAAACAGGGAAGGCAAGCGATTCGGTAACTTCATGATGACAAATTGCTTGGTGGCCATTTTTTTTATTTCGATCATTATTGTTATTATGGCGAATATTATGTCTTACAAGCCACTCGCGAGGACGAAATTCTTGCCTCACCAGTGGCGTGTACTGGGCCTGTCTTCAGAAGTTGTAGACAGAGCTTGTCACCAGAGGGTGTCCTCATAAACTAAAAAAAAAAAAAAAAAGTCAGGTCACACAACGATTCGAACCGCCACCCTTCCGTGTACCAACCGAGCGCGCTAACCACTATTCTGCGCCACTTTTTTCTTTTTTTTTTTTCACTTTCGGTGAACCTGTCTGTAATTATTCATGTCAGCGTAACGACACTGGAAGGCGCTGAGGGAAATAACAATAATAATAATAATAATAATAATAATAATAATAATAATAATAATAATAATAATAATAATAATAATAATAATAATAATAATAATAATAATAATAATAATAATAATAATATTATTATTATTATTATTATTATTATTATTATTATTATTATTATTATTATTATTATTATTATTATTATTATTATTATTATTATTATTATTATTATTATTATTATTATTATTATTATTATTATTCTTATTATTATAAATGGAAACAACATGAAAATGACGACTGGTCTAGTGCCGCAACAGCATCACAAAGCTCAGGCTTTCGAATTTTCTGCAGTGGTCTATATTTTTTTTTATCATTTTAGGTGAGCTGAATATTTAGGCGCAGAAAAAAAAAAAAATGTTAGACTCGAGATTCTGCCTCATACATTTTATGAGCTAAAAATTATTTAGGAAATATTTTTGGCTTTACATTTTGATCTTGGCGAACAGAACAATGATTATAAGAGATTCGAGGATTCCTTTTTTTCTGTCAATATGTGTGAATGGAACTGATTAAATGCTAGAGCTGTTGAATACATTGCTGAGTCGATGCGTCTAGCCTTCTAAACTGACGCAGCGCGTAGTTGTCTTCTTCTGTTTTTAGCGTGCAATATTTGTTTTTCCATTCGTCGACAATGTCTATCTTTTCCTTTGCTCGTACATCATTACGTTCGCGCCCTGCCCAGCTGAGAGGACAGGCCACACCCCTCACAGATGGCTTTATCTGTGGCTGCTTTACTGAGAGGCTCACAGTTCGATCTCTGTCTCGCCTTCAGTCACGGTTATTTCCATTCTCTCTCTCTCTCTCTCTTTTGTTTCATCAGACAGTGAGATCTGCGGTGTTGTTTCTCAGCGTGGAGCTGACACACGGACGCCGCTGCTTTTGGGGTGTGTTATTCGTGACAATTCGGTAGCGCACCCCATGAGTAAATCAGATGCCTGCAGAGGGACTTTTAAGAGAGGAGTGCTTCCACAGCGGGAAGCGCGGTTCTGCCGGGTTGCGTGTTTGCCACCTTTTTGTTGCCGCTGTCTTTTTTAAGTGTACGAACTGTAGCCATACGACACTGACGGCGTCAACGGCTTCGCATATTGCACGCGCGGTGCATGTGGCTAAGCAACTTTGAATGCATCGGCATGCGATTCGTTTTTATTTATTTATTTATTTATTTTATTTATTAATACTGCAATCCCAGGAAGGGATTTTCGCAGGGTGAGCATACAGAAAATAGGTAAGTACAAATATTAGGAAAAAAAAAGTACAAAGGCCACAAATTAATAATAAGCAAAAAAACACAACAGCAAAAATGAAAGGCTCAATGACGTAACACAACAAAAAAGTACACTAAGGTTTGGGGCATATAAATACACTACTATCAAGTCATCAGTGAACATGGTCAACAGGGAATTAATTAAATGAAGAAAGAGCACCAGAACGATCACAATATTAAATTCAGTTCAAAATTCAGTTTTGAAGGAAAACAAGTGAATGCCTCAAGGCGATCATCTTGAACTGGTTTGAGAAAAGGTGCCCAGCATTCGTTTTGGACGCCATTTCTGTTTTACGCTCGGATTGAACCATTCTTGTCGGCGTACCGCAGAGTTTGGCAGGTAGCAGTTTTTTTTTTTTTTTTTTTTTTTTTTGTGGTTTTAGCCGGGGCGCTGTTTCTTGCTGTACAAAATTAGCAGCCAAATCCAACTGTCACATTAAAAAGCCATTTGGCTTTCTTATATCCCAAGATTATCGACGAAATGTTTTTACGTTTATTTACATTTTAATTTAATAACTGATTCCTCTTTTTTGAGGCTGAGAATTCGACCTCAATCTTAAAATTTGAGCTCGAGGCGAGGATGAGTCATGCCGACAGTGGCCGCTGTAGAAGTGAGGTGAGGTCGCCTGAAGGGACCTCAACCTCAATCGGCAACCTCACTCAACCTAGATCACTGACGTGGAGGTTGAGTGAAATCGCCGAAATTGTTTTGAGTTTGAGGTGAGGTCGAGGGTGTTTGAGCTCAAATGCCCACCTCTTCTAAGGAGCGATTGATGTTTATTGCCATACCGGAAATGCCCGAGCACGTTGTCAGACTAGCTGGCGTGAGCGGTATACAGTTTTAACGGCTACCAATACACGATACATCCTCTTTTCTATAAATGTTGAGAAGCTTACTGCACATTACGTTCTTCCCGAGAGGCAGCAAGTGGTATGTTGAACAAGGCACCTTAATTCTAGTAGCCCAATCGTTGGGGAAGCACCCTGATTCTTGATGACCGTCGGCTCTGGATCTGCATCGTTGGATGTTTGGCACCAAATTTTTCAGTACCAAACATTTCTGTCGGTCCAGGAGATACAGTATAGCGCTTATGCATTAGTTTCTGCTGCTCCTCCTGGAGATGGAAAGCTTGTTGCTCCGCTGCTTTTTTCCTAGGCGACACTCTTGACTTAGTTGCACCAAATAACACTTTAGCTACTCTGAGAGGTGTGGGATCAGGACATTCCACGGCAGCCTTTGCTCTCACTGCTGGCGAGGATGTTCTAGGCGGTCCTAGCTTTCTAGCTGGTGCACACAGCTCCTTTACTGTGACTGATGGTCTTGCACTCTGTAACGGAGTACCATGCACTCATTAACGCCTGTTGAAGTCGTGTCACAAGTGCAACGTCCTGTGGGATGAAGCTGCTATATGGTTGAGCTGGCAACCTCTTTCATCTTCCGTAAGCCTTAAAGGAGTCTTCTGAATTCCCTCCTATTCTTTTTCCCTAAGCTGTACGGGCCGGGGGGCCACAAGATCCAAAGCTTTAGCTTGAATGTTCCACCTATTTCAGGACCTAATCCGGACACTGTCTCCCGGCTGGAGCAGCGGGAGACAGTGCATATTTTGTTTGTGTTTTCGAGGCATTGAGAGCTGCTGGGCTGAATTCGGGTGAATGTTCGGAAGTGGCGCTTTGTTGTTGCGACCCAAGAGATATTCGAAGGGTAAGACGCCGTCTTCCAGCGGAGAAGCACGGTAGTTGAGAAGGCCAAGCCAGAACTCCCCGTTTTATGATTCTGCCTTATTGAGAGTTTCTCGAGCGCCCCCTCGATGATTTGTTCACCTTTCTTCGCGAGTGCATTCGATTTTGGATGATAGGGGCTGAAACAATGTGCTCGATGTGAAGCATCACTGTAATATCCTTAAACTCAGTGGCTGGGAATCGGAAAACAAATGTAGGAAAAAAAGACGTTTCGTTATCAGATGCATATGAGATACATATGAGATACATATGAGATACATAATTGTTCCTGGAGAGCCGATGTAAATAATGTCGCTGCAAAGGCTGCTAGAGTGCAAAATTTATTTCAACGAAATTTTAAATATCCACATCTTGGTCCAAAAACACTGTCTATGTGCCATTTGTTCTACCGATACTAGAGTACGCTTGTGTGCGTGGGATCTTCAACAAAAAAAAAAAAAAAATCATTGACCAAATCGAAAGTGCACAAAGTAGAGCGGTAAGGTTCGTTTTAGGGCGGTATAAGGGAGGTGAGAGGTGCTCTAAAATGAAAAGTGAGCTGGAATAGAAAGCATTCCGCTATCGCGGAAGAAATCTGCGCTTAAAAGTGCTGTTTCAGGTATATGACGTAAAGGCAGGAATTAACAAAGACACTTGTTGTAAGCAAGCACATTTTATATCTGAAGGAACTGACCATGACCTTGCGATACAAAAATATTGGACTAAAAGCCTTTATGCGAATTATTTTTTCTTTTTCTTTCTTTTTTTTTTTTTTTTTTGCGGGAACTGTAACGAAGTGTAATCTTTTCTCTTTCGACCACGTGGGCTGCTATAACGAAGATCTGTTTCTTTTTTCCCCAAGTCGTTTTTTTTTTTTTTTTTTTTTCATTGTTGTAAAAGGACCTGATGTGCTTATTCGGAATTATTATTAGGAACACAATGACACATATCACCCTGCGGCGTGTGCACACATGAACGCGTGAGCTAGGATGCCGCAGCATGCTGAAAAGCGCGCCAAATGTAAACGCATGTCACGCAATTCGAAACCACACATGAGAAATGGGGAGTTCAGGCGTCTTATCCTTGCGGCGAACATCTCAAACTAGGCGGCAGCGTGCGCTGAAACCGGAGTCGTTACTCATTAGCAGTGAAAATACATTTATTATCAGAAAACCAGAAATATTGCGCACTTACTTCTACATGCACGTCGTAGGTGATGCGATCGCTCCCCTGCAACACACACTTAGCGTGTAAGGAAACATCGATGTGCTGTATAAATTTCTCCACACTATATTCAATCAAAATGCGGCCGCTCCAGTCGAATGCGGCTCCAAAATGCCTACTTCAATAACACAACTAGAGTCTGCAGTCAGGAATATAATTAAATAACTTGCAATCATCGACACACGTGACAACCGAAAGTGCCAAAGGCGTTAGCGAGCCTTCGCAGCACGCTGCGTGCAGAACGGCCTTATCGGCAGGAATTTCGAGCACGAGGAAGCTATCTATGCAAAACGCCGAACCCAAACGCACACCTAAGACGCAATATCGTATCAGCAAAGCAAAAGTATACGACTTTTCGAGAGACAAGCGGCTGTTACGCCCCCGTAATTAAAAGATGGATCCGACTACACACCGCCGAAACGCGCTTTTACGCAAGCCTGATTTCTGCGTACAATTGACATGCATTTCGAAAGGATGCGACAAGACACAGCTGTAAATATGTCGAATAAACAGGTTAAAAGCTAAGGCACTACGGAAGGCAGTCGTCCATGGAAACGTTTGCACGCACGCACGCACGCACGCACGCACGCACGCACGCACGCACGCACGCACGCACGCACGCACGCACACACACACACACACACACACACACACACACACACACACACACACACACACACACACACACACACACACACACACACACACACACACACACACACACACACACACACACACACACACACACACACACACACACACACACACACACACACACACACACACACACACACACACACACACACACACACACACACACACACACACACACACACACACACACACACACACACACACACACACACACACACACACACACACACACACACACACACACACACACACACACACACACACACACACACACACACACACACACACACACACACACACACACACACACACACACACACACACACACACACACACACACACACACACACACACACACACACACACACACACACACACACACACACACACACACACACACACACAAAAAAATAACCAACTGAACTTGCAGGCTTAGTGCCGTTTTCACTATGTCGCCAATCTAATTATGAACAGGCAAGAAAGCAATATCTATTTCATGAGGAGCGTATTTTGAAATGACTGAAAGAACTGAGCGCCCAAGGCATTCGGTTAAAGCGGCTCGGCCAGTGCCTATAGCGCACGAACGCGATATTACGGCCGCTATAAAATCCTCGACGACGCGCTGAGTGAGAGGTAGAGCCGAAAAAAGCTCCAACATCGCAGCTATGATGAGATCGATACTATATATATACCATATCAAAGAGTCGGCCGCAAACAAGACGCACCGATGAAGACCAGCCATAACGGACGCCCATTTACAACTTCCTGATCGTTACAGCATGATGCGTTTGCAGCGCTACCAGCGGTGGCGCCGCGAACGCGAACTACGCCTACTACTGGATCTCAATCAGCGCGTATGGATTGGTACCACTTTCTTGTGCACCTTTATTCCCCCTCGGTAAACCAGTAGACATGGTTCGTAGCCGGCTCAGCTCCTCCCTTCCTCGCTGGTAGAGGGGGTTTTGCGTTTGCATATCTACTTTAAGGGAAGGAAAGAGTAGGAGTTTTGGCTTAATGAAGGGCGCGAAAATCGTGGGAAGAGGGCCTCGACTTGAGCTCCATAGTTCAGACTATTATACACATTAGAAAGCAATCGCGCTCCTTTCGTGAGATTTGCACATCGAAAAGGTCCTTCAAGAATGTGTGTTTTTTAGAACCGCGCGGCAACCATGCAGTACATCGCGAAACGAAGCACCTCCGCCGCCTTGCTCCCACTGTATGAAATTCCCGCCGAAGAAGAGGGCGCTGATTGCTTTGCCTCGGTGCACCACCTGGCCAAGGTTGGGTTGCTTATTGGCGATGTTCACTACCTAAAGGGGACGCCTCAGTTCATAGAATACAGCGTGCTTGTTTGAAATTTTCACTATAACTAACCGCGAGCTTTTTGTCGACGTTCGCGACCTTGTGTAAATCAATAATTCTTTGCTGGACAGTGTAAAAGGACTAAACGACAGGCAAGGAAAAAATCGCTGTCTGGCGTCAGAAACGTACTGGCAGGAAGGCGGAACGGTGACGAAGGACACGCGTTTTGGAGAGAACTCAAAATCAGATGACGTTGAGGCTGCAGAATTGTTCAAGTTGTAAAAGTAGAAGGGCCATTTTTCGGATTTAGGGCTGTCATGCGGTCCGTGCCGCAAACACGGCAGAAACGTTGTTATTGTCGCATGAGTTCGAACTAATGAAGATATACTTCCAGTTTGCGTTTGTTCTAGCTCAGAAATTTTAATTATCACGCGCTGTTAGACACGAATACCGACTATAATCGTGTGTGCAGACATAAGACGAAAACAATATCAGGTCTCCTTCCCTGTACACTATTTTCAGAAAGCAACTTCACCTAGCGGTCTCTGTTAGTAAGAAGTGGATGAAAGATATGCAAATAATTTGTAGGACCACTATGCACATTATATAATCTTTCCGCCCGTTCTTACTACCCGGCCGCCTGAATGCATATTTCTACTCCCTGCGAAGGAATGGGGTAATAAGAAGGTGCAAAAAAAAAAAAAAAAGTTATAACGAAATTTTTTTCACCGATAGCGAGCAACCGTACACGTATGTACGCTGTAATAAATCCTGCTATTAGAGGGACATCCAGGCACAGAACTCCTTGCGCTTCTCTTAGTTGGGCATGCTCAGCGTTGGTTGTTTACAAATTGCATCTCGTGTTTACACAGGCCCATGCAAGTTATGTCATTAGAGAGAACGGCACTGTCACAGTTCTGGAAGCGCTTCTTTACATAGTATGCAAACTTCCTCTCTCCATGCTCTCCGTATTGCTAGTACCAAGAGTCTCGCAAGTGAGGTTTCCACGTCGTATATCTCGTAAGCATGCAGATGTCGGCGTTATGTGCAAGATATATATTTTCGACAGCCAGACTCAACAAGGTCTGAGTGTACCGATGAACCACTCGCAGCGGGTCAAACAGAGTGCTTTCAGGAACCTATTATTCTTACACTAATCCATGCGATGTGAAGTGAGATGACTGTGTCGTGATGTCACGTGATATGGCTTTGATGTGACTATACTGACTTCCACATCCTTCTCTTACCCATCACTTTTATATCCACTCACCCCCTTTCTCCCGAGCAGGGTAGCAAACCGGTTTCTTTTATCGGTTAACCTCTCTGCCTTTCCTCCTGCTCATCTTCCTCCTCCTCGTGGAATTTATTTCCTGAAAATCTCATATAGATCAATTTCACCTAAAGTTTTACTGCGCCACCACTGCCGCTGGGGATGCCGGTAGCTGTTGACTTTGGGAAGCCTGCATAGCAGCGATGCTTGGACAAGGTTATGAGGACAGGAAAGGCGCGGCAGGACCCGTAGCTGTGCGTCGAAATTATGTGGTTCAATTCTACTCCTAGAAGAAATCGGTTTATGAGAAGTACGGATACTTGAAACTTAAAATTTCAACGAGGGTTTTTATTCGGTGCCCAAAAAGCGTATGTCTCTCTTCTGGGGAGATGGTTACCTCATGCCTGAAGCCGTTAGTTAGCTGAACAGAATTTTACAAAATGTTGCCCTCTGAGTGTGCAACAGCAGCCACTGGCGAAACCCCTTATTACAAGCCACATACAATGTGGCTGGACTGGCACTTGCCGTTTATTCCTATTTTCCTCACAAGTTGTGAGCACAGGCGAAGCAAGCGTGGTGAAATTGATCGACCACGAGTGCTTTTTTGTTTCTTTCATGTTTTACATCTGCTGACATCGCAAAGCACACGGACATTTGTACATCTCGTGTTCACTCAAAGGAGATTCGACCCTGCTACCCCGTGCTCTGCAGCCCAACGCCATAGTCACCGCGCTGCTGGTAAGGCTTCAGTGCACAGTGCGACGTTTGTTTGTTTTTATGGTCTTGATTACGGCTTTTCACATACTGGGTAGTAAGCTCTTAGTGTGAACACGGTCACTGACTCCAAATTGTCAATGCGTCCGATCCTGCAGAGCAATGAAGCTAAGTGTCAAACCATGTGAGGCACCGCCTCCATCTCCCTCTGAGCTTGCGTCACTTTGCTTCAGTATATGCTGCCGCGTCGGACACAATGGCGCTTTCATTACAGCTATCGCGTTCAAACTAAGAGAGGACGACCTTGTACAACTAAGTAAATTAACACGAGATATTATCCATGATAAACAAACGTTTCGTATAACTCTAAACACAGTAACCTATAGGATAACTTTTAGACGTCAATAGCATATGTAGCAAAGGTTACCCAAAGGTTACAATGTTTACAGTGTAGCCGTCAGTGTTCAGGGTCAAACGAAAATTGTAGAGCGCCCTGAATAACTTGCATGGCAAATCTTTCTAACGATTAGATTCTTAATTTACTTTTCATACATTTCTAAAAGATAAAGCTGCGAAACTAAAAACCAACATTGTTTCAGCGCACCGCGATCGCGCTCAGTTAAAATCTGGGGAAAAGAGCGTGGTTCGAAATGAACATCGGTCACCGCACGCTTAGTGTAGAACGCTGACCCGCTGTGCGTCAGCAAAGGTTGAAAAAAGTAAAGGCGCAGTGACTGCCGTAATGGCGACGTGGATGCTCGAACCGCTTTGCAAAAACAAACGAAGAAAAAAAAAAACAGTGAACGAGGAGAGAGTTTTATATATATGGATAATTTTTTTTTTTTTTACGCAAGCTTGTCATAAGGCATATTATAGAAATATGGATAATTACTCTGTGATTTGTAGTGAAGAACTTTAGACATCATACTCATCGGGTATTTCTGAAGAAACATGTGATGAATTCCTGATTGAAATCTGCAATCAACTTTTCTGTTCAGACGTGATGTCCTTTCTCTTGCTGATGTTCTTGTTAACGTGAGATGCATGTACCTAAGTTCGTGTTCAGGATACACTTAAGCATAATTATGATGTCTGGAAAATTAGCGAAGACGGATGGGACCCCTGGTTCAGGGTTCCATTGCTGACTGCCGTCGGCCTTGAGTCGTTCCACTAAGCGCCGTTGGTCACCCCGTTGGTCACCCCGTTGCAGTCAACACTTCCCAGGTGTCCGTTGAGGGGGACGTAATAGGTTGAAGTTTATAAAATAGTTATTCTTGACCAGACAATTTTTCTTTCGCGTTGCACCGATGACTCAACGCTATTAGTCAATATTCTATAATGACTGCCTAATTAACTAAGCGAAGTGGTTAGGGGTCTGTTAATAATACATTTCTCGAACAGAAACGAATGCGAATACTGTGCCGCCGCTACTGAATTGAGTTCGAACAGTGAGCTTTCCCACCAAATCGAATACTAATCGAATATTTGGGCTAATATTAGAGCGCAAGCTCCACTACTCGGGCCGCAACTTCGGATTTCGCTGGCCGTAGAACAAATGACCTTAACCTGTGACCTTTAGAATTGAATTGAATAAGCTTTATTTCTCGTCTTAGCGAGGGGAGGCTGGTTCTAAAGGCATCAAGGGCCTGAAAAAAGCCCCAGCCACCTGCAAAAACAGTTTCAACAGCGGTGATATACATAAATGCAGAAGGTACATTCCTCTGCAAAAGTACAAAACTTAGAAACAAATATGGTATACAATACACATGTGTGGATTACATATTGCACAGCCTCACTGCAGACATAACACAGCGGCACTTCATATACACATTAAAAAAAAAAAAAGAAACAAACAGACAATAAAACAAATAGAAACAATGTGCCAATAATTAAGAAATCCAAATACCATCGGCTAGTAATAATGCATTAAGCTTTGTTTTGAAACACTAGCACTAAAGTCTAACAATTCTCCGACCTTATTTAATATTTCTGTTGACTTATATATGAACGTCTGCTTCCCGTAGTTTGTTCTTGTTTTCGGCATCTGTTTGATATTCCGCCTTAGAGGGTAACTAGATGTTTCGGGAATGCATACATTGTTAAATAGTTTTTGTTTGTGCATCGTAATGAGAAGCTTCTTAGAGTATATTTTGTCAGCGCGAATAAGTGAATAACGCTGCAGTAATGGAGCCGTTTCAAGATCTGCGTAACGGCCATGGTAATTGCATTAAATGCGAAGGATTCTTTTCTGTAAAAGTATGAACTTATTGTAGTTCTTTGTTGTTGTTGTTCCCCATACCAAAACCCCATAGCATATTTTTGAGTAAAAAAGAGCATTATATTGTAACGTAACGTTACACAGAAGGCGCTCTGGCACTCTGGCACCGAAGAACACAAACAGTCAGTCAGGGCAGCACAAAAGCGGAGCACCGTTTCGCTTCGTCGTCTTCTCCGAATCGCCCGTTCAAATCTTCGTCGTCTATGAATGGCATGTGTCAATATAACTGTTGTTTCAGCCAAAGAAGAATCAGGTTTGCTATTCTTTTAATCATACCGACAGATTTAGAAAGGTGAATGCATAACTGACTTACATGTGAACTCCACAATAGATGTTCTTCAAACCACACTCCCAAGAATTTTTCTTCCTTGACGCGGTTAATTTCCGTACCATTGAAATATATGTTTATATCACAACTAATGTTTTTATTACGAGCCCTGAATAAAATGTATGTAGTTTTTGCTGTGTTTAGTTCTAGGTTGTTTTTGCTCAGCCGTTCCGACAGACGATTTAAGTATGTATTTACCCTGAGAGCAAGTTCAGAAGTGTCATTGAATGTAAACAATGCGTTGGTATAATCTGCATACATTACCAAGTCAGATGAGTTAGGTATTTGTATGATGTCATTTACGCATATTATGAACAATAAGGGGCCCAGTTTTCAACTCTGAGGTACACCCCGTGCTATAGGCAAAATGCCAGAGGTAATAGAATTTATCTGCACAAATTGGTTTCGATTTGTTAAATAATTTTTTATTAAATCCCCAGCGACGCCACGAATCCTGTGCCCCCCCCCCCCCCATTTCTAATTTATATAATAACATATTATGATCAATCGAGTCGAAGGCTTTTCTTAAATCTAAAAAAAGTCCAGGTGTAACGTTTGGTTTTCAATGTTTTCTATTATTTTGTCTTTAATATGTAAAAGGGCTTGCTCTGCCGACTTATTTTTCTGAAAGCAGTATTGGTACTTTGAAATCACGTCATGTTTAGTGAAGAAAGACCACAGCCTTTCAAATATAACACTTTCAAACACCTTTGAAAATATATTTAAGACGGATATTGGCCGGTAATTTGAGGCTTGATCTTTCGCACCTCCTCTACAAATTGGTGTCACTCTCGCAGTCTTCAGAGCATCAGGAAAAATTCCTGAAGAGATTGACATATTAACCACGTGAGATATAGGACGTCACTTATTTCGTTTGAGACGCGCTTAATCGGCTCCGGCCTGATTCCGTCTGGCCCAGCCGAGGCGGTACTCTTCATTTTGGCTATCAGACTCCGTATCTCGGTGCGGTCAGTGGGCTGCATGAAGATAGTGCTGGTCACCGGCGGCATGTCGATAGCATACGCCACGCTTCCACTATCGACAAATGATCGAGCTTGCACAAAACTTTCGTTCATGCTCGTTATTTGGCTTTTGTTCAGATATGGTGTCTGTGGCCTAACACTTGACTTTCTACTTGTTATTTTATTCACAGCGTCCCATATCAATTTTGGTTCATTTCGTATATCAGAGAACAACTGTTCGTAGTACTCTTGTTTAGCTTTTTTCAGTTGACGCTGTAATCGGTTCCTGAATTTTTTAAAGGCAACAAACAGTTCTTCATCCCGTGTTCTTATAAAAATGTGGTACATCGCATTTTTCTTTTTTATGTTACTATATAAATGACGGTTCATCCAAGGATATCGTACTTTCTTATTTCAGCTGTGTTCACACCGTAACGGGAAAGCCGCGTCGTAAGAACTTTGAATGCTTGCAAGAAAGGTGTCGTAAGCTGTATTAACATTACTTGCATTGTAGACCGCGTCTGCCAGTCTATTGCTGCAATTAACTCCTGAAAGTTTTCTAGCGAGCGATCGTTTATTACTCGGTGATAAAAAGGCGTACGGGGAGCACGACTGTTAGATGTGAAATTTGTCAAACAAAATAGCGGTAAATGGTTGCTTATGTCGATTGTAAGAACACCCGTGAATATGTCATCTCCATTTATGTTTGTAACACAGATGTCAATTGAAGTGGAACTATTCCCTGTAACTCGTGTCGATAATTTAACCTGATTTGTGCAGGAGTGGAAATCTGTAAGTGACTTCAGTTCTAATGCTCATATTTCTTAAGAATTCATGTCTATGTTTACATCTCCCATGGTAATCACAGGTCCATTGTTCCAACAGGTATGCGATAGCATTGAATCGAAAAACCTGCAAAATTTTAATTTGTCGCCAGTAGGAGGTATATAGATTACCGAAACTGTGGCCTTTGCCAATAGCACTGTAAGACATTCCACATCGTCAGTAACCATTGAAAATGTTTCCAGAACTGTAAAACGTATCCTCAAGCCCCTTTCCTTCCCTTACGGTGCGGGTTAGGTGTCCACCAAGAACTGTGACGAATACTGCACCCTTCCTTTTCTATAAACCAAATTATAAATTAAGCGTAAATGTTCACTGAAAAGTGAAAAAGATACTGCGCCTATCGTCTCCTTAAAAACCGGCTTAAACAAAAAATGTTCAAAAAATTGAATAATGAAAAGGCGATGTTAAATGCACTATCGGGCTTATTCTTAAGGCGAACATTGAGTGTCTCCCTAATTAAAATCGCCAAACCGTGTTCTAGCTTACTTAGCCATGCAATACCATACTCAACAGCTTGAATAATTGGGTTCGAGCCCTACTTAAACCTCCACCATTTTTCCATAATTTTAGGCATCATTGTACAAAACGAGCAATAGTGTGAAACATTAGAGCGCTAATAGTGGCGTTGTGGTACGGTGTTAACGTCATCTGTTGGACCTGTTGGAAAGCGCGATTAAGGTGCCGCAGCACGAATTCAGTTGTTTAACTCTATGAGTGTCAAGTTATGTTTCGAAAAATTACCTTTTCTTATTGATGAGTAGAGAGAATAAACTAGAATCATACCTAGAAACATGAGATCGGTCATATATTATATGAGCCCATGGCCTTCGAGGTCAGGCCTCAAGGCAAAGTTGCTAAACTTGCCTAACGCTTGCCACGTCATCTGGTCTTGGAGGCCATTTATGAGCTCTATGAATGGTGGCATACGAATGGACCGCGTAGCGGCGCTGAACCATTCGTGGTGCGCTGTAGGAAGGTACGCAGTGTGGTCCCAGTTTTTCGAGCAGTCGTCGAAGAAAAATGCTACGCGGACCTCATTCCTAACCTCGTGCCAATTATACGAAAAGGTTTCGAAAAGATTATAATATTATACAAAATAAATTATTTGATTTGTTCTATCGATTTAATAGCTGAGCATTCCGTTCGCTATTTAAAAACATGAAATATATTCGCACACCCCTAGAAATGGAATTACATGACTCTGGCACGATCTCAGCCAGTTAGGGGAATTGGTGATATCTTTATGCATGATGATTTGCGCTGAAAGTCTTTTTCTTTCTTTTTTTTCATCCAGGAACTCAGTCCAAAAACTGATTAAGAATTAGGGAAGGCAGCTTTATGCAAGAACACGATGAGTGCTGAAATTGTGATTAAATTTAATGATAACTAACCAGGAATATGGCGACTCACCTGAAAATTTCTTGACGCAGACGAAGCCGCAGACGAAGCCGCGGACGATGTCACCTTGGAGTCGTATATTTGAGAGCATCAGGAGCTCGACGTACTCGGGCGCAAGGCTGCAGCTCACGTAGCCTGAAGGAAATGGATCTCGCATTCATCATTTTCTTCGTAATTTTGTACCCTTCGATCTGCGCGCACAATCGCCTACCTGGCTTGATTCCGTTCCGTAGTCGGCCTGGTTTTTTTCAACCTTGTTATTTTGTATCGCCGCATCTAACGCCATCAATTTCGCATTCGCATAGGACTCTTGGCGTCGCCTTTGTCACAAATCACACATTCGCGCCATAATAGTTTGCAGAATGCCTGTCTAAAGATTGAACAACAACAACAACAACAACAACAACAACAACAACAACAACAACAACAACAACAACAACAACAACAACAACAACAACAACAACAACAACAACAACAACAACAACAACAACAACAACAAAAACGTTTTCGTCTCTTCATAAGACGAAGCGAGTAATAGCTTTCCGTTGTACGGCGTGTAGATTCACTGAAAGCAAAAATTCGCTGTGACGCAGTTTAGTACGTTTCGTTTTTCCTCCGGTGTTCTATAAACAAGTATTGAATGCAACTATCCAAAGCGAAGCCGCTGTTTTTAACCGCTACAGGAGGTTAAAGCGGTCGAGAAACGAAATTTTCTGCACTGTATCAGTGCTTTGGAATTCTGCCTAAAATATTAGTAGATTTTAATCACCACGCGAAATTCACCTACACTCAGCAAAAATGATTTTTAATCGAATTTCTTCTACCGTGCATTTTCGGTTTCAGGTTGCCGTACGATAGTTGCGACGTCACAAGTGAGTATGGGATCAGGAGAAGCGCATAGAAACTTATTGCTTTCGTTTCGGTTTCTGAAGCAACTTAGGCTAATAGTTTGTGTGAATTAAATCTACAAAGCTGCGAATATATTGCCGACGTTGCATGAGTCATGGGATCGCATCCTCGTGACGTCGTAACCTTCGGTAACCTGAACAAAACAGATTGAAGAGTGAAACAAAAAACAACTCAATTACAAATTATTTATTGAGCCCTGGTGATTTCTAAGCGTGATCTATGTTTACTAATGCTATACGCACAGTTCCAAAGCAAAATGAGACCAGGATACATTTTTCCTATCCGTTCCTCGCCTCTTTAAGAAAGGTGCACAGGTTACCGGTCATATGGGCTGGAAATTTGGCTTCAATATACTTGCCATTTTTTGTCCGCTGAGACTGTCATAAAAGAGAGAAACAGTCAAAGTATGCCTTTAACTGACGTTGAATGACACCTAAAGATGCGAGCAACAGCGTATAAACGTTTATCTAGCCCTAAATATGCAAGGTGTCTCAGTTAATTGGAGCTAATATATCAAAAAAGACCTGAGCGTCCTAGCACAGTGAAACCTACCGACAACCCGCCGCGGTGGCGCAGCGGTGAGGGCGCTCGACTGCTGTGCCCAAGGGATGCGGGATCAAATCCCGGCCGTGGCGGCCGCTTTTCGATGGAGGCGAAAATCTAGGCGCTCGTTTGCTGTGCGATGTCAGTGCACGTTAAAGAACCCCAGGTGGTCGAAATTTTCGGAGTCCTCCACTACGGCGTCTCTCATAGACTTGGTCGCTTTGGGACGTTAAACCTCATAAACCAAACCAAACCGAAACCCACTGACGGCTCTTGAGAGTCTCGCGACCTAGTCTGCGGTATTTTTTTCGTTCTTCACACTTTATTTATTAGCCAATTCAATAGCTAGTTTTTCAATTATTGGCTTCAGGAACAAAGGGTCCATTTAAATGTTGTAGATCATCTGAGAAAACAGGTGGCTGAAATTTTGCATAAAGGAATAGTTCATAAAGGAATTGTTCAATAACTCGCACAATAAAAAGCTTCCACGTGACAGCGGTGCTGCTTCAGCGTACCAGTTAGCGTCTCGAGTAACAATATCCGCTTTTCTTTGAAGCACTCTCCCCTGTGCACATGGCGAGAAATATATAGATAGCGTTGTCACGTGACAGCTTTCTTTTGACATCATGGTAGTGAATTATTTTTCGCTTTTGAAGAATTTGGCAGTGCACAAAAAGCAGGAATGAGGAAAAGAAAGACCCCCTTTTTAGCGGTCCTCCAGTAATGCTATCCAGAAAAGAGAAATAATTCTTGGCAAAGGAACAAAATAAATGCCCAGTGGAAACATGGCAGCCACTGTACTTCACAACAAGTCAACAGATGTGGCCTTGACTTTGTGTTTATGGCACTGTTTTTCGAAGTTTTTCAAAAGCGCAATAATGCAATGCCATAATAAAAAAAAAAAATTGCCCAACTTAAAACTTCCGATTTCTTATAAGACCCACAAGCTAAACTGTCGAATTGGTGGCTTGGTGCAAACGTTGCAGCTAGCTGCTTTTGATGACGATCTCTAATATCTCGGTTTACATTTCTTTTCTCAAACTAATTACTGGATATTTCGCTAAACATTCTTTCCTAATTCGAACTATTAAAAAAAAAAATGCCGCAGGCTAGGCGACATGACTCTCATGAATCCTTTGTCGGTTTCACGGGGTTATGACAATCCGTCTGCTTTTACCGCTTGCTTACATTTAGCTGGTACACCTACATACATACATACACACATACATACATTAAGAAAGCTTCAAGCAGACATATATATAGCGAAGTGTACGTTTCATTAAATCATTCAAATAAAAACTTTTATTCGACTGGATGTTTCGACCGGGGGGCCCAACGGGGGAAAGATCAGTCCCCCGGTCGAAACGTCGAACCCAATAAAAATGTTTCTTTAAATGCAGCGGACACTTCGCTCTATAATTTTTTAAGCGGCCAAGTACGTCATGTTCTCGCATCCTGTATATATATATATATATATATATATATATATATATATATATATATATATATATATATATATATATATATATATATATATATATTTGAAGCTTTCTCTTAGTGTGAGCCCATGCTCATTGCAAGAACCTGGGCTCTGCAATGCAACTGTGCTCGTTGGCTTCATTAGTGCCTTGCCTTGCGCTTTATGAATTTTGTTTTTCCTAGGAGTTCTTTTTTCCCGACATAGTGTGTATCAACAAATACAGACGCCGTAGTCGTGGTCTATAGTTCTCTGCTGCATGTTAAAGTCACAAAATGCCAATAAGAGCAATGTTACAACATAGGTCGTCGAGATAGAACAAAGGCAGAACTTTGCTACAGAGGAAGGGATTATAATTTACCTATATGCGCGACTTGAGAATTGGGGGGCGTTTTGCTGTACGCGAGATGAGAGTTTGAGAAGAAATGTGTGATTTATTTTCGTTCTATCCACGTTTTTTGCTGTGAGACGCGTATTTACTGTTTTGATTTTTTGATGGTAACAATTTACTTCACAATACAACCTCAAGGTATAATATTATTCCGGAACTTTTCATCCTGCCCTGCAAATGAAGTGATCAGCGATAGGTGGCGTATCTCTGAGGGTCCGTGGAGTTCGCTGATGAAGGTTTACGATTAGCTGGCTCTAGATAGCTGCGCCTGAAGACGAGACCCAGTGAGCTGGCGCACACTTACAAATAAAGCTGAACTCCTAATAAATTTATTTGGAAATTCGCGTCCAACATGCACAACGGGGCAACTGTAGCATTTATATGCGCATTGCAGGGAGAGGCAAGTTAAGGAAGAAAAAAAATACCGCTGTCAGCATGCAAAGTGAAGATAGTATAGAAGCTCTTTCTTTCTCGGCGACGTAGAAGTGCCTCACCTCACACGCCTCACCTGCGCAGGCCGTTTTGTTGGCCTTATTTATTGATTTATTTACAGTATCTACAACATCCTATTGGCGTTATTGTTCACGGGAGCGAGGTGTCGGGCTAGTTGGTACTGCATACATAAAGAACAGCGCTGGGAACGAGACGAAACACGAAGAACGGAGAAGAAACACAGACACAGCGCCTGTGTCTCTGTTTCTTCTTCCTTCTTCGTGTTTCGTCTCGTTCCCAGCGCTGTTCTTTAGATAGGCGTTATTGAAGAGCGGAGACAGACATAAATATCAGAATAGGCAAGACTAGTTCTTGCATGCATCATTATTATGTTTGCAGAAATCGCGGACATTGGCATGTTAGCACCGATCGTTTTCAATCAGCAAAAAAAAAAAAAAAAAGCAAAGAAGAAGAAGCAGTGGACATATACATATTGAACAGGCAAGCTCAGCACCGTATATATATAAAAAAAAAACACATCGAAAATGGAGTGACACAACGGATCAAAGTATAAAAAACACGTTGGTGACAGAAACAAAGCATCAGTGGCTGGACATGAAACGTTGCAGCTGTGAAGAGAAAGATAAGGGGGGTTTAGGGGGGTGTGGCGATAGTTTCTTCTGTCAAATTATTCCAATCATTGATTGTTTTCGAAAGAAAGTGTGTTTAAATGAATTAACAATACACATGTACTCTCGGACTTTTATAAAGTGATGTATACGTCCTTATATACTATTGTTATGCCTTGAAAAATGTTACAGAATAGAAACAGTCTGAAATATTTTCTCCTAGCTTCAAGTAAATGCCAACTTATCTAATTTCGAATCTCGTAGTTCGTTTTCTGAAGTCATATTCTTCAGACACAAACCGAGCTGCACGTTTCTGCACACGCTCAATCTAGTTGCTATTTTTCTTCGTGTAGGGGTACCATGCGTAACAACCATATTCCAATATTGTACGGACGTTACTAAGGTTTAACATTTATTTAAGTTCAACAGGGGATTGCCCGAAATTTCTTGGAATAAAGTTAAGCACGCGGCTAGTTTTGGATTATAGGTAGTGAACGCGAGTGTTCCATGCATGACAGATCAGCAGTAAACATAATTCCCATGTATTTTATTCTGAAACTGCAAATCACTAGTGCACCACGCAGATAATAGCCATTATTGTTAGGATTTTTTTTCGTGAACGTGACTAATTTACGTATTAAAAGCTAGAGGGTCATTTTCCAGTCCTGATACCAGGAAAAGATGTAATCAAGATCGTTTTACAGCTGTTTCGAATATATTTCACAACGAATACTGCGGTAGACACAACAGTTGTCTGCATACAATCTGGCTATCTTATACAAGTGCTGATAGATCTTTGACGCATATATATAAAAAAAAAAAGAAGTGCCCTAAAACTGACCATCCTGGAGCACCTGATAACAGCAATGCTTCTGAAGAATTCACTCCGTCTAGCACCACGCACTGCTTCCGCTCACTCAGGTATACGCTGTCAGTGATGTCAGCAACTTATTCGGTATTTTAAGGGCAGATATATATATATATATATATATATATATATATATATATATATATATATATATATATATATATATATATATATATATATATATATATATATATATATATATATATATATATATACATATATATATATATTGACACATGCCATTCATAGACGACGAAGATTTGAACCGGCGATTCGGAGAAGACGACGAAGCGAAACGGTGCTCCGCTTTCGTGCTGCCCTGACTGGCTGTTGGTGTTCTTCGGTGTCAGAGTGCCAGAGCGCCTTCTGTGTAACGTTACGTTACAAATCTGGTGGAGGAATTGCCAGGTATCGATCCAGTCCTGCATAATCAACCTTTTAATACGGAGCTTACCCCCGTACATCAACGCCTCGGCCGCCGCCTACGTGGAGAACCCCCTGAATTCGGACCCCTTCCGGCCGCTACCAGGACGACGCATCCTCAGACGGCCGTGGAACCTGCTGCAATGACATCTGAGAGCAGGCTTCCCACCCACATCCTGTGTCATCAGCCGCGAACACCCCCCTCCTTTCATGGCGACGTGTTCGAGGACGCCGATGACTGGCTTGAGAACTACGAGCCAGTTGCTCGTTACAACGGGTGGACTGATGAGCGCAAGCTCCACAACGTGTACTTCGCTCTTGAAGAGTCTGCACGGACATGGTTTGAAAACCATGAGGCTGCCTTCCCATCCTGGGCAGCCTTCTGTCGTGATTTGAAAGCCACCTTTCCTAGCGCCGACCGCCGGGAGCGAGCAGAAGCTGCGCTACACTCGCGCAATCAGCGCCCGAACGAGAGCGTGCGTATGTTCTTTGAGGACATGACACGCCTTTTTTTCAAGCGTGCAGACCCACAAATGCCTGAAGATAAGAAACTGCGTCACCTGATGCGGGGCGTTAAACAAGAACTTTTCGCGGGACTGGTGCGCAGCCCACCGCGCACTGTGGCGGAGTTTCTCAGCGACTCAGCGACCATGGAGACAACGCTGAAACACCGAGCCCGTCAGTACAACCGTGACGTGAACATCATTGAGTCCGACTCACCCACCTCCTGTGCATATCGGCAGCGACATGGACGCACTACGAAATCTCATCCGTTCTGTCGTGCGGGAGGAACTGCAAGCGCGCCGGATGCCTTGCAACACAACAGCTTTTCCTTCACTGGCTGAAGTCGTCCGGGACCAGGTGCGTATGGCAGCTCAGCAAGTTGCTGACGTTCCCCAGCAGAGCGTTCCCCACCAGACGATCGACGCGAGGCCCACCTACGCGTCCGTCTTACGTAGGGCTTCCCCGCCAGACCATAGTATCAACGCCGCAGCTCCAGCAATGGAGCCGCAGGGTCCTCGCATGGAGGGCCTCGCATGGAGCCGCATGGGGCCTCACTACTCCCCTCCGCCAATCTACCAGCGACCCCGTCAAGTATGGCGGCCCCGGGACCGTCGCCCCCTGTGCTATCATTGCGGGGAAGCCAGTCACCTTTACAGGGCGTGCCCGTACCGCCGCGTCAACATGCGGGGTTTCGCCTCGGAGGAACTCCACCCTCGGAATGACGAACGGCCTACTCAGATTGCAAGCGACCTTGCAGCGCGACAGTATCCCGTCATGTCCGGTTACCAAGAGCGTCGGTCTACGTCCCCGACGAGCTACCGTTCGACAAGTCCCCACTCTTCCCGACGCCGCTCCTCTCCCAGCCTTAGCCGGGAAAACTAATACCAGCGGCCTTCGGAGGCAGGGTCGCTGATGTCGGGAAATGTGAAGATCCTCCGTCATCGTCAGGCCGACCCGACGAGATTTCGCTTGTGTCAGGTAGCGACAGCATCCGGCATACTACCTCCGATTTATATGTAACGATTGATGGAGTGGATGTCACCGCGTTACTCGACACTGGTGCCGATTATTCAGTAATGAGCCGTAGTCTCGCCCGAGAATTGAAGAAAGTTTTGACACATTGGTCCGGCCCGAAAATTCGCACGGCGGGAAGCCACTTGATCGAACCTGCAGGCAAGTGCACAGCGCGGGTCGGCATCCGTGGTTTTGTGTATGTCGGAGAATTTATCGTGCTTCCTGAGTGTTCGAAAGACTTGATCCTTGGTCTAGACTTCCTGCAGACCAACGGCGCTGTCATTGACCTGAAAGAAGCGCGTGTTTCCTTTTCGACGAAACGAGCCGTGGCGCGCATTGAAAACGAAGATCCGGGTCTGAACGTTTTGCGTATAGTCGACGATGACGTGAGGGTTCCGGCACGTTCTAGTGTGTTGGTTCTTGTAAAGCATGACTTATTCCCCGATTACGAGGGCATCGCGGATGGGCACCTTCCGCTACTACCCGAGAAAGAATTAGCCGTTGCTCGAGGACTCGTACAACTCCAGAACAGTTGTGCTACTGTCCTCCTGACAAATTTTGCTAAGGAGATGCGGCATCTCGCCAAGGACACCGCTGTTGCCGTCCTTCACGATGTTACTGCCTTGCCTCATTTATGCACCACCGGAGCGAACCCTAAAGAGGAGGCCGCACCTTGTCATGCTCTGCAGACCGTTAAAATTAACCCCGACTTGAGGCCCGATCAGAGGAATCTTCTCTCGGCTCTTCTGAGCGATTTCGCAGACTGCTTCGCCACAGGCTCTAAGGTCGGTCGTACTCCTGTCGCCAAGCACCGCATCATCACCGATGAGACCACGTTACCGGTATGCCAGCGCCCGTACCGGGTTTCTTCTAAGGAACGTGACGCCATTAAAATGCAAGTGGATGAAATGCTTGCGGACGACGTGATCCAGCCTTCGACGAGCCCATGGGCATCGCCAGTGGTCCTTGTCAAAAAGAAAGATGGCACCTTGAGATTCTGTGTCGATTACCGAAAGTTAAATAACGTGACTAAAAAGGACGTCTATCCGCTGCCCAGGATCGATGATGCCCTCGACCGACTACGCGACGCCAGGTACTTCTCCTCATTAGACCTCAAAAGCGGATACTGGCAAATCGAGGTGGATCAGAGAGACCGAGAGAAGACTGCATTTGTGACGCCCGACGGCCTATACGAGTTTAAGGTGCTTCCGTTTGGTCCTTGCTCTGCACCGGCCACGTTCCAACGTATGATGGACACGGGTTTATCAGGTCTGAAGTGGCAGTCGTGCTTGGTGTACTTAGATGATGTCGTTATTTTCTCGCCTACTTTCGAGCAACACTTGGACCGGTTGCGCATCGTGCTTCAAGCACTCAAAGGCGCGCAACTAACAATCAAGCCTGAGAAATGCCACTTTGCTTTCAAGGAACTACGCTTTCTCGGCCATGTTGTCAGTGCACAGGGCGTTCTCCCTGATCCCGAGAAGACTACCGCAGTGTCAAATTTTCCACGCCCCACCGACAAAAAGGCACTTCGACGATTTCTAGGCCTTTGTTCATACTACCGACGCTTCGTCCAAGATTTTTCTAAAATAACTGAACCACTGACAGCACTAACCAGAGAAGGCATACCCTTCCTGTGGGGAGACGATCAAGAACAAGCCTTCCAGGAGCTTAGAAGCCGCCTACACAGACCCCCAATACTCGCCCATTTCGATGAAGACGCCGCAACCGACGTACATACTGATGCCAGCAACGTTGGCCTCGGCGCGATACTCATTCAGTGGCAAGGCGGAATAGAACGGGTTATCGCCTACGCGAGCCGAACACTCTCACGATCAGAGGCGAACTATTCGACAACGGAGAAGGAGTGCCTTGCGGTAATCTGGGCCATCAGCAAGTTTCGACCATATTTGTATGGACGACCCTTCCGTATTGTCAGCGACCATCATTCCTTGTGCTGGCTGGCAAGCCTTGAAGACCCGTCTGGACGCTTAGCTCGTTGGAGCCTCCGTCTTCAAGAGTATGACGTCACTGTTGTCTTAAGTCGGGACATAAACACCAAGATGCGGATTGCTTGTCACGCGCGCCATTGGACTCCACTGCAGTGGAAAACGCCGACGATTTTCCCTTTATTGGGGCCATTACCCAATCCCATATGGCTGACCTTCAACGCAAGGACCCGGAGCTGGCGCCGCTCATCGATTATCTGGAAGGACACGGTGGTAGAGTACCGCTTGTTTTTCGTCGTGGCTTGCAGTCATACGCTTTACGAAGTGGAGTTCTCTACAAGCGCAATTTTGAAAGATCCAAAGAGACATTTCTACTCGTAGTGCCTACGCACCTACGGCCTGACATCTTAAGCGCTTGTCACGACGAACCGTCCTCCGGCCACTTGGGAGTTAGTCGTATGCTTGCAAGAATTCGGGAGAAATACTATTGGCCGAAATTATTACCTTCAGTGCGATCTTACGTAAAAACCTGCCGTGATTGTCAACGCCGAAAGACTCCACCCGTGAAACCAGCTGGATTTCTTCAGCCGACCGCTCCACCGAAAACTCCTTTCCAACAAGTGGGGATGGATCTTCTTGGTCCTTTCCCGAAGTCAAGTAATGGAAAGCGTTGGATTGTTGTCGCGACAGACTACTTGACCCGATATGCTGAGACCGCGTCGCTCACAAATGGAACTGCCACCGAAGTCGCAGAGTTTTTTGTCCACGACATCGTGTTGCGTCATGGCGCTCCGGCTGTTATCATTACCGATCGCGGGGCAGCTTTTACGGCCCGCCTGACTAAGGCTGTACTGAACCTTACACACTCTAGCCATAGACGGGCCATGGCATACCACCCGCAAACTAATGGCTTGGTGGAACGGCTAAACAGAACTCTGGCCGACATGCTGTCTATGTACGTGGACATAGAGCATAAGACCTGGGATCAAATCCTCCCATATGCCACGTTCGCATATAATACGGCACTTCAGGAGACGACGCGGCTCACACCCTTCGAGCTTGTCTTCGGCCGTCGAGTGACCACTCCACTGGATACAATGCTGCCCGTATACACCGACGACGAAGATGAGCTTGACCTGGACATCGCTAGTTTTACCCAGCGTGCGGAAGAAGCACGGCAGCTGGCAAGGCAGCGCATATACCTACAACAGCAACTAGACGCTGACCGTTACAACAAGGGACGGCGCTTCGCTGCCTACGAGCCTGGAGACTATGTCTGGATTTGGACGCCCGTTCGTCATCGTGGGCTGTCTGAAAAATTGCTGTGCCGGTACTTCGGCCCATATCGTGTCCTCCGCCGCCTCAGCGACGTTACTTACGAAGTTGAATCCGCGACCCAAGATCCCTCAAGCCGCAGACGACGCAAGTTCACTGATGTTGTACACTTCGTCCGGATGAAACCCTACCACGATCGCCCCGCTGACTATTCTTGAGACTGATGGTGCCCCGTTTTGTGTTGTCGTATCCCACACCAACCTAGCATAACATCTGTCAGCTCATCGCATCAAGCAGCATTTGCAGCATCGAGGCGATGCTGCCAAGAAGGGGGGCATGGTGTGTGTGTGGAGCACACACACACCATGCAATAAGTTTTAAATATTACTTCTACATATGCTTCTTCTATTGGGCTTGGACTTTCGTCCAGCAAAACTACGTTCATATCAGTCGCCAACCGCTGGGGGCGCCGTAAACTAACACCTGGCTGAGCTGACTTATTTGCAAATGCATTGACGATGACGCCGGATTGTTCAGAGTGTATATATATTCACGTGATCCATTCACAATAAAAGTTGGAAGTTCAGCGCCTTCCTTGTTGTCTCATCTTGTCCTTGTATGTTTGCGCTGCCATATGTTTGTTCAAGACATGTACCAACACGCCCAATTTACCGCGTTAGCAAACGCTGCCTTGATGGCCCGTCTCCGAGGCCATGGCTCAGACGTAGTTCTCTCGCTGCTTTCATCCACTGCGATAGGGCGACAGCTTATTCACTGCGGTCATTTGTAGAAAAAGAGCAATTTTTATTTAATTCGCGAGTACTTAAATCCCCATCTCCGTCCTTGACGCTGCCAAGGAGTGAAAAAAAAAAAAATCTCTAGATAGGGATAGACTTGCCAGCTAACAACCTCATGATTCGGAACCGAATACGCTTCTCCTCAGCCACCGCAGCACATGCTCAGGAAGCCGGAAAGGAATACGTTTACGTGGAGACGGCGCCAGTTGCCTGTGGACGGGCGTGCACGGCACCAGGAAGAAGAGTGTGTTAGGCACAGCTGCCAAAGCTACTGAGCATGTGCGGGCGGTGCCACACGAACTAAAGCAAAAGGCGATAGGAAGTGTAAATGAATGAAACAATGCAAGAAAGCGTGTGTGGCTACGTATCGCGTGGCAAAGAGCCACTCTCGCGCATTACTGTCGGATCGAACTGTTGTAAATGTTTTACACGTATGACATGACGGGTATTCACTTTATATTATTGACTTTGTTTTGCATGCTGTTTAAAGTCAGTATTGCTTCTTCTGATTGTGGTAGCTATAACTCCATAAGTTATATGTTATGCCACCGCGTTTCTGGTTACCTCGTTGGCGCCTATATTTGTTTTATGCGACAACGTATACAGCTCGTTCGGTCGAACAGGCATAGTCGTTACTGTCGCTGTAATCCAAGTTTAATAAAAACGTCGTAAAAAAATATGCGCTTGATTTCGTATCACAAATGTGACGCAACCGTTCTCTGTGCATCGTTCAGGTAGGTGTCGTATGCCACGTCGCTTTCCACTTAGAATCCATCAACTAGTGAAGTTCGAGGTAGTCTGCGAAAATCATGACATATGCATCTCAAATCGTATTCCATTCATTGTAATTGTCCACCGGGAAATGAGGTAGCGTTGTCGACACTGGGTCGATGGGCCGGCTTTTCACCGTTGGCGGAATCTGGTAAATTAAAATCAATATGACTCGCGTTTCGCACCGCGCAGTTTGGCAAAAGCGGGACTTAGTTGTTGCTGCACGATTTTACCGCTCACTAGGAGTCAATACATTCTTGAGCGTTTTGTACAAAATATGAAAAAAATTGGCTTTTTCACCTTGATTTTTCAGCAAAAGGTTCGTTAAATTGGGACGGATAGTGAAATTGGTTTCGTTATTTCGAGTTACTCAAAGCGTTGGACCATATCAACGTCTGAGGGGGAATAAGAATATCTTCGTTAAATTGGGACTTTCGTTAAATCTGGTTTCGTTAAATCGAGTTTTGACTGTATATATATAGTGGCTGCACAGCAGCCATAGTTCTGCATAAAGAAAGTACAAAATTCCTATAAGGAGAGGTGTTAAGCAGGGAGACATGATCTCCCCAGTACTATTCACAGCTTGCTTAGAGGAAGTATTCAGCAACTTGGAATGGGAGCAGCTAGGGATAAGGGCATATGGAGAATACCTCAGTAATCTGCGATTTTCTGATGATATTGCCTTGCTAAGTAACTCTGGGGATGAACAGCCAATAATTATTGATGACCTAGACAAGAAAAGTAGAAAAGTAGACTTGAAAATCAATATTCAATCAATCAAGCTTATTGCAACAGTTCACGATTTAGCGGCAGCACTAGATAGGCATAATCAAGTTGATATTGTTTTTCTTGATTTCGAGAAGGCGTTTGACCGTGTGTCTCATCAGAAATTACTGCAGAAGTTAAAACCTATACTCAAACACGATTGTCTTCTCTCATGGATTGAAGCCTATCTTTCGCAGAGACGTCAAAGTGTGGTTATTGATGGTGTCCTTTCTGATGCGGTTCCAGTAGCATCCGGTATTCCGCAGGGCTCAGTCTTGGGGCCCCTTTTCTTTTTAGTACTTATTAACGACATAGTTCAAAACGTGCATGTTAAAATACAACTATTCGCAGATGATTACATAATTTATCAAGAAATTAGTAGCCCTGACGACCAACCACTCTTAAACGATTCTTTATCTGCAATAGAAAAATGGTGCTCCACGTGGCAAATGACTCTAAATTCCAAAAGACTGTAGCAATGACTGTGACACGTAAAAAGAATCTTTTAAGTTTTACATACCGCATAGCCAATGAACCCCTCTTAGTTTTAAGCACTTTTAAGTACTTAGGAATCCACATAACCTCTGATCTTCGATGAAACGAGCACATATCGTATATATAAAAAAACAAAAACAAAAAGCTTTAAGACAACTACACTATCTGAGAAGAACGCTGGCACAATCCACACAAGAAATAAAGCTTTTAGCTTATAAAACATTTGTTAAGCCAATATTGAAATATGCTGCAGCAGTGTGGGACCCTTGGACCGAAACTAACAAACTTAAATTAGAAAATGTCCAACGCAAAGCAGCCAGGTTTATATTTATTTGTTACAGTTGGAAAGTTTCTCCAACAGCCCTACTGAAAACCGCAGGTCTTGAAGAACTGGCCTTGCGTCGTCATCGCGAAAAATTAAAGTTGTTCTACTTATTTTATCACAGTAAAATAAAAATAGAGGAAGGAATTTTAGTTGAGCACACATCTCGTCACCCTACACGCTCCTACCATTCTAAAAGAGTCGCCACGTTTTCGTGTAAAACAAATGTTTTTACATACTCATTCTTTCCCCATACCATCACTAAATGGAATGGTTTAACCGCTGACATTGTCAATTGCGAATCCGTGAATCTATTTTTACAAGCTCTTAATGAAGCATAGGGCTCTTATGTTTCCCCGTTTTGGGCCAAGTTGAATGCCTTTGTTCATTGTCAACTTAGACATCGTTTGTCAGCTCTCTGCCTCTGCACTCGGTTTTGTGTGGCATGCTCTGGTTTTGATTCTGATTGTTTCCTGCTTCTGTTGTAATGCTCATGTTGTTTTTACCAGGATGTTTGTACCCAACTCCTGCCTAAGGCCTGTGACACAGGCCGACAGTATTTGATAAATAAATAAATAAATAAATAAATAAATAAATAAATAAATAAATAAATAAATAAATAAATAAATAAATAAATAAATAAATAAATAAATAAATAAATAAATAAATAAATAAATAAATAAATAAATAAATAAATAAATAAATAAATAAATAAATAAATAAATAAATAAATAAATATGTAGAAGACTAAGGTAATGTTCAACAGCCTCGGGAAGGAGCAGCAGTTTACGTTAAGTAGCGAAGCACTGGAAGTAGTAGGCGGATATGTCTACTTAGGAGAGGTAATAACCCCAGATTCGGACCATGAAAGGGAAATAACAAGGAGAATAAATTTGGGAGGAAGAGAATTTGGCAAGCACTCGCAGATTATGACTAGCAGCTTACCGGTATCGCTCAGGAGGAAAGTATACAACAGTTGCATTTTACCTGTACTTACCTATGGGGCTGAAACGTGGAGGCTAACGAAGAGGGTTCTACTTAAGCTGAGGAAAACGCAGAGGACTATGGAACGAAAAATGGTAGGGGTAGCATTAAGGGATAGGAAGCGTGTAGAGTGGGTCGGAAAAATAACTCAAGTTGCTGACATCCTAGCGGAAATCAAGAAAAAATGGGCATGGACAGAACATGCAGTTCGAAGAGAGGATAACCGATGGTCGCTTAGGGTAACAAACTGGATTCCAAGGGAAGGAAAGCTTAGCAGGGGGCGGCACAAAGTTAGGTGGGCGGATGAGGTTAAGAAGTTCGCAGGGGTCAAATAGATGTAGCTAGCACAGGACAGGTTTAATTGGAGGAATATGGGAGAGGCCTTCGCCCTGCAGTGGGTATAGTCAGGCTGATGATGATGATGATTATGATTGCTATTTATTTGGCAGATAAGCTAGACTTTTCTTATTCTATTCTGTCTTGAGAAAGTGTTATTCGCACACCTCTATTGTTTGGAAAACAAGCATAGGGCCAGGTCTTGCTTTTGGAAATGCGGTTTCGTGTCTAAGGGCAGACGTTCAATCTGCTCTAGAATTAAAGCAGAATGAGGTTGACAGATAAGTATTAGGTGCAATCAGCAGAACCACAAATGAGGCAGTTCAAGGGGACATCGCCTGGGCATCTGTTGAAGCGCGCGAGGAAGCACGGAGTAAAATATTCTGCGAAGAACGACTGAGGAAACGACGAAAAGATTTTAAGTTTTTAAGTACCTGTACAGCACTCGTACAGAAAGAGTATTCATTCAAAGTGGAAGCGAGTAGCTCGAAAATTAACCAGTGATAATGCAGGGAACCGTACCAGTAAATCAAGAGCTTCAAAGCTTCAAGTGCAGGGTAAAGAAGGCTGATAATAAGGTGTATATTTATTCAATGAAGAAAAGAAAAAGAAAGCAGCTGATTATAAGTACATGAAACAAAAATTCAAATGAGTTAGGAATTATTCTATAATGATGCGAGAAGCGGCGCCCCGCTGTTTGAAGTAAGACAAGAGTGTCTACGAACGCGAAGCTATACAAGAAGAAATTTAACCGGGATTATGACGCATGCCTTGTATGTGGTAAACCTGTTGAAACAATTGAAGATAAGTTAATAGAATGTGGGAGTACCTGTACAAACCTTGATAGCTCTTGTAAAAATGTAGACAAAGCCGCACGCACTCTCTGTGAAGCCGTAGAGTTAAGAGGTAAGAAAGGTAACGCGAATGAATCTGCGATAGGCGTTAGCAAAGAACGATTGGGAGATTGGTGGCTTAAGAACAGGGCAGTTACGTAAAGATACAGGATTAAATTCAAAATTAGGAATGGGTAAAAGTCAACCAAACGTGCTTTCCGTTTATAACGAATAATTTCTAGAAAGTGCCTCTAAATTGGACGAATTGGTCTTCGTGACACCAGCGCTACTATGCGACGCACACTTGCGCTCTTTCTGGCCGCGCGGTACCGCTTTGGTCCGTGTGCATCCGTCCTTGCGCAGCAGCGGCGACATGAATGGCATCTTCAAAAAATTTTAAATGAACAGTAGTTGCAGCTGGCTACGTGTCTTTCAGTAAACAAGGAGCTTTAATGTCATAAGTAAAATATTAACCATTCAGTATGAGTTAACAAGCCTGCTAGTCAGCATGTCTTAGCTCTAGTCTGACGCACACCCCCGCTGACAATGCTGTGCCAAAGATTTGGTTTGTTTAATGGTGTTTAACGTCCCGAAGCGACGCAGGCTATGAGGAGGAAGAGGAGGAGAAGGAGGAAAAGCAGGGCGGTTAACCGGAAGAAGAAACCGGTTTGCTATACCTCCACATCGGGAAGGGGGTCAGTGAATATAAAAATGAATGATAAAAGGGAGTTACATGAATATTAAGTCGGTCTGATATAGACAATAAATCACAGCTTGCCGTGCAGGATGCGGTTCTCAAGCGGAACAGTGGAGCCGCCAACGATCGCCGCGTCCATGTGGCCTAGAATATTCCTTTTTGTCAGCGGGCGCTCCAGCGCACGGCAGACAGACTGTCTTTCGGCACTGTATGTGGGGCACTCACAAAGAATATGGGCTATAGTCTGATCGCACTCGCAGATTGCACATGGAGGACTATTAACCATACCTATCACAAATGAATAGTAATTGATGAACGCTACACCAACCGACAGGCGACACAGCAAAGTTACTTCACTTCGGTGTAGGCCGGGTGGAAGCCCGAGTTTTAGATCAGGGTCCAGGGATTTTGAACCAGAGTTTGCAAACTGGCCAGAATTCTGCAAGGCGAGCGTGAGCTTTAGCCTAAGTGCGCGAAGCTTGTCCTCTGCGTCTGCTCTGGAAAATGGACACAATCGCCGTCTTGGTGGGCGGTTCGCGCGACATTGTCCGCGCTGAGATTTCCCGCTATGCCGCTGTGTCCTGGAAGCCATTGGTAGATGATGGCGTGTCCTTCATTGATGACCCAGTGATTGAGTTCCCGTATTTCCGCGACGAGCTTCTCATGAGCTCTACAGCGAAAAGGAGCTTGTAAGGCTTGCAGGGCTGCTTTGGAACCTGGGTAAATAGACCACTGTTGGGGGCTGTGCTGATGTGTCCTACTGCGACACGAAGAGCGATTAGCTCTGTGGCCGTCGAAGAAGTCTAGTGAATTGTCCTAAAGTTAGTTTTTGTAGTCCTTGTGGGGATGACCATGCAGCCTGAATAACTCACGGCGTTCACTGAGCCATCGGTGCAGACGTGCAGACGGTTTGCATGGTGCTCATGGAAGTATTCAAGAGTGACTTGTTTTAGTTCTGTTGGCGATAGCTCGACCTTCTTCGTGATGGCAGGTATTGAAAGCAGCTCAAGGGGTTGGTGCAGGCTGCATAGTGAAGAGGATGTTCTAGAGGCGGGTGTAAATTGTGACGGCAGAATACTGCGATGAGCATCCGCGGTCTTTGTAAACGATGTACGCGCCTGAAGGCTAGCCAAATGATGAAAGGGAACCCGGGAGGTGTGTCGGAAATGTGTCCTCAGGGCGTAAACTGCTAGGTAGGTAGTGGGATGTTCCTGGGCAATTGGTAGCGACCGTAGAGGCATATTTCGACAATCCCAGGCAGGTTCGCAGAGCTTGAGCTTGAACGCTCTGTAGACTTCGCATGATGATTTTTCTGATGTTTCCAAGTGCAGGTAGGCTGTAACGAAGGAATCCCATAAATAATGCACTGTACAGCTGGAGCATTGGAGCTGGAGCTGGATGCTATGAGGGACGCCGTAGTGGAGGGCTCCGGAAATTTCGTCCGCCTGGGGTTCCTTAACATGCACTGACATCGCATAGCGCACGGGCGTCTTGCTTTTCGCCTCCATCGAAAAGCGGCCACCGCGGCCGCGGATTCGATCCCGCGTCCTTCAGTCGAGCGCGGTAACCGCGCACCACGGCGGCACTCTGTGCCGAAGATTGCGGTCTTCTAACTCAAGAGGCCCATTAAAGAAAAATGCCCAGCAGTATTAGGGGAAACACCCTGTATACAGGTTTTCTCTGCCTCTCCCTTCACGCTAAAGATCGCTTCGTCTTGAATTGATCCATGGAGGTACTTGGCAGGGAGTTGTCGTTACTCCGACTACACGGCTGAGGAAACAGCGGATCGGTGTAGTGGTGGGAGGAGACCGGGAAGCGAAGGCGTGAAAGGCGGATAACAAGGCCTCTTACGCCTTGAGCGGAACGCGCGCTCCTCGTATTCGACAACGATGCAAGCGAGGCGCCGGGTGCCCTGAGAGCAGCACCTCGGAGCTACTGCGAGTGACGATTAGCGAGAAATCGATGGTGCTGGGCACATGTTTGCATGCAAACGCAGCGACCTAGCAGCGCGATCATTTATTTGGGCCGAGTCCTGGCGAAAGGGCGCGACCAGTGCGAGCAGAAAAAAAAATATTGCGTTTGCGTAAAATCTAGAAGAGGTTTTCGGCTAACATGTAATTGTGCTTGGCGCGACCTTCTTGCAGTGGCGCGTTCTCAGAGTCAGTCAGTGCCGTGTTTACTCGAGCTGGCGCTTGTCTACGGCGATCATCCCCGCATGTAGCCTCGGGACGGCGCCGGATCGATTCACCAGCAGCAGCAGCAGTTGTGAAAATAGACGAAGGGCGCGTAGGAGCTGGACAACGCCGTTTTTATTGGCTTATGGATTTCTGTCGTCCTTCTCTCGTCTTATTTTAGGAACTGCACGCCACGTATACGGCGTCGCTTCTTCAGCCCGGAAGCTTTTAACGGATAACTCGGCTCTTTTAAAAGGGGTTGCGAATCGCCGTAGTTCTGGAACAGGCGAGCAATTCGGCAACGAAAGGTTTCTGTGGTTATCAAAATAGCACCATTGATTAAACGATTTTTTTCTTCTGTTTTTACGAAGAATATTTTCTTTCTTCTGGCTTCCGAGGGTTTTTCTTTCGGAAGGGTGTTAAAACCTACACACCTTATATAATTGAGAGCGAAATATTTTACCTAAAGGGCGTCTGACCTTCAAAACACTCGCAGCCGTTTAATGCTCGCTAACGGAGGCAGTCTCTGTGAGGTTTAGCTGCAAGTTATATGCTTGCGCTAGTATAGATCACGTGACAAAAACGAAGAGAAACGGTGAGGCCGACTTTCACAAATTGTGAAGTCGGTTATACATCGGTCCATAGGCATAAAATTTGATCCTTAAATTAAGCGTAACGGAAGCGGAACTGAGGAAACAATGTCGAAAAAAAAAAAACGCTAACAACTCGCTCTTTAACACATTGACAAAATAAATAAATGACGAAGAATATACAAAACCAAGCAATACGCCGCTGCAGGTCTTTTGCAAACATTGAAAAGTGAAAACTGGGAATAGCGCGATGCCCCGCTATTAAGTAGTGCTCGTACGTAACATGAAAAGATTTCGTCGCCTTTTTCCAGAGCAATGTGAATGAGCACAAATGTAGCCGGTATTTTTAAGAGAGCGAAGTTTGACCGTAATATCAAGACACAGCATGCGCTGTTCTATCTTAATGAGCTGAATGCATGGCTCAAAACAGCCCGTCGGTATGTTACTTTTGAGAAAAAGGGTCACCAGCTTGGGTATACTTAAGCTAAATAACTTGCTTGGCCATTGTAGAAAGAGATAAACAAGATGGCTACACTGTATGAAAGAACACTGAAAAAGGGTTCAGACAAATACAATTTCACTTGTGGAAACGTTGGCTCGGCTTGTGAATGGAGGTTCCCCCTCAACCCTTGTTCAATGCTGTTTCATTCTTGGCCATTAGTCAGACATGGTTTTACGAGTGTAAACTTAAGGTGAATTTGCTATAGTTGCTATTTTTTTACAGGTATAGACCTACTTAGGTGCAGGAACAACTGCCAGAAAAGCGCCGATCGGCGCACCGCCAGTGCTTGGCGCAGCCGCCATTAGTGAGCTTTCCTGGCCATGGTCCCCCGTGCTGTGGTGTACCCATGCGCTCTGAGCTGTCGCGCAGGAAGCGTACCGCTTATCGCCAAATGGCGGCGATCGTGCGGTCACAGTAGGTGCACGGTGCCGATCAGAGGAGCGCAAAGGGCTCGTTCGCCTTCCGCTCGATACTGTCTCCGCGCGGCTGCACGCGCGTCCACGCCGTCGCAGCGTTTGTGTGTTTCCGCACGCAGCGGCCTTGCGTTTCTCGGTTTCCATAGGAAGTTATTTGTCTCCTCTTCGAAGCCCCCACGCGCCAATAATAACAGGTTATCACTGACTGCGACAAACGCCCATAAATAATGCAAATGCGATTTCCTCACCACGCTGTGTTTCGGCGGCAGCTGAAAGCCCTAGCCGACCGAAGATTTTTAGGGCAGAAAGAAACGTTGATGTCACCATATTTAGTCGCGAACGTCGCTCATGTGTCACTCGACAATCACTACGTCTCTCCTTATGACGCAAAGGGGCCCATATAGCGATAGCAGAATGGGAGTCAATAACGACTGCCACAGATGTGCTTCCGCTGGGCGGTCGCCTTTGAGCTTTGCTTCAGCGAGGTGTTCCAGCAGGCCAAGTTCAAATGCTAACGAGGCCGTTATTCCACTGCTGAGGCTATGTCCTGCGTCTGCTCGCACCACAAAATGATTGCTTGGTAGAACGCGATTAACAGAACGCGGCAGAAAGAGAGAGCGAGAAGGTATAAGGGGGGGGGGGGGGGGGCTGGGAAGGTAAAGAGGCTATGAAGGCCTGATCATCTGCTGACTATCCTATACACATGGCGACGAAGACGAAGGGTGCGTTGAAATGTAGAGCGTTTACTCCACCATAGCCTTAGATTGTTATCATGGTTACCAGTCTCTCTTGGAATTGGCTAGTACCAGATAGAAAGTAGACATGGTGAGCCGCACATAAGCAGCCCACCATGTCACGAAAGAGGATGCCAACGGTTTCCAGAAGAAGCCGCTGTGTATGTGTACATGTGTGCCTTGCTTTTATTTTACTTTGATATAAAAAGAAAAGCATTGTGATGAAGTTGAAACATGAAACTTTATTGGCAATAAAAAACAAATTACAGAAGATAGTATAACAAAAGAGGTCCCATTGTACGTAACCGCGGGCGGGAACACCGTGCTATTAGCAGTAAAATTCGATTGGAAACTAATGAATGGATATACAAATACTGCTGGGATTAACAATGCAAAAACTAAAAAACCCCGATAACAATAGCGTTATCTGTAAAGAATATATGAAAGGAATGCCTCAATGGTTCCGGGCTTTTTAAATTGAGAAATTTTACATGTAGCGTCTATTTGTGCACATTTTATGAAGGAAAATGCTCGTGAGCGATCAGCAGTTCCTTTATCGCCTTTTCGATGACGGACAGAGCACCGGGTAGGAAATACTATAACAAACTCTTTCGGAAATATTGTCTCTTTTCGTTTATGTTTTATGACGAGTACTAGAATTCATGTTCATGTCTAATGGAAGGTAATTTCTTTGTTTACTGCGATGTGTTATTACCGTGCTACTGCAACTTCAAACAGCTTTTAAATATAATATGAGTGCAATTGGTCATTGGCATCCATCAAACCGCTGCCATACGGCTACAAAGAAAAGCTGTGGACAGTTTGCACTGAAACACTGTAGTTAACGAAAAGGTCGCCCTGGTACAGGATTTGAACATGTACCGCCCTGCCCGGGGCAGTCGCTCTACCTACTATGCTAAGCACGACGGCTAACAACTGGTAGACTAGTGCGACTTGATCGATGACTCGAACTATGTTGTTGCAGCATAAATTTGCTGCGCAGCCATATAGCTGCGCTTTGATGGATGCTAATGAGTAAGTAAACCCTTATTACTACCCTCCTCCAATTTTGGAGAATTCTCCCCATACAATTGGACTATAGCTTTTCATAAGTTACAGTGCTGCGTCTTAGAGATAACCTCCAACCATTTTTGTTTGTGTTCCTGGCGCAGCTCCCAGCTGCGCCGACTACTTGGTGGAGTTCCACCGCGGGCGAGAGTTTGATGGGCGCATCTGCTGCCTCACTGTTCCTGGAGCTGCTGAAAAGGGTTCCACAGCGGCCGTCGCATCAACAGCACAGCAGCCTTCCGTCCGTCACGTACACCGCGCCAGTCTTCCCGCATCCGGCCGCAGAGAACTCCAGTGAGCGAGCCGGCGAAGATCCCGAGCTGCTATGGATGCCGTACCAGAACAATGCCCTGATGAGCCTTGTCCTCTACGGCGTGCTGGCTGTGCTCGGCACCACGCTCAACATTTTCCAGATCTCGTCACTGTTCATCCAGGAGAACCTGCGGCGCAAGGGCAACGTGCTGCTGGCGAACCTGGCCCTCGCCAACCTGCTCGTGTCCTCGGTCGGCTTCCCGGTGACCATCGTGGCCATCCTGGCTGGCAGCCAAGGCAGCTTGCTCACCTGCCGCTGGCAGTGGTACCCCGCACTGCTGGGCTTCTACACCACCGTGTTCACCTTCCTCTTCATCGCGGCCGAAAACTACGTGCGCAGCTGCCGCCAAGACCGGGACGTCTACTCGTCCGTGTGCGGCGCGAAGCTGGTCGTCTTCCTGATGCTCGCAGCCTGGACCATCGCCATCTCACTTGTGCTCGTGGTCACGCTGGTCACGGGCGGCCTGGATGTCTGCGAGCGGGACATGCGCGAGAGTAAGATGTTCGTGGCACTCTGCGTGCCCTTCGCGCTCACCGTAGCGGTGTTCGCCAAGGCCATGCACGAGCAACGAGACTATACGTACAATCTGGAACTGCGAAACTGCCTGGCCACTCGCGAGGAGATACTCCAGCGAACCCTGCTGCGCACCAACGCAATTGCGTACGCGCTGTTCCTTCTTCTGTGGCTTCCGTTCCTGTTGACGGTGATCATCAGCCCGTCCATGCGTAGCTCCAGCCCCGGCACCTCTGCTGTCGAGACGCTTTTCTTCACCGCCCAATGCTTCAGTTGCATTTGCGGCTGCGTGTACGCCTTCACGCACGACGCGTTCCGCCAAGGCTTTCTCTATTTGGTCCACTACTTCTGCTGCAAGAGCCACCCCGAGTTCAGCAAGCCGCCCATCGGTGACGACAAGGCGACCAGCTCGATCAGGGTGCACGTGGGCATGGACTCCCGCGTCGGCGAGCGCAGGCATCGCTACGGCAAGGCTGCGACCATGGGCCTTCTCAGTTTTGCTGGAGGAGATACCTGCCGGACTCGCGTGGAGGAGGACTTTCTCTGACGCGAAAGTCCCCCACGACGCGCAGCGAGGCGGCCTTTGCGTGTCCCGGTGGGCCGGCATGTGCCATCTAAGCCATGCTATTAAGAACGATCACCCTCTGTCTTTCGGTCTGCTACCAGTCCCCCTCGATTGCTGCCAGGCCTACTGTGCGCACCCATCAAGTCTAGAACATTTTCCTTTGAGGCGAGCGGTGCTGGAGCCCTCAAGGTGCGACACCAGTCGGGCCAGCACTACGGTGCCGCACGTCGATTGATTGCTGCACTCTTTGAGGAACGCCGCGGAAAAGGCTGCGGGCCGGAAGACGAAGTGCGATCGATCGCCTAGAAGGGGTCGACTGAGGAGAGGAACCTTTGCTTTAGTTTTCTTGCGCCAGCTGTTTGTTGATAGTGGCTGAATGGACGCGCTCAGCCGCGATGTCCTCTACTTCGCGATGGGCCGCGAGAAATGCACAACGAACATTGACTACATAGCGCCAAGGAAACAAACATTTCAGCGCTGAAAGAAACTACACACGTTCGAAGTAATGCGTGTCTTTTGTAGCGGCAGTAAAGCTAACAAAAGATGTAATCGTACATCTGGTTTGATGCGCTCGCGGTTATGTTTAATAGCGTTATTGGAAGGCGGAAGGTTAAATAATTTGTTAACTCGTGAAAATTAAGCAACTAGAAATAGCTTCTACTTTTAGGAAACAAGTGAACAAAAACATATTAAAAGCAGTGAAAAGACGAGACATTTCTTCTAATATCAAGCCCTGTTAGTATATTGGTAGTGCGTTTGTGAGGTTAAAAATAATATCATTGCCCTTAAATCAGCACAATAGATACATTTTTATCAGCTTTTTAAATTTTAGTTCGTAAACTCTGAGAGCGCGAGATTACTTCGAGCACTACAGATTGCGAAAAGGCTGCTTTCAAAATTGCGCTTTTTTTTTTTAATGTTTAGTCGCTGTCTTTTGTATTCAAAACTGCCTTCCCGCTATCAGGAATAAATATCCCACTCAGTTGACCGCGGGCAGTATTTCGAGGCTCATTCCTATATTTATATGTCGCTGTTGATGGCTTGAAGCTTTGTATATTAGAGAACAACCGTTTTTCATGTCTGCAACTAGAGTGTAAGAAGTTGTGGAAAGTTGACTACACAGTCCAGCGCCAGCTTCGGTCACATCCGCAATGAACCCTTTACTCTGGGCAAGGAAGACACATAATGGGGCCCTTTTTTTCTGTATGCAAATATTTACAGGGCACATGGGGAGGAGACGAAGATTTGAGGTTTGGTGAAACTGCAATTCAGCGCAGCGCTTCGACTCACGTTAACGTAAGCCAACATAACTTGTGTGAAGACACAGATAAATTTTTAGACAAAATGCCCCCTTACATACACAAACGTGCTTGCCTGCAGCACAAATTGCCTACTTAAATCGTCCCCGAGTTGTGTAAGTAAGGGATCGCGCGTACGTTTGTGAACGCGCGAATCGCATGGCATGTCGACTATTAACGCGCGTGCTTTCTCAGTTGACCGTGCGTTAAAGCTCAACCAAGCAAATAAGCGCTCACGCTAGCAGTCCGCAAAGTTATACGAGCAAATAGCTCTGTGCTGTCATTTCGGTGAACTAAATTAGTGCCATAAACGCTGCTAGTGTTTCTTATCTTGGTTCCTTTTCACTTAGTTTTAAGAGCTTTCTCATATCACGTAGCATTCGACCGTCATACGTGAGAAAAAAAAAATTAATTACGGTCACGGCCCGCAATGAATGCCTCGAAAATGCAAATGTACTATGGTTGTGATTATTGACGTAAGCAGGTGGGATAAGTCGTGCACCACGATTCTTCGCTTGATCGCTGCATACGGCGCTTGTAAATCCTGCGATCGAAATTCAGCATCCTGATTCAGTATTGTTCTGTTTCTCATAAAAAAAAAAGAAAAACCCATTGTACCAAATTATTATAGCGTAGCTGTTCTGGGCGATTGCTGGGATTTACCGATGAAGTCATTTTACAGCATAGCTGTATGGGCGTCTTTCTGCGAGATCGTGTTGTCGTTGTCATCAGCGTTGTCCTCGCACGTTGCACTCCCGCAGCCTGCCCCGTCCCTACGCCCTTGTAATACAAAACCTTCACAATCGTCCAAACCAACAGAGAACTAAAACGGAAGCGGAATATCCACTTAAGCGCCATAGCACCAAAAAAAAAAATAATTCTCCAACTCCAGATCCCTATACTGAAACACGCTGACTGTTTGCTGGGTGCTCCCACCTTGTAAACGCTGCACTCGCCTTATGGAACGGTTTGTATGTGAGCGAACAAGCAGTGTGTGACCCACACATGCTGTAAACCCCTACACCCATACCTCTATCCAAATACACTAAATCACTGGTGAAGTGGTCATGAGTTCCAAGAACGAACCAGAGAAGGGCGGTAGTGTGGCATGACTTGACTCGCCCTCTGAGGTCACGTCCCAGTCACATGAGCCACTTTTGTTATCACGCCGACGCTCAAGCCAGAAGTTAGCCCGCTAACAGCATCGTTATAGAATGTTCTACTTTTTCTGCCTGGTTCTATTATTCCTTTTCTATTATTTCAAAAGGGTGTAAATGTGGGCGAGTTGGTATAGGAGTTCATTATGTTGGTTCACCACAGGGCCGAAACGCACGCAAGCAGAAGGGCACTTCACCCTGTCTCTGTTTCTTATAGTCCTCGTGGTTCTCATAGACGAACATTTTTAATGCAGTCTCGACCGAATATCTTAGACTTTCGGATGTCCACTGAGCTGATTCAAGTGATGTTACTGCATAAAGAAAAGAATTGGCACGATCACTGTATAAGGTATACGTACTTGATCAATTACGTGGCTATGGCGCCATAAGGCTCGCGAGGCTGCAACGCCCTCGGTGTGAAAAACGTGCGTCAGTGTAATCACAAAGCATTTTCCTCGCATGAGCATTGACATTAAAAATACCCCCCTCGATTGATGCAGTCGCATAATGTAAACTGTTCTTCTCGTTGCGACAGGACAGCGCCCTTCTGAAGTGCGCCTAACGAAGCCACTAAAATTTCTAGGAGTTGGAATTCGACTGGATTTGAAAGTGTTGATTTGGCATGGCGTGTTCACTCCCAGTCTCTTCAAATTGCCCATAAAATTGCAAAATTTGAAGCCATTTTAGACATCAGGCATGGAGGTAAAACATTTATGAAAAAAAGAAAAACGGCGCTGATGAAGAGGTCGAGGGCGGAAATTCTGATCAACATTGGGACGAAGCAAGTTATTAGTGAGTATTCTCCGCTGCTGCAGGCGTTAATGTCTTGGTCAATATCTGCTTGTGCGGGAGTGTGACGTCACTTAGTGCCCAGTAACGCCACAACAGGGCACGAACAGACGTTGGCTGTGTCTTTAATGCAGGTTACAGTGTGAAAGCAGGTAGATATAGCAGAGATCTTAAAATGGGAGAGAATGGAAAGCGTTATTTTTCCTCTCCGTGCGGCGGGTCAAGAAGAGTTGCTTTCAACAGTTCTTCAGGACTGGTAGCCTAGCGCTGACTTATAAACTTTCAGACCTAAGGGGAAGCCTGCTCTTACTTTTATTTGTAAGTCTGTTCTGATCACCTGCTTTTGCTTTCAGTGCTGTACCGAAGCTGGCTACTTGAGGCGCCTTTTTAGCACACTGCTCACTAAGCTAAGTAAGAGAGCAGATCGGTTTACACAGATCAGTAAAGCGAACGAAGGCGTCCCCGGATTTAACTGTGGAGATCGGAACAATATCTCTCTTCATCGAAATAGGGAGGCATATTGATAATCGTTTTATGCGCAATGCAACGCCACAGCTGTATAAGCGCGTCGGAATAAAAATTTAGATCGTAGCGCTCAAAATTACTTTATCTTGTTAGTTAAGTTCCTTGCTTTCAATTCAGGGATCTAGGATTTAAAAAAGAAAGCTTAATTGTCGTCTAAAGACCAAGAGGAAAGTCACTCCGTGTACATTGTGCATCCTGAAAGCTGAACATTTCGACAGATTTGCCTGTACGGTTGGGTTTATTATTACTAAGTAAAACATGAAAATTGTCCAACCATCACTTCTTTATTTTACAGAAACCCGACGTTTCGGAGCAGGCTCAGCTCCTTCTTCAGGGGTGCATGGCGAGGGGCTTGGTGCAGCTATAAGTAAACCTTAACCTTTACTTATAGTCCACGTCATGCACCCCTGAAGAAGGAGCCGGGCCGGCTCCGAAACGTCGGGTTCCTGTAAAATAAAGAAGTGATAGTTGGACAATTCTCAAGTTTCATTGTGCATTCTCTGTTTATCCAAAGTATCTGCAGTGGTTCGGTTGAAATATTCGTCACGGAGATTGACCAATGTAGAAGTAAAATATGCAAAGTGGTGCCCTACTTTTGCTATGCCCTCATATATAAACCAGGTTGGAGCCCGCCTTGTGTGCGAGTACATTTGCGTTGAAGGAGCAACCATATTTTGACGATGGCCAAACGTGACAAAGCCCAGCTGAGAAACGTCATAAAATATAGCAATAAATAATTTGTCTTACTGACCCTCTCGCATGTCTTGTCTACTTTTGTTGTTATGCCTGTTATACGCTTGGTAACTGAGTCTCACGCACTGCTTAGTGTGGTACGATTTCAGGTGCCACAGATATCACCTGCTGAGAACTCAGTTATCGGCAAGTGCTTGTAACCACGTGTTCATTCCCCGTGAGGGAGTTCCCGAGCACAGCTCCAGGCAGAAAAGTTTTTACGTAGATATGGAAGTCAAGTGCAGATAATCTCTAATATAGGCAGTGAGTGCTAATAGACGTTATTTTATTTTAATGCAGACCCATCACTACCCGAAATCTTGGATTCCGCCGAGGAGGCTATGACTGCCTTCGAGAAATGATAAAAAAGAAATGAAAAAAGAAAACTCATCGCGAGGGGGTTTCGAGCACGTGCTGAGATAAAGAAACGAGCTTCGCTGGTCACTGCATTATATAGCTGCACCATTTCGCTTTTTCATATCTTACTGCCTTTCAGGCGTCGGGATACAATGAAAAACACTGCAATATAATATCCAACAGGGAAATATAATACAAATAGTTTGGTCTGGTTTACGGGGTTTAACGTTCCAAAGCGACTAAGGCTATGAGAGACGCCGTAATGAAGGGCTTCAGAAATTTCGACCACCTGGGGTTCTTTAACGTACACTAACATCGAACATAATGCAAATGATGTGGTTCACAAAACTGCAGCAACCTTAGCTGGCAGTAATTACCGTAGCTTTTTAATTGTTTTATTTTCCGAAACAGGACTACAGTTTCTTCGTTGAAATGTCTGTTGATCATTACGTCATAGATTTTCAGAACGCTTTCCACAAAGAATTCATGCACAGATCGGGTCCCGGAGTCGCAATGGCGAAAAGTCATCGCACTAGGTCACAGTGCAAGTAAGCCAAGCGGGAATATGATATCGAACGGTATGAGCGCGCACACCACGGGCAAAAAACCAATACCGTGTGGTGTGAGTGGGAGATTTTTCTCAGGTATACGTTGCAAGCCATCCCAGAAGAATACGGCATTGTTACAGGATAAAGACATGTCTAGGTTTTCAAAAAAAAAAAAAAAAAAAAAAAAAAAAAAAAAGAAATGACGTGCTCTTCATAGTGGAAATACATTTGGATTGGAAAAAGTTTATTATGAGTGTTTAGTAGGTGGCAGGCTTGTAGATCTTGCTAGATGGCCGTCAGTCGATGCTAGCGACGATTCCTTGGGCTCTGGCCACGGCCGCGATTTGAGTTTCTGCGTTGCAGCTGAGCAGCAAGGTCTCCCACTGACCCGGTTACGCGAGCGTCTGGAGGTGTTCAGTTGAGGGATCTGCCGGGCAGTCCCAGAATATGTGGCGCATGTTGGCTCTGCTGCCGCATTTGCTGCACTCCGGGCTGTATTTGTCCGAACATACGTGGCTGAGTACTACTGGGTTGGGGAAGGTTTTAGTTTGGAGCGGTCTACATACTACCTTTTGCCGCTTAGTGATGTCTTCGTTACGCGGGTCTAAGTTAGCCTTTCAAGTCTGTAGTTTTTGGAGATATCGTGTTAGGTGCCTAGGGTTTTTATGGTCGCACCACCGTCCGAGTCGGTGCCCACAGCTCGGCCGATAGATCACTGGGCTGTTTATACGGGCTGCGTCGCTCACCGGGTTTGACGAGTAAGCCGGCACCCAGATGATTTCCTCGTTCTTTCTTCCTCTCGGGTAATTCTTCAGAATTTCCGCTGAGATTGACGAGATTCTTTCTTTAGGAAAATTTGTTATAGCAGAGTTTGAGTCACCGACGATGACGACCGTGGTCGGGTTCGGCAGTGTTAGGGAAATAACTGCTTCTTCGGCTATTTCTGAGAATTTTGTGCGTACGGATGCGTTCGCTACGAGTCGGCCCTCTCGGTCGCCGCGGCTATCGCGTATGCATGCAGCTGTTTCTTTTTAGGGTAGGCGGACTCGTCAACGTATATTACGTATTGTCAACCTTCGTAATTCGCTGCCAGAGCCTCCGCTCTGGCTTTTCCTTTTTGCTACGCCAGTTTTTTTACTGGAAAGCTCCTTGTATGGGGGTGAAAGAAAAATGTTTTCGTTCCAGGTGTGGTCCAAATTTTTTTTATCCTCTTTTAGAGATTTTTCCCGAATGCGGCTTTGAAAGTCGGACGATGCAAGGGGGCGGTAAAAAGTGCGTCCACTAAAGCCTTCGTAAGGTGTTATCTCTTCACTGATGACAGACACTTTTGAGAAAAACGCGGGACCACCTCGCGGAGGTAGCGCGATGCACCTTAAAGAAACGGATGTCGTTGTTCGCGGAGAAATATGAAACGAAGCGCTACTTGACGCAAAAATAAGTGAGACAGGGTGAGACACCCCTCATCGACTCACCGAATGAGATTTGTGCCTGACGTCCTTTGCCAACTGGATTCCCATACGAATGTTATAAATATACGATAAAACTTTTGTATATACGTTCGTGTATAGCACAGGGCCTGCAAAATGTGCACCAATTTGGCTGCCAGCAGCACACTGCGGACTGTGGTACACGCGAATACCGAGAGGTCGCGCCCACCCCATCCGGTGGTTAGCTCTCACATTTCATCTGCCTTGAAGGCTCACACCGAATCGCTTTCATGATAGCAATCCAGTGGCACATAAAGGTATGTGTTGGGTGTTCTTGACCAGTGAATTCTTAAGAACAGCTGTAATAAGGGAGTAATTACTCATTGACATCCACCCAAGCGCAGCCAACGGCTACAAAGGAAAGCTAAACAGCAAGAACAGCTGGTGTCGTGTGTCATGCGCCATGCCACAAACCAGAATATTTCCAAATTTAACATGCTCCCACTTTGACCCCAAAATCTCTGGGTTATTTTAAGGACAGCACTGATGCCTTCCCTGTCTGATGGAGATAGGCAACGTCATCCGTGTAGGCAACAAGTACCTCACAAGTGTTGAAACAAAACCCCGTATTTTGTCACATTGCAGAATTTTCTGACAGAGTGGTTGAAGGAAAGAAAAATGCGAGCCGCAATGGCGACAAGGGGAAGCCTTGACGTTGTGCCCAGTTTCCATTCAGTCCTTCATTTTTCACACCCTTCTCGTCCAACCTGGATGACCTGGATAGCCTCAGACCTGTTAGCAAATCAGTTTGCTTGGGCAATCCTGGCCAAGATGTTCTCGGCGCCTAATGTTGCGTTATAATAAGGTTTCCTCTCTCTCTCTCCTTCTGAACAGCTACAGACTGGGGTGCGCATTTATTTATTTATTTATTTTCCATACCCTCAAACCCCGAGACATTATAGAGGGGAGTGGGGAAACATACAACAAGCGAAAAATATATAAAAAGCGACAAGTATACATAGTTAACCTATTGAGAAAATACAGATGTTCAAACAGAAGAAAATGATACACATAAAAAATTACAATACTAACATATAAAACTGAAAAACCTGCACTAAACAAAAGAAAATCTGAGACAAGAATAGCTAACACGTGGCATTGCATAAAATGAGTCTCATCAGAGACTGACGATAATCAGCATAATCTGCTCTGCAAGCCACGGCTGCAGGAAGGTGGTTCCACTTTTTTGATGTGCGAGGAATACAGCTATATAAGAACATGTTCGTATGGCCAAAAATGGATCCAGTCTTATGCTAATGATTGATACGGAAAGAACGATAGGTGGATGAAGTGATAAGATGGGTGTAGTGACTGCATGGCGATAATAAAGTTTATGAAAAAGGCATAAGCGCTAAAATTTTCTACGCTGTAGTAGAAAAGGTAAGAAAAAGTTAGACTGCATTGCTGTTATACTCGCGGTCCGGTTATAATTAGAAAGGATAAATGAAGCTGAGTTATTCTGAACAAGCTTTAACGCAGCGCAAAGGGTAGCATGGTGAGGATCCCAAATAAAGGACGGCATGCTCCAATTTTATATTGCACAGAAGATGATACGAGCACGAGGCAACAGATGGGAAAGGTAGCGCAAAAGGAAGAGGACTGTTCAGACTTAGTAAGCAAAGTTGATAAGGATACTAAAAGGCATGCAGGCATGAGCAAAACGCAAATCACGGTAATTGAATAAAAGGGTGTTGAAATGACCCGACGTTCTGCGGACGGTTGAAAAGAAGAGGAATTTTTATGCTACCGTAGTGTCAGCGGAGGTGTGCGACAGGTGAACACGAATGCCATGTAAACGCAGATGTTATGGACGAAGTAGTGCCGTGTATTCCTCTACGGCTCTTTAAACAGTGTTTAAGCCCCACCACAAGTACTTAAGCATTTAATGCTCAATGTTTCTTTCGTTTTCTATGCACATATTGATTTCCACTGAGAGCGCGAATGAAAACCAACATAGCGCTGACCGGCTGTTGTCGGCCGGTATGTTCCCTCTCGACAGAGCAGTGCGCTTCGACACAGTGAGGCTGCCAAAACGTTTTCCGCCTAAACTTCGAAGCGGAACTCTTTTTTTACGGAATCAACCCAAACCTTGCAAAGGAAAATTCTGAGCGGACAGTTTTTAATTAGCGCCGAAAGAAATTTCGCAAACTGGCAGAGTAACAACTTGCACAGCCGCTTCTAAGAGTTCTACATCGCAGCTCGACATCGAAACACACAACAGGTGACTCGAAACATATATAAAGTGTGTGTCCAGAAGCCATATACTGCATATCAGCGCATCAAAGACTCGCACATGTCACAGAAGTGCGACCAAAGCATAACAAAAAGAGAGTGCGATTCGCGTAAACAACAGAGAGCAAAAAGGAGACGCTATATTTTTCATGTCATTCTTGATGCTGTGCTGATTGTTCCGAAGCTCGTACTCAAGGCCAAATAAATTAGCATGGCGAGTAATTCTGGACAAGCTAAGTTCTTTTTTCAACAACAATTGTTTATGAACTCAATTTTTTTCGCATGTCGTAAAATTCTGCTATGACAATCAATATATCCGCAGAACTTCCCTCGGGAAGCTGGCAGTTCTTTTTTTTTTTTTTGTTAATAACGTTTCTGCGATCTTAAACACACGTTTCGAGCGAGGGAAAACAAAGCAAAGTCTGTAACTGTATATTACAATATCCAGCATTTGCCTCCCAATGAAAAGTGATGTCCAAGAAAGCTGGACTTCGCATGGTATGGCTTTCTTTCTTCTTTCCTTTACGAGCTCGTCGCCGATATAAGACACGAGTGGAAGACCGTGTTCTGTGGCGGGCGAGTGTACTGCCGGTGGGACTGCGAAACAGAAAGAAGGCGAACATGTTCATGTGGAGAATAAAGCAGTGTTGTGTTTACTTTTGAGCCGCAATCAGTTGTAAATAATGGCACACGACATCGAGTCAACGATGGAGAGACCGTCAAGGTAACTAACTATGTTTGCATGCGAAAATCTCGCTCAGCCGAGCCCTACCCACATACGAACTATCGATGATCCAGAATTCAATTTAGATAACTGTCGTTTTCCAACTATGTATTTGAGATTACCATAGTTCAAAAAACACCATCTCTATTTTCAGGCGGCTTACATGTCCAATATGACTTACGAGCAGTGCATGTCGACCAGTTACTATCAGTACCGCTACTACTGCTACTACTACATCTGCTAGTACAGCCATCGCTAATACTACTGATAGAAATATCAAAATCCCAATTTAACAGCCCACTGAGAACTGTAGCACAAATAAGATAATAAATGAAGACAGGTGTGAGAACATGATTTTAGGATAAAAGAAAAAGGAAAGAGCAGAATTCAGAGAAGGGAAGGAAGGGATGGTCCGGAAATAACAGCTGTTCAAAGCAATTTCCGTAGGCGCATTTCGCACACAGATCACAATAAAAACAATGGCTCCTAAACCATGACTTTACACTGAAAATAGGAGAGACTACCGAAACAAAAAGTGTGCACGTAAACATGCATGCATTTATAGATGCAAATATATATGTACGCCGGTGCGTAGATTAACATTCCAGTGAAAAGGAGACAGATGTGCATACACACAGGGACGCTCATAACGCTAGGCATGAAAAGTTGAGAAACAAAACTGTACGAGGAGGTAAAGAGTGAACCACGGTGGTGTGTTTAACAACCCCCAGAGGTGCCTATGCACCCTGCATCCGCCAGGTGTCACAGCCATCGGGTGCCGTTAAGCGCCACCACGTTACCGCTTTTGCGTTAATAGCCACATTTAGGATAAGGTGAACTTATCCATTAGGGGAATGACGGGACGTCAGTGCGCATGCGTGGAATGCTACTGTTCCTTCTTACCGCAAAGTCAATCCACAACAGCCGCAGGTTCATCGACCAAACGATGAAATGTTTTAGACATTTACTTTGTCCTAAAAACTTTCTCTATCAATTCAGAACGCGAATTGCTAATTAACATATCTGTTCATTTTCAATGCGTGTGAAAGGCGTTGATGTCCGTCCTATGCTAATATCATACGGGGACATCAGGCGTCCTTCCACTAACATGCGAACGCGTAAACAAACTCGTTGCTAAACGGACTCACTTGAATGACAAAAAATAAGGCGAAAATATTTAATCGCGACGTCTAGGAAAATAGTACCAGATTGCTCTTCACATAGCGAAACTCTTTCGAGAGGCTTGTGTGATAAATATTCTCCCTGTAGTTGTCCAGCGTATCACAGCTCAATCAAGAATTGACTCAAGCGTTTTGACAACGCTGAAAATAACAATTGTTGATTTTGTATATAAATTCGGCTTATCTGGATCATGGACGTGGGAAAAATACTACAACAGTGCGCGGTGGCACAGTGATATCGCAGCATTATCCCCAAGCCCATGCAGATACTTGTCCGGCGACAAAGGACTAAATAAAAAAGTATTTAAAAACTTCGTGCCTAGGAAGTTCCTGTACTGGATGTCAGACACGAAAAGACGCCAGTTTTCATTACTTGTACTACAGTGTTCTAATGAGCGAAGCACACAAGGAAACTCTGAGCTACGCATTGATAGGGACTTCGGAGAGGCAGAGTTGCCAGCGGTGGAGGCATTCCGGGACGCTCGCGCCGCCGCAAGAGGTGCGAGCGTCCAGTGGGTCCCATGGGCACCAGAGTTACGACAGTTAGGAACTTTACGACTGCAGGGTGTCCATTGAAAACAGGTAAGCTTTCCCGATTACTGATACCAGTTGATGCCATGATAAATAACTTAAATGGCCTCTGTGTTTAACCATTTTGAAATTTAAAAACACACGCTCCGTATGACCAAGTTACCCCAAGTGCACACGTATGCAATAAAAAGTGTATTAGAGACCGCAAGAATAGCGCCCTTAGCGGAGGTGCATGCCTCGCCAAAAACAGTCTTTCTTGCACATCCGACGAATGCCTGCTCTGTGTATGCGACCGGATATAATATTATATAGTTTGTCATATTTAGACCATAATACTCCAGTTGCCGAGAATAATAGCGTCACTTTGCTCGCTCGACGCTGGCAACACACGCACGCGCCCACACAAGCACGCCCCCCCCCCCACTCACTCACTCACTCACTCACTCACTCACTCACTCACTCACTCACTCACTCACTCACTCACTCACTCACTCACTCGCTCACTCACTCACTCACTCACTCACTCACTCACTCACTCACTCACTCACTCACTCACTCACTCACTCACTCACTCACTCACTCACTCACTCACTCACTCACTCACTCACTCACTCACTCACTCACTCACACAAATACTGGATAAAACCCTTCAACGCCATGCTTAAAGGGTTACATAACTGCGTAACTGAAAAAGGGTTACATCCTTTTGGTTCATAACGGCAGCACACGCCGGTGAAGCAAAGAAAAGGCAACAACAGTAATTTCGGCCGGATATGTTAAATCGAGTTATTTCGCAACGTGTCATGCTAGAGAACTAACGGCTTGCTGAGAAGCAGCGAAGTACGTTTGTGTACGTCGTCAGGACGACTTCCGCTTTTGACGAAGCCAGCCGCGAGTCGTTTTGTGTCTGTCAAAGGGAGAGCGACGACCTGCCTGGGCTGGCGACGATGCGGTGGCCGCAGGGGGAGACCCACGTATGGTGGTCGCGATGCTGGCGCTCAGTTCTTACCGGCAAGCGAATTTCGCCCCAAAGAGTCGACAGGCGACGACGGCATGCATTGCAGAGACGACGCCCTTGCGTTTCGCTTGTCGCCGCGCGCCATCTTGGGTAAACAACAGCCTGCGCGCAGATTAACGGCGTCGAAGATAGCCGCGGTCTCCAGATAAGCGTGCACGGCAGCGCTGGGTCACGTGTCCGCGTCCAAGTCGGCAAGGTGACGGGCGATCGCCTTTGTTGCCCGCCAGCGGCTCCATGTGAAGTTTGACCCCCGAGTATCTCTGCTCCCCATTAGTGCGCCAAGGGGCACCGCTATGAACGCGGAGCCGAGTGGAGCGTCGGCCGGCCTGCTGGGCTGTGCCGCACCGCTGGGCAGCGTCATCGTCCAGGGAGGCACCCCGGCGATGGCCATCGACGCCTCCGGACAAGGTGAGGAGCGTTAGGCCTACGCGGCCGCAGCGTTTGCGCCCTTGCACCAAAGCATATGGATGTGCAGGATGGGCGACAGCCACCGCTGCGACGCGCATCCATTTCGCGGCTGCGCTCGCGATCGTGTGCTGGCGGAGGAGAGCGGCCCGCACTGCCCGGCGCGGCAGTGCGGCTCTCTGCTCGGTTTGCACCCCCGCTGTCTCCAGGTTGGCCCTGGAACAGTAGGCACCAGCGCAAGTGAACTGCTACCGTCTTCATGGTTTAATTTTCGCCAGACTCTCTTCCACTAACGTTTGGCGGAATTACTCTCCTGGTAGCCCAACGACCGGACGCGCGCGTTTAAAGCGGCTCATGCGTGGCAGCTCGCTACACGTGACATTCTACAACGTAGCGCTGTGCGCCTGTTTTGAGCCAGTAACTCTGAACGTGTGCGTGTTGTGTGATAACAGTACTGGGAATCAGTAACCGGTCATATCGATCGTAATGAAGATATCTTGTGAAACGGATGTGTAGCTGGCCGCGGTAACTTCTCATAGCCTCTTTGAATTGGGTCGCAGTTTTGAATGAGTGGTACGATGGGATCTCTGTTAGACAATGCTTCCCGCAATTATCGCCATTGGTTGTATAAGCAGATGTAAACATAAAGAGAATGTACATAAAAGTCGGATTAAAGATGAAAACGCAATCGATTGTAACACGAAAACGAAGAAACCAAAAGGTTGCAATACTGGTAATAGCTGATGCATTCCCCGAATGAAAACAATGTATGAGGAAAGTTTTTATGAAACGTTCCACCTTGCGTCTGCGGTACGCACTCGGCTGTTGCTCATGAGCAAAATATACGGAGATGAAGTCTAGTGAACGGTAATCAGTATTCCTCGCTCTGATTTTAGGCGGCGCAATATGTAGCTTTCGTCTCTCCTCATCCTGTTTGTTTTGAGCGGGAATCTTACTCCTTCGTCCTTTATTTGCTTTTCGCAGAAACTGGGGCATGACGGTAATTGATTGATCCATTTGTGCGTGCGTATTTAATACATGTCTCAGTACACAAATGGTGTAAAAGCGGTATAAAGAAAGGTTTATATTTCTACAAGAGAAAACGGGGCTGTTTCAATCACACCTCGCCTTAATGGAGGTAGACCTTTCAAAATGCTACTCCTGATCTTACGATGCGGGTGGATCAAGATGGCTTCCGGTAGTTACACGTCAATACACGTTTTAGTTTGAAGTCGTCACGAATGTAGAGAAAGCAAATAGACAACGGGGATAGGTTTTTTCCTATTTATTCAAAATGAATTCATTCAACATATATCCAAATAATAGTGTGAAGAACGGCAATATTGAATACATGATGGAAATGAAAGATTTGATGCAGTGTCGATATTTACTGGTTGACGACAGAGCTAGTTCATTTAAATACCCATGTAAAATATTTAATTCTGTACAGCCTATATTACTCGAACTTTCGACAGTTTAGAGAGTCTTGAAAATTTAACTTTTATAGCTCAGAGTAGTCCCAGAGAACCAGCTCATGAAAATGGGGTGGTGGCGGTCCCAACGACACAATATAATAGCATTCCTAATATTTAAAGGTGCGAAAAACACAGTAAAAACACAGTGAAGACGATGGGACGAAACGCCGCCTCCAACTGGTGTATTGCGCACACGAAATACGTCATCTAAGATCAAATTTACCGTTGTAACACATGCTCAAGGAATTCTTTTTCCGCCGTGTACAGAGCAATTGATGTATCACTTACGTACGAGCTGGCTTTCTTTTTTATATAAAATATTTCGATCAGTTCTCTAGTTGTCTCTTCTTTTACCAAGAATGCTCATGTCAGAATAGCATGGCTCACAGGACGAGCACTCTGCATTGTGCTTCCAAATGCGAGCCTTCCTTCATTTGTTCCACATTTCGTTCATGCTCTCTCATTCGCGCATTGATACACCGGCCAGTCTGTCCAATGTAGGAGTGGCCGCAGGACAAATATGCAATTAGTAGGATTATTAAGCGGAGCTCGCGTTTGCGTCTTGTGTCGAGAGATGACATACAATTCTCAAACCTGTCTTCTTTTCATCGCGAACGTACGGTCTGCAAGAACTACCATTGCCGCTGTGCATAAATAAAAAGGACATTGAGTGCATTCAATTCGTCGAGTCTCAAGTACCAGCTGAGTCAGTAGCTTCTACTTTTACTAACCCTGGTAACACAAAACAAAATAATGCCACAAAAGTTGCGTTATTGCAAGTAATGTTACATGGCACACTTCGGTGTTATGCTTACGTTATACGTCAGCAAATAGCATTTTATTGTTTATTCTAAACAATATGGTTTGACGTCTACTGAACGAATTGATAATGCTTTGTTGTCAATGTTTTTATAACGCTGAAATAACAAACGTAAAATGACATGATGAGTATATTTCAGGCGCTATTTTCCCTATGGTGGTGATGCTTTTGAGGTATAATTTCGCATTTAATTCTCTTTCATTGTGCCTGTATCGAGCGCGTACATAGCGCCAGAATTTGATTCAAAGCTTTACTGATTACCCAGGTACAAATATCGTTTGTAACGTTTTGGCATTCATTGGGGGCTCGGCCTGTATGATATCAATGTGTATGAGCTGTAGGTACCAGTCGCATTGTATTGCAGTACTCGAGTGTTTCTGACAATTAAAGCAGCATGCGGCTGTTGTGGTCCCTAGCTCATAGCAAAGCATTCATTGAAGCTGCGTGCGGCCACAAAAGTCACGTATGATCTGATCCTGCAGTGTACTTTACCAGCTTAGCTAAAGTTGCACATATGGCGTAATGTTTAATTAAGTTTGGAAAAATATTACTTTCATGTCTTCGGTAATGCCTGAAAAACCACAGTAAGAGGACGTTATAATAATCTGTGAACATATCTCAAGAACAAAAAATAACGAGGTTATGCTTCGGTGCTACCTAAGACAACTGCACAGCCTGGTCGAAACTGGAGCCATTTAGAGTAGAACAGCTTGGTCCAAGGCTTTTTTACCAAGCATGTCACCCCAAGAAAACCTACTGACAAATTATAGGAAAGCTTGTGTCCTTTAGAAAACCGGTGGGCACCCGGCGGCACCGTGGATCGAACCCAGCGTCTGTCACGCGTGAAAAGGATAATTAAATCACCAGGCGGTCGCTCAGTTGCGCCAGTTGACATGCCATATTCCAATATATGCTACTCGTACTTGGCACGTTAAAAACAAAACTTTCAAAAATGGTGCGCAAAAAAGGATAGCTTTGCGATCGAGTAGAGACGAATCGCATTACACGCTTATGCAGTTCAAATAGATTTTCTGCGTACAGTTCAATGTGTCGGCTGCTTGTAAAAACGGTGGACTCGGAAAAGTATTTTCATTGACAATACCAAATAGCTTAAAGATTACTTACGCGTGAAGCTTTGGCAGGAGTGAGGTTGGTATCTGGTGATGTCAATGCTCTTCTGGTTATGCTAAAATACTAATATACAGTCATCTAGCGCAGGGTAAAAATCCTGCAGAATTGAAAGACTATTGTATTAACTTAAGAACATATGTTTACACAGGCAGCCTAAAGCGTCTTGAACCCACCGGTGGTAAAGACAGCCTGGCTGGCATGCGTGTCGTCTACAGACGAGAAAGTAAAGCTCAAGAGGTTCAGGTTGTTGCAAGCTACTAAGTGGGATTAGCCTCGTGGCCTGTGTCGGAATATGCTCCGCACTCGCGGAGCTTAAGTAACAAAAGTTCGTAATTGAGGGACGTAACTTTGACCTAACAGACGTACATCGCCATGCACAAAATGGCTCACAATAGTCAACTGCAGGGTGATGATAGCAATCAGGCTCAACTGCAACATGCCTCACCATAGTGATCATCAAATAGGAACAGGGCGGGAATTATCCCGTTGGCGTCACTTGAAGATTCCTGCGAAGGAGCTGTAAGGAGATTAGATTTACATGCTGTCGTTGTTTGAAGAACAAACGGTCCCTAATTGTGTTGGGCTGGAATTTGAAGTTATCAAATTTAATTAGAAGCTGCCGTGCAAACGAGTCTGCATTTTGGCATAAACGTGGGAGGACTTAAGCATTAAACACGCCGACACCACAGCTATAAGCAAATCATATATGAGAGAAGAAAAAAAAATAGGATATGGTAGACAATACGATGCGACGGCGCATAGGTAATTGTATAAGAAGAACAGAAGGACGAAATGCAAAACAGAACTTCATGCATGCAAAAACACATTTTTTTTTTTCTATTCTGATGGTGGTACTAAATGAAACGGTATATCGACGTCGTAGAAGATGAGACAGGAGCGTTTGTAGGGCTTTTGACCCCGCAACGTGAAAGAATCTGAGCGCCTCAAACATCCGTGTCGCGCAATAGCAGAATACAGACCGTTTTAGAGACGATCTTTCAAAACTGCCTTGTAGCTGTGCGACGCCAACTGTACCGAAACTATTTCAATGATCAGCCGAAACGGATTGTTTACGCTAATCATACCCCCCCCCCCCCCCCCCCCCCCCCTCTCCTTCCAAAGGGCTTCGCAAAATGGTTTGCGATAGGCCGGAAACGACTAAGTGGCGAATCGACACAGCGACCGAATTGACGAATCGTTAGCAAATCCACTGGCCAGATGCTAAACATTGCTACGCGCCAATATCTTCGCAAATTCCGACCCTGACCAGTTGCAGCAAGATACAGCGTCTATGCATGTGCTCCATGGCTTAGAGGAAAGTGCTGCTTAAAGTTTTAATACAGAAGCATTACTACTTGCATTCCTGTATTTCGCCGGGGTGGTTGTGAAGTCTCCATCGAGCTAGCACTCGAGAAAAAAAAAATCGCTTTTAATGGGTTGCAAATCATGCATAGGCGAAGAGATGGGTCTCGCTGGCTACTGCACTGTAGACCACAACACCATCTAGGTAGCAATTTTTGTTGTTGTTTTTTTCCATGCTAATCTGCCAGTCTTTCACACTGCGCTTCGAGTGTCCTCGTCTTCATCTCCTCTCACAAAGTTGTCTAAAGACCTTTATTTGACCTCCTTTATCCTAATAGAAGCCTTAATCAGCAGGTAAATACTTGGTTAAACATGGCAAGACGGGGCATAACAAAGCTATATGAGTGCTAAATATTGGTTCACCACGTATATCTGTACTTAGCTGAGCTAAACCACCGCTTATTTTTTCCCCTTTTCGTTTACGTTAAAGTAATGTATGTTCTCCCAACCCTTTAGGTACAATAAAACTGGTTTCATGGAATTTCTGAACCATTAATCTTTGGAGTGCCAGCTTTGCTAGTGAATATCATCACTTCAATTACATGAGAAGCGTTTCTAAAGTAAGTGAGGAATTCGGCGCGACAGACGAGCGAATATTTCAATCCCTTCGAAAGTTACGCCGTTTGCAATCATGATTCCAGGAGATTACTAGCGAGATTCTTTCGACACTAGTACTTATTCTACCACTAGTAAACCTATTCTAAACTGCGTGGGAAAAGCATCATCATCCAAAGCACTGCATATTGTCATACCAAGAAACATTGGATAGTTTCTTGAAAAGCGTACTTGAACGCATTTTTTTTTTCGCGTGTATTAGCATTGTGATAACTATCAAAATATGCGCAGAGCTTCCCTCGGCAGTCTTTTAATATGTTTGCCATTAATTTCTCAAAATCGCGCCCCGTTGGTTTTTAGTGCCAGTCTGACTTATTTTCTGTCAGCACAGGAGAAATTTTCAGAAACAGAAATTTGGCACGCGTCAGTAGCTGATGCTATTTCTTTAAATGTATTCATAAAGCTATCTTACAATTTTTCACCATATCATCACAATTATTCATAAGCACATCCCTTTCATCCATTTGGTTTTCTGGAAAGTCTCACTTGCTCATCCCAAGCGCAGAAAAAAACAATCAGAAGCAAAATTTTGCTACATACCGGGAGCTTGGGCTGCTTATATCATCATGTTCATGCAGAGTATCTTGCCAAAGTTTTCTCACATATATTTTCAAAAATACGCCCCTTTTCTTTTAGCGGTAGTTTTACCTACTGACAGCGAACACAAGAAAAACTTCATAAGCAAAATTTTGTCAAGCACCGGAAGCTTAGGCATCTCCATCAACATCTGCGTAACAGTATCTTACAATATCCCACAGCTGCCTCACAATTAACATGTGTCCCTGAATACTGGGCCTGCAGGTAACGGGGTTCGATCCTGCTCAGAGTTAGGCGCGCCCATTTGTGTACCGTTTTCTCCTGCTAAAAGTGCTACCTGCTGCAGAATTTTTGAACGTCAGTAATGCTGGGATACACTAATTGTGAAGCCAGGGAACAGCATAAAATATATATGACGAGATTTTACGTAAAATCAAATACTTAAGGGAGAAGAAGAAAACGTGGTGTGTATCTGTTTCGAAATTACCCTCGTATCAGAGCATGAGAGCAAAAGAAATACACTGAGAGAAAAAAATCTCATCAACGATGTCCGTTTTTAGTTTTCGTTGCTGTTCGTTAAATATGCGACAGAACATAATCGGCTAAGCACCATATCTACGCTTGTGCAGTCTATCTGAACCTTTGCTTCGTACCGAATGCTGTCCTGTGTCGAATTTTAGCGCACTTTATATTCGTATGAGGTGTGTTATTATTCTAAATACTATGCACAATGGGAGTTATGTTGGCTAAACGTGTGATATCGTTTGTCGGTGTGGTGCACAAAGAGGAAAGAAAGAAGCTAGCGCAACGCAGGGCTAACACAAACAGAAACAAAGAACCGTGGTTTCTTCAATGTTTTGCACCCTGGCCCCGCCGCGGTGGTGCAGTGGTAAGACGTCCGACTACTGCGCCGGAGTGTACCCGGGTTCGATCCCGACTGCGGCGGTTGCGTTTCGATGGAGGTGAAACGAAGAGGCGTTCGTCTGCTGCGCGATTTCAGCGCACGTTAAAGATCCACAGGTGGCCTAAATTACTCCGTAGCCCTCCACTACGGCTCCTCTTTCTCTTTTTCCACTTTCATTCCCCTCTTTCTCCCTTCCTTTACGGCGCGGTTGAGGTGTCCACAGAAACAAGTGCGACAGATACTGCGCCTTTCCCTTCCTGTTATTATTATTATTATTATTATTATTATTATTATTATTATTATTATTATTATTATTATTATTATTATTATTATTATTATTATTATTATTATTATTATTATTATTATTATTATTATTATTATTATTATTATTATTATGTGTTACGCATACTTAATACCCAGCAATGCACAAGCCCAGAAAAAAGAGGAAGGTGTTTGAAATAATTGAGGTTGAGTTTTTATTTTGGTTTGGTTTGGCTCGTGGAGTTCAACATCCCAAAGCGACTAAGGCTATTGAGATAGCATAGTGGAGGGCTCCGGAAATTTATACCACTTGGAGTTTTTTAATGTGCACTGACATCGCACAGCACACAGGTGCCTTGCTTTTCGAAAGCGACGGCAGCGGCCAGGTTTCGATCCCGCATACTTGGGCACAGATGTAGAGCCCTAAACGCCGTTTTTAGTTTGTTTCTGTGATTTCCGGTACCAATATTACTGTATTATTCGGAATATGCCTGATCAGAACAACTGATCAGAATAAAATATGAAAACCCAATATACTCGCATAAAATATTTAAACTAGAAGTGTGCAAGAACGCATGGCAAAGAAAGCAGTGAAGAAAGTGGAAAATAGCTCGACACAGACTCAATTCAGATAGACGATTTTGCGTTGTTGAACTATATATATACATGTATAATTTCTTTAATTTGCCCAAAATAGTAATGGATAATAGCGTGCAATGTCAGTGCACGTGAAAGTATTACAGGTGTTTGAAGTTTACTGTAGACCTCCCCCCTCCCCCCCCCCCCCCTTTCTTCATTATGGCGGCCGTCTTAAAGCCTGAGCCGCTTCGGGATGTTAAGCTTCACGAACCATCTACCAGGTTTAGTGGTTTTTGTGACAACTGTGAAATCACGCGTTATGAGCTCCCTCGCATGCAGAGTCGTGCAATCCTCCATTTTTTGCTCTCTGGCGCTCTAGCCATATCGGACTGACTGCCGCCAGAAAAGTGAAACCACTGCGAACAGAACACCTATCATTGCGGTCGCGTGCTCACGGGGAAATGCGGAATCCCGCATCATTTATTGTGCGTCTGCCCTGTTCTCGAAATCAATAGTTTTCTGGTTACCTTTTCTTCTTTCTACATTTCGCTGAGTTTCATGAGAAACTAGTCAGAAGAACGACACCTTTGGCATCTGGCGGTAGGACTGCTGCGCGCTGTTGCAGACCACAAGCAATCGATGGCGTTGTGCGCACCTTGTGTCCAATGTACCTGGTGCTGCCGATACTGCATTGCAGTGTTCTTACAAGAAGCCGCAACGCGGGCTTCTCATTTTTGAAAATATATGCCACTTGCTAAAGCAGGATGGAATATGGAATTAAACTATTTTTGCGCAAAATTATATATTTTTTTCTTGTATGAGCATGTTTTGCTGCCATAGCTGCAAGATGTGTCATTCTGGAGCACGAATATCAAAACTATATTGGCCTTTAATGTTGGGCGATGATTCCAGTGCGAAAATTACCAGACGCCAAGATAATGCCCAGCCCCAATTGCAATAACACAAGGAACCCTTCGTTGCCCTGCCAGATGACGTCCGGTCCACTGATGTCACTTCATGTGGCCACTTTCTACTTGATGCTGTTTCGTCCTCCCATACTTCCAACTTAGGCACGTCACTTCCATTTTACTGACGCCAGTTTCGCCTTGGTAGCTTGACTCAGTCTCTTTACAATTTGACACGCCACTTCCAGTTTAATAATTCGCTTCCAGTTTGTAATGTCGCGCGATATGTGACGCCACGCTCCTGAGCTACACGTTGTCATGGCCACGCATCACGTGCCATGCTTTTAAGTTGATCAGACAACTTATTGCTGCGAACCATTCAAAGGCTTCCATACGAATCAATAAACATTAATAATTCATTACTCATAGTGACTCGTGCCATGATATCAACAATAACAACCATTTATTACGTGGTATGAGTAATCATACACCTTACTTCGAACACACACATACACCGTGATTTCTAACACGAATGCAAAACACTCGAAGTACTGACCGATTGTAAAAACGACACAGAAAAGCAGAAAGTCTGGAAAGCGCCCTAACAGGCTGCTTAATTTTCGCCTATTAATCGCCCCACTGCAGCAACAGCAGGTTGTCACAGGTTTAGAGAACAGAAAGTGGACGAGAAGTAGAATTGTCTTTACTCCACCATTTCTCTATCGCGGAAAAAATGGCTGCCAAAGAATAAACAAAAAATTAAAGACGTAAATATAAAAAAAGTACTCGTATTCATTGCAGCTGCGAGGAAAGCGTAGTTTATGCTTTTACTTCAGCCTTCGCATTCGAGATATTCCACCTCCGCAAGCCAAGCGCCAGGAGAGCGCCGTAGCAGACAAAGCGAGTATAATGCATAGTCTATGCACTATAACGCGAGGCTGATTCCACCTTCCACACTCAATGCGCATGCGCTGCCAAGTATCAGCTCTCTCTTTTTTAACAGTGGACCGTACTGTATTTTACACATCCTTTGGTACATGCTTCTGTCGCGTTCGCGTATGGACCCACGACGCTGACAAGTATTCTCTACGGGATGCGTCAGAACATATCAAACACCAGATGTGCGCTTCGCAATATTTTGGCTGAAACTGTACGCCCAAACTTACGCCATAAATTCGTGGTGAATCTTCCAGGACAGGGTCGGAGGTTAATATAGTTTCTAGAAGCATACTATACGAAGACGAAAGATGAACATGCGGCATTTGTTAGACCTCATAGTATATAGTGACAGCGAAGGAAGTCAGAAAGCGATTCGTGAACAAACGATATTATATTACTATAGGCGCACAATGAGAGTCTGTCGAGTCTGACGCTCCAGCCGCGTTGGCGCGGTCACGTCAGCGAAGGCATCTGCGAAGTGATCATCCGGACCGGAATCTTTCCCTCGGCACGTAACCTCGGGGCCCCGACTGCGGTGCCTCCTCTCCGAGAGACGCTTCAGCGCCTGCACCGAGGGGATGTGGTGCGTCTGCCTTCCCGTGTGCTATCAAATTTCCAGTCCGCAGGTGCCGAAGCACGTGAGCACGATGCCTGCGAGGCATCCATGCTCGGGCCGCGCGTGGGCCCTACCAACACAAACGCGCCATGGTTCGCGCGAGAGGTCAGTTCTCTCTGCGAGTGGTTCCCACAGTGCAGCGAAAGGCGGTCGACGACCCGCTGCATTGTATACATTGTGCAGCTTCGAAATAGAAAGAAAAGTGCGCTTGTAAGGCAGTACGTGTTTTGTCGGGAGGGACCCCCTTTCGTTGCTTCTGTATCTCGTTCCGTTCTCAATTCGTGCCGACGCACAGTTCATTGAACCACGTTTACTTCAGCCTGTTCCATAGGATAGTTTGCGACATGCGATAACATCCGACAGTAAACACCACATACCATACCATACGATTTCGCTTTGACCTAGTAACGAAATAATGACGATCATTCGCAGTAATGTGATTAAAAAAAAACACGAAAGAAAATTCCTTCGTCGCGTTAATTTCTTTCGTTCGAGAACAGTTATGTGTCGCTCGTCATTGGCTTAACAACCATATCTGCCAGCACACTGCGAGAAGGCAGGATGCATTCGTGCTGTCTTCGAGAGAGCGACTGTGATTCCTTGCATTTCATGCCGTCTTCCAGGAAGAGTCACTGAAGAAGTACGTTGCGCATGTGCACAGTGTAACTCGCAGAATTCGTGCGCGTGCGCTGCACTCAGGTAGCCGCCAGGTATATCCGCATCATGTGAGTGAGTGGCGGCTTCAGACCGACTATACTTGCACTATGCTGCAGAAACGCTAGCTTGTATTCAATCGCTATACGTCGTGGACCCGGCCGTCCTCGTCTCTCTATTCATTGATAACCTGCGACAATTGACCTGCAGCAATCAGTTCCGGGAGCCCGTTCGGCAATCGCAGAGCGGCGAGGTTCGTTTTCTGTTCAGCCTTGCACTTGTGAAGCTACAGGACGCTCTTTCACTCCCGTTTCTTTCATGAAGCGCCAAGACTGCCAAGAGCTAGATCGCATGCATTGTATCTGGTCGGTCATGGTTAAAGATCAACGAGCCGTCTCACTCGCAGTTAATTCACACCGCCATTAATGTCATTGCTGTCTAGTTCCGTTGCGTAGAGAAGGAAAAGTGGGCATTGACATTGGTCTCACGAAGAATGAGTGTGTGGGAGATTCGTCGAAGGAGGGAGTCGCGAGATTAACTTTACAGGTTTTAATTGGCTCTTGCGAACTGAAAATAAAAGTAAGAAAGGATCGTATGAAGTTATTAAAGCAAGCATTTTGGAGAAAAGTGTGATTTCTAGAAGAGGATAAATTTGGTTCCCGCCATGCTCTTTCTGGCTCATTCATAAAAGCAGGGATGACCTTTTCCTGCGGCTACATTTTCTTATTACGCTTTATTTCTCGAGTTTGATGAATAGCAGCGCTAAGTCGGGTGAAATTTGCAGCTCTTGGGCTGCTAAATCGCACCAATTCGCATGCACACACACCATACTGTACGCACGGGCGTTCATTATTATGCACGCATAGTGAGTAGCTATCGAGTGTGCACACGCACTGAAGCGCAAGTGTAAATTTTCTTTCCTAGCGTGTCTCCTCTTCCATCCTTCATCAGATAATATTTGGCCTTCACCTGGGAAAATCTGATACGCCTCTGCGCGTTCTGTGAAGCATATCAGGTGTCTGGCGGTCGAGTAGCTACTGTTGCCCTGCGCAGATTTTGGACTTAGCGCACCTGACGTCGTCAGCTGCAGTAGTTATATCATTATGGGGCTCACAAAAAAAAAAAAAATGCAGGTGGAGCATATTTTGCTTTACTTGCGTTCTAAGGAGTGCCGAAAGAGAGTGTGCGGGCCAACGTAAAGCACCCAACGAAAGCGCGCGCGTCGTCCGCTGGCCATAAATCAGTTCTGCGCGAACGTGCTAATGTGCCGTACGTGCTGTAGGCGACTCCGTTGAGTGGCACGCTCACCGCGCATCTCGCCGCTGCGATTGTCGGACCTGGCAAATGCTGACGGGGCGACGGAGCGCTCGCAGCTTCTTTCCTGTCAATGATGCAGCAGGGCGACCAGGTTACCAGCCAGGTATGCATGTCACCGGTGGTGCGGCTGTTGATATCGGTGGTGCGGCTGTTCATATCAAATAGACAGCGGAAACATCACACTCATTTGCGAAGCAGGGTGGATTTAGGGACATTAGCGGGAGCTATGAGAAATGTCGTAGCGTCAGGTTTTGCGGAATGACGCTTCACCGTAAGTATATTTACCGAACCAAAAGAAATACACTGGGACGCGATTTTTCTGCGAGAAGGTTGCGAGGTTAGCTCGCCGCTCCTTCCGCTTCTCCTGTAAGGTCATTCCTGTTGGATTGTAAGCGACTTCCAGAGGATGAGAAAATTTATTGGCCCTGTTGGGCTGAAACGAGAGCGATAATCTTCAAATAGCTTTCGACTGCATATAATGCTGTCGATGGCGTGATGCTATTCCATGTTGAAGTTTGTAGTCCTCGCATAAGAAAGTTTGGAACTTGACGCGCAGTATTATATAGGAACACTGGCGATTGTATGTTTTAGGTAGATTACGTTAGCCTAAATGTCTAATATTAGCTTGATCGGCGATGTTAAATTTTTTAATTTAATAGCATGCATGAGGATAAATGTAAATGAAATCAGCCGAGCAAAGCCTTCAAATTGCTGAGCGCAGGGCCTAAAAGCGCAGCGGGCTTGTCCATCCATAATCAATGCGCATATTCAGCAGTTGATTGCCGCTGTTAAATAAAGTGTTTTCGCTACTGCTACTACCACGTTATCTACACAAACCACTTCCATCATTGGCTTGTGACCACACCCAATGGGCATGCCATATTTGTGCAGCAACCGGCCATCATCTCCTATTTTGTTTTGGAAGTAGACACAGGCTTTGCAAAAAAAAAAAAAAAAAAAAGGGGGGGGGGGGGGAGGTTTCAGATTCTGGTTGGTTTGGTTCCAGGAGTTTAACGTGCCAAAGAGACCCAGGCTATGAGGAACACAGTAGTTTAAGGCTTCGGAAATTTCAACCAACTGGGGTTCTTCAACGCGCACTGACATCGCACAGTACGCGGGCACCTTTGCTTTTCGCATCCATCGAAAAGCGGCAGGCGTGTCCTGGAATTAATCCCACGTCTTTGGGATCGGCAGTCGAGCGCCCTAACCAGTGAGTCACCGCTGCGGAGCCTTTTATTTTTCAGATGCAATACGACACATCTCGAGGTAAAAGTATTTATATACAATTCAAACGGCACATTGCACCCATGCGTAAAATCCGTGCTAAGACACGCGAGTGGACCAGTGAATCGTTTTTTTTTTTTTTTTTTTTTTTTGGAGTTAAAGTTTATGGGGACGCCCAAACTACAATTATAGGGACGCCCAAGCTTCGCCTTAAGATTAGGAACAATAGCACATTTAACACTCCTTTTCATTCCGCGAGCTTTCTTTAATTTCTTGTTTAAGTTCGTTTTTGCGCAAACAAAGGCGAGGTATCTGTCCCGCTGCCCGGCGGACACCTACACTTACAATTAACGCTATACAATTGAAAGTACGCAAGTCGTCGGTTCGAATTCCTATCGCCAACCAGCATTCCAACTTGACTAGCAGATGGATGCTAAATGGGAAGCGGAATGGTATAACACCACGCATAAAGCTACACAAAAAAACAGTTGCGTCGTAGTTTTATACGAAATCGCGCACGTATTTTCTCCGACAGGTTTCCTACTCGTCCTAGAAGTCTTCATTTTAATCTATAGGGTACAGCGACGGTTTATCGGCCGAACGAGCCATATACGCTATTGCGTAATTTAACGTCACGGTCTATCTTGACGTCGAATCCGGGTCCACCCCTTGGCCATTGGCCGTTCGAGAGACAAACTCACATATGAAGAGCATCTCTACTCTGGAAGCCAATTCGCTTGTTCAGCCGACTTGGTTCGAACGACGCTTTGAATGTATGCACATTGCATACAGAACAACCTGGGATGCTTGCACAGGACACATGTTTGTTGAACGCTGGGACACACCTAAGCACGAACCTGAAACGCCTTTGTGCATGCGATGACGCCACCCACTGTATAAAACCTTATGCACTGCACTTTAGCCCAGAGAGGAATTCTGCTCGAAGAATCTTTTATTAAATTACTTCCAGAGCTTTACCTTCTGTGCCAATCGCTCACAGGCGGCGTCATTTGTTGGGCTGTCGTCATCGTCATTATTCTCTTCCTCACTGCCCCTAAGCCAATATAGTGTGCTTATTGTACTCAAACGTCGTCCACATGGATCTCGCAGTACTTACCGACCGTATCAATCTGCTTGTGCGCCGCCACGATGCCACAGGCGTTTGTGCATATCGGCTCTTGACCTCCGTCTCTGCCTTCGACATCTGGCGGGCCCAAATGACTATCCTCTTATTATTCGCCAGCATGGGTGCGATGAACTGATTCGTAGCGGACTTCCGACGCGTTAGCTGGTCCCTGCCATATCTTCAGCAGCCCTTAGCTGCAAGATGCACCACGCATTCTGCGCGCATCACTATACGCCCCGTGCACCGCCTATAGGAGCGCCACTGAAAGCCGCCTAGCGGTCGTTTTCGAAAGTCCTTCCGGGAGACGAGTTGCGGCTGCTAATTCGTCGCTGCGAGGATTGCCGATGTTGGCGGCGGCGATTTGTTTCTCAGCTCCTGCCGATTTGTTCTACAGTGTCCTGCAGAATAAAGTTAAGGTTGGCCTTTATGTAGAAGCGACAACATTGATGTTGATGCTGTCATCTGGGAGAAATTATTATAATTTGTACACGCGCCAGGTTCCTCCTACAAACCAACGTTAAATCACCAGCTGAATTTTCGAGCCCTACTTTACTGTGAGTACGCTGTTTTTTTTTTTTTTTTTTTTTTTTTCATTTACCCTTCTTTTGTTTTGCAAGCTTTTTTAATATGTGCTCATTGTGACGCTCCTCGATTCAAGATGTGGGACATTCTGTGCCACCCACCGTTACATCGTGCCAGCACCACTCTCTTAAAGGCATATCACTTCATCTGCCGAATTCACGAAAATTTAATGCGATGTTGCTTAAGGTCTCATTTCGCGGAAAATTCGGCGTAATCGTCGTTGCCATTGGCCGTGAACGAAAAATCTCGACGGAAAATTCTGGAGCAGTTTGAAATGTTCAGATTAACGCTAATTTCTAATGGAAGATAACTGAGCGGAAATGAAACTGGGCCAGCTTTGAGTGCGGGCGGAAGTTGAAACGAGGACTTTCGTGTTGCGAGACATACACATGATCATAGGGCGCGAAAACCCGCTGTTTTAAGCTGAATAAAGGTAAACCTAATTCGCGAAGCAAATGGGGTCCGACAGTGCAATCGCGTTCTGATCTTAATAGACGATGATTAAATAAGCACCCCGATTTTTAACGCATCCCCCACGTGCTTAGCGTTAACGATGAATTTGATCGTGGCGATGGCACGTTTCTTAGCGTATACAGTCGGAAATGGGTGAAACACGAAAAAGCGAGTGCTTGCAACCTTTGCTTCGTAAAGCTTATGCGCTTAGGTAAAGTACAAAATATTTAGAGATGCGGCTCTTAACAAGCGCCGCTTAGGCCAATGAATGCATCTATGTGCTTAGAGCACCGTGTTTAATTAATAGAATCTCGTACCTGACGCTCATCATATCCTTCTTTACTTTGCACCCAGGACCTATTAATGGCGTCAAAATTTAAGCGCCACACATATATGCAGCACTGAACTAAGTAAAAAAAACTATTACAGGTTTACGCAATAACCAACATATTTTTTTCCTGTAACTAAACGCGGATGGTAGTGATCGTGACAAAATTCACTATGTCGCCGATATTGTTTGAAGTGCTTTCATATCGAAATATAAGAGAGGAATAAAAAGCGGCTTTTTAATGCTCTCGGTCGTATTGCTTGACGAGGACGAGTAAATACAATCTCCAGCGCATTTTTTATCCCTTTCGAACACTTACTCAAGGAAAAACTATTGCTGGAGATGCCCCGTAGTTTGTGTCCCAGTTGCATTGGCAGCGAATGCTCTTTACGCAGCGATACAAGCGCCGCGGGAAAACCTGACGCGAGGACTGCATAGAAATGCGCGGCTAGCAGACGACGCGGCCGGCTCCGCTCACGGATTTACTTACTCCGCAACCAGCGGCGTGGCCATCGTTTTGCACGGGGCGTATAGTTTCTCTTTTCATTTATAGCGGAGATGAGCTCTGAGTAAGGTTAGCTTCGCCACATTCCAACCCAAGGCCTAAATTGTGTGTTCATAACAGTAGCGCTTTTTTTTTTTTTTTTTTTGCGGTTTTCTTAACTGTTAGGCGCACTTCGTTTCGCCAGGAAAATGCTGCAATGAGAATGGTGAGCATTTTCTTGTCAATTGCTGGGAGCAGCGCACTATTCGTTCGTGGTTGCATAAGATTCAAACTGGTAGAATTAGTGCATAATTAAGGCAGGGCACGTTTTCGAACGATACTTAGCAAAGAGCCGTAGTATTGCCTCTAATCGATCAGTAATTTCTCACACCCAGCGGAAAGCTCTTGAGATCGGAATTACCAGTCAGAACGAGTCGAAAATCCAGGTGAAGACAAGATTAAGATATATGTGATGGCAACAGCGAAGATGAACATTGCTGGGATTCAAATATTTTACTTCCCCGCCGGGGTGGCGCAGTGGTTAAGGAGCTCCGGCCTCGGCGGCCGCTTTTCGATGGAGGCGAGAAGCTAGGCGCTCGTGTGCTGTGCGATGTCAGTGCACGTTAAAGAACCCCAGGTGGTCGAAATTTCCGGAGCCCTCCGCTATGGCGTCTCGAATAGCCTGAGTCGCTTTGGGACGTTAAACACCATTAACAAACAAACAAATCATAGCCCCCTGCTGCGTTTAGTTAAATGGATTACTATCAACTGCGGCTTCTATTGCCTTAGAATGGCTGTCGTTGCTTAATTAAAAGCGAAATGCCGTCATTCGCTCATTTTCATATCCGTACGAGAGGAATGGGTAGAAAGTTCAAGAGCGCCATCTTAAAAGAAATAAAAAACGACACTGCGCCTTGGCGCATTGTTTGCCGCTGTTTCTGGAAGTTGGGCTTGCCGCTACAGCTTCTTGCATGACAACAGGACCGAGCAAATGCGGAAGACCTCAGAGAGAAAGTAACTGTGCCGTCAACAAAAGGTATTTCAGGGGCCTCTTAAACCTCGCGAATAGTACGACGTTTCGTGTAATTCGAGCGCACACAATAAAAGTCTGCTACTCCGGCGTTTCAGCGAAGGACGTCAGGAACAGAAAGAAAGAGAAGCTTCGAAAAGAATGCCAACCTGTGGCTGCGTATACGGTTTCTCCGAATGACGAATCGAGTATGTGCTGCTCTTATGGCGGCTCGACGTTTTTATCAATGTGCCAGGTCGCCCGTTCTGAACCGAGCCGTGTTTTCCGATCTTTAGAGGACGCAAAACTTTTGCGCGGTCGCGTTTTGCAGACTTTGAAACGCCCCGAAAGGACACACGCGCGCGCTTAGTCAGACCCGCTATAGGTCGTTTTGTTACTCTTTGAACTTTCAGATTCTTTACTACATCTGATGCTTTCGTAGAGCCTGTATAGGTACAAAAAAAAAAATAGAAAGAGTGAAACAAATCCTAGACTTTCCGCACTCTTTTTGCGTGAAGACGTGGCAACGATAGTTGCTGCCCTCTTCAATGCTCACGTACTGTCCAGGCCCACCAAGATCACATCACACTGAATGCAGTATCGACAGCAGCCCAGCATGTGCTCGCAGACGAATGTGGAAGTTTTCGAATTCAACACGCTGTGGCGCCGGCGAAAATTTCACCCAATAACGTTTCCTCGCCCCACAGCTATCCTGAAAAATAAAAAAAAAAGGGGGGGGGGGGGGGGGGGGGAGTCCACTTCTACAATGCTGGTACGACAGCGATCTCACTGAGCCTTCAAGCGCCATCAGCAAAGGTATTGGCAGCTTATAATCAGTAATGTTCGGCCCCGTCGCGGTGGCGCAGTTGTTAGAGCGCTCTACTGCTGTGCCAAAGGATGCGGGATGGAATCCTGGCGGCGGCGGTCGCTTTTCGGTGGAGGCGAAAAGTAAGACGCCCGTGTGCCGTACGATCTAAGTGCACTGTAAAGAAAAAAACAAGAAAAAGAAAAAAACAAGGTTGAAATTTTTGGAGCTCTTCACTACGGCGTATCTTATAGCCTGAGTTTATTTGGGACTTTAAACCTCATAAAGCCAAGCCGTTAATTTTCGTGCCCCGGGCATTTCCTCCTATCCTCTACCTCCTCGCGCTGCGGCGACGAGCGTAGCCAAACGCCACTGCACCCTTAACCGACGCAAACCAGGGAGTGCCACTGCGTTTTCCTGACTATATACGATAGCTTCTGAAATCCATTCTGCGCTATCGGCCCTTACAGCGGCCCGTCTGCGCCTTACAGCTTTATGCTTACAAAGTACTGGTATGGGCTGGAATAAACGTTCTTATCCTTCTTCCATAAGCATCTCTGCTGGGGACAGGAGGCCATTCATCGGAGCTGCTCTGTGGCCAACAGTACCACTACGAGTTCCTTGCCTTCGGAACGCGCTTTTGTCGTTGTTGCCTTTATGGTATGGATGGTTCTCTCAACTTGTTCATTTGAGAGAGGGAAATGCGGTTATGTGTGTTTGTGGACAATGTCCCATTCCTTGTTCAAGTTTCTAAACTTGGTGGAGTCGAATGGAGAGCCTTGATCACTCACACAACTTCTGAAGGTACGCCAAAGCGTGCATGCATATCCTTGAGCACTGTGATCACCGATGAGGCGCAGGTTGCTCACACTTTCTTTACCTCCACAAACTTTGAATAGTAGCCCACTAAGAGCAAATAAGTATAACACCACTGTAATGGAAGCGAATTTCTCTCATGGACATGTTGGTAGTTCTCTGTCGAGGAGTGGCTCTCGCTGGTTAGCTTGTTGATGGCTTTGGCAAACCTCACAATTAGATATCATCTCCTCGATGGCCTGGTTTATTCCGGGCCAGTAGACACTCTGGCGAGCTGTGTTCTTGCATGAGACGATACCTCGATGGGTCATGTGGAGCTTAGAGAGCACTTTCTTCTGGCATGTCTAGGGAACAACAAGCCGTTCACCATTACACAGAAAACCATCACTTGTGTATAGTTCACTCTTGATGGAGTAGTAGGTCTTCACTGCCGGGGAAACTTTTGAGATCGTGTCAGGTCAGCCCTTCTGAATGTATGTGGCTACACGTTGTAGTGTGCTATCAGTAGCTGTGCAGTTTCTTATCTCAGCCAGCTTGGCGGTTGAAGCTTGCACCAAAGTATATGCTAAAGCCTGATACTCTTGCTTCGAGGTCTTAATGGTGACTGCTGGATAAAGAGCTCGAGACAGCGTGTCCGCAACTGTCAGGTATTTACCAGCTACGCACACCAACTTCACAGTGTAGCGCTGGGGACGAAATAGTAGTCGTTGTAGTCTGGGGGAAATTTTGTGGAAGTCCTTACATTGAAGACAGATGAGAGGTTTATGATCAGTTTCAACCACAATGCTGCGACCATATATATAATAGTGAAACTGTTCACAGGCAAACACAACAGCTAACGCATAGCGCTGCTGTGCTGGTGTAAGTGCTGCAGATGCATATAGGCTACTGGGTGTCCATTCTGAAGAAAGACGCTGCCGATTCCATAGGAACTTGCATCTGTGGATATGGTAATAGGCTATGCCGGGAAGTAGTGCAACACGGGTGCTATTGTCAGTTTGCTCTTGATCTCTTTGAAAACATCTGCCATCTTGGGAGTCCAGTGACACGATATATCAGACTTAAGTAGTTCTCGAAGAGGCTGTCTTTGTTGAGAAGTTTGTGACGAACTTCATGAGATATGTTGCCATTCTCAGAAAGCGAAGAAGCTCATGTTTGCTGGTTGGAGCTGGTATACAGTTGATGGCATTGCCCTTGCTGGGATCAGGGGTTATGCCTTGCTTTGTCAACTGATGTCTTAGATAGGTAATCGAGGGCAAGCCCAGTTTGAGTTTGTTGTAGTTCAGTTTGAGGTTGTTAGCTCGTGCTTGTCGAGCTCTTTATGCAAATGGGGTAAATGTTCATTGAGTGTTCTTGATGCGATTAAGATGTCGTCGAAGTATGGCGTTACAGGGCCTTTACGTTCAAGGGTACTCTTAATAGCTTACGGAAAAAGTCCAGGGGCTATATTAAGGCTAAATGGTACCCGGAGGAACCTGTAGCGTCCCCAAGGTATGGAAAATGTGCATAAATACTAGCTGCTTTCGTCAAGCGTTAGCTGCCAAAACAACACTCTTAGCATCCAAAACTGAGGACACTGTATACCCACTTAGTCATGCAAACAGTTCTGCTGGATCCGGAATACGATAGTGATGCCGCTTTCTTGGGTCAAGACAGATTCGCACAATTCCATCTTTCTTTGTAGTTATGACAATCGGATGCACCCAGTCTGTTGGTTCTATTAATTATGGCATTCAAATTCAGCTTTGACCGTCTTTTCTAGTGCACTTGGTACACGGCGAGGAGCAGCAACTGTAGGTTTTGCGTCTGGTTGGAAGGGTATGCTGTTCTCTTGGTAGCCTGCCAATGCCTTTGAACAAATCAGAAAATTCTCGAAGCAGAGCTTCAAGCTTCTGAGAAGCCGGAGGGCATGGCTATTTTTCCTTACTCTGTGCGCGATGTTTAGCGCTGTGCACGCAGCTGCTCCAAGTATAGGCTTGAGGATTTCTTTGACTAGCAAAAATTTTAGAAAGCTGCGCTTGTTTTTCACTGAGCAAGAGAGTTCACATTCATATTCAGAGTTGCTCACCTAGGTAAGTTGTGACCTTTGCTTTTATTATAGTCACAGTTGACTGAGGCTTCCATTTGAACATTAGCTGCTCAGGGAGAATATTCACAGCGGATCCCGTGTCCAATTTAAAGTCCACGTTCCGGCCATTCACTTCGACGCTTTCGAACCAGTCTGACGATACATCGTCTACAATATCCACGGTGAGGCTTCCCAAGAAGAATTCTTGGTCGGAGTCATCATCATGCTCAGCGCCAAGCATCCGAACTTTTCTCTGCGTTGTTCGTTGCTTCTGGCTGCAAACACTCGCGTAGTGTCCGAATTTCCCATACGCGTGGCAGGTAGATCCGTGGGCAGGACATTGTCGGGGTTGGTATATGGCTCCACACCTACCGCATGTACGCTGAGGCATTGTTTCTTCGGGCTGATTGTTTCTTCGATGAAACGCTAGTTGTCCTCTCGGCTGTTGCTTGCCAGGTACTTGTTGTCGAGCGTGCTTGTATTTTCTGTTCAGGTTGTCCACCGTCGTTTCTTGTCCGTTGCTATCGAAGAAACATGCTGCCTGGGGATTTCCGCCGCTCTATACGTAGCGATGATTTTCTTGAGTGTCAAGTCTCTCTCGTGGAACAGCATTTCTCGTAGTGCTGCGTCACAAATGCCGACGATGATTCTGTCGCCCAGGAGGCGGTCATGCTTGTCACCGAAGTCGCACCTTGCTGCTTGATGCTGAAGTTCAGCAATAAAGTCGTCGATCGGCTGGTTTTGTTTCTGACTCATGCTGCTGAAGACGACGGTCGCTTGCGTCACGTTTTTGTAAGGAAGGTACCTCTCGTCGAACTTCGCAAAAATGGCTGCTACCACGTCGCTTCTCTGCTCCCCTTCGGCTGGCTCAAGAAAACGGAATGTCTGCACAACTTTTCGCGCTGTTGGGCACATGACATGAAGTAGCAGTGTTCTCCTTGTTGCTTCTGACTTTGTGGTATATTCGCGTGCTGATTCGTAAAGCTGGTAGACCGCCTTCCATTCCGACCACGCTTCCGCGGGATTTCTGCCCAAATGCTTCGGTGGTTCAATGAAGGAGAGTACCATGCTTCATATACTCTGTCACTCAGGGGCCGAAGAGGCGCTAAGTTGCGTTACTTTACTTCTGACTCCATGATATATCTGGATGACTACAAATTATGATTATGACAGATGATACGACAGAGAGCGGACGACATGGTGAGAGGATGACATGACTTTGGCACACTCTCTGTTGGGAGTGGCGTTTGTTGAGTTAAAACGATGGGATTCTTAGGGGGCGCTACTAATTACATTAACAGATCAGACTATAAGGCCCTCTTGGTGATTGTGTGGAAGTCGGACGTAATAGTTTGGTGAATGAAATTTTACAGACCTATTTTCTTTCTTTGCCTTTTCGGAAGGAGCAACTCCTTGCGGAAGCAAAAGGTAAAAGACTTGCGCAAAAAGTAGATGAAGAAAGAGACGTGACAACAAGACTTGCGCTCTGTCTTGTTGTCACGTCTCTTTCTTCATCTACTTTTTGCGCAAGTCTTTTACCTTTTGATAATATGAACCAACTCGCCCAGAAGAAAGTACTTATTCCTTGCGGAACATGCTCTACTATGTAACCTTTCCTGTGAAACTTGTTTCAGTCGACCTTCCAAGAGAGTCGTAGCCAGCTCTTTCTCACTCTTAATGCGAGGTCTGCGGGAAGATCTGTGCGGCAGACGAGGGGGCAGGCACTTTGAAGAATTGGCAGCTGGCCACGAAGCTTGTGTAATTAGATGTTACTGCGCCAGACGCAGGCAATATTAACTCGAGTGCGCGATGGTTCTTTCCAAGGGACGTTTTGGTTTATGCTTGCAGCGTGCGCGGCGATAACAATTTCACCCTTGCAGCTTTGATAAGGTGGACAGCGCTTGTGCGCACCTTTCTCATGGGAGCGCAACGCTCGTCGTTGATAACGCTATCTGTGCAGCCTGAAAAAGAAAGTGGAAATGAGATACGCTCCAGAAGAACGAAAACCTGACCGAAAGCCAGCTCTACGCCGAACGGTGGTCTAGATGTGCATTCACACCGGTCCTCTAACGCCGCCTGCCGTCCACCCGCCATGACTGTTGGCTAAGTGGCTACGGCTTTCTGGTGCTGAAATGCAAGGAGCTGAAACACCCTTTTGCTCGAGGGATGCCAGCGTTTTTAAAATAATAGGCTCAGTTGGCAGAGCGCGCGGTACGGAGAGGGCGCAAGCCGCCAGAATGATCGCCAATCGCCTTTTGTACCGCAACCGCCCCCCCCCCCCCCCCCCCCCCCCCCCCCCCTGCGATCGTGCGAATTTTAGTACTTATGTTACTTTTTAGCGAGAAAAATGTGTACTTAGTGACTAGTAGACTTTCCAACAATTATGAATCATTCTCAGCGAATCTTATGGTTTTGGCGTATTTCGCATCAGCAGGTTTTGAGTAAATGCGACCAAAATGTTCAGATTTGTTGTTCGTCTTTAAAAAATGGCCTGCAGCATTGGGCGCGAGGACATACCGTGGCGCCACCTCTTGGCAGCGCCCACGTGACACAGTAAGAGTGGTAACGCACATTGAACTGCTGCTATGTGAGTGAGTTCAGCTGGACGTTAACATTATATTTATTTATGTTTAATGTGCGTTCAGTATGGGACTGTTTATGCTTAAGTTGGAGCATTACGCCCACTTGCGCCACAAGAAAGCATTTCATCAAGTCAGCAAGCTGTATAAACGTAGCCAGGCAAGTGTATATACATAGACCAGGAAATATGTTGGAACTAGCCGTAACTCTGATTTATCGAATGGGCCTGAAACAACTTCCGAAAACCATTTGCATCACATTAATGTTATCTAATGAGCGCTTGTATGATGGTAGTCCGCATTTGATATGAAACGCTAAAGGGTTTCGTCTCGAATAACGAAAACGACGGCTTTTGCCGGTTTCGTCAAGTGTACTTTGCGTGCACAGTCGGGAAACGTTGAAGAAGTGCTCCAAAATTGTAAATGCCTCCGCTACCCGCCGCACACGGTGAAGCATCGCGGTGAAGTGCGCAGTGTAGTGAAACTGCGCGTGTCCAGCCACAGCCGATCACGATGGGGAGCGCGCGCTCCCCTTGAGACCGGCCTTGGTCAAGCGCGCAGTTTCAGCATACCGAAAGCCACGCATCCATGAATGCACGCGAGGGATATTGCGTAGGCGTCAGAAGAGTGTGAAGACATTAAAAAAATAATGGCGACACAACTCGATTCAGCTTGAATATGCGTAGCGTAAGCTACCAAACGGGTTGTTCACAAAGCCGAACTCCAACGTTCTCGTCGCCGATGCATTGGCTGCAAACCGTATGGTGTCTTGGTGTATTCCGAATCTTCTTGCTCCTTCTCACCGGATTCGTCTTCTCCTCCCTTTTCTCTCTCTTCCCGTATTCTCCTTCTTCTTCTTGACTTCTTCCGAATATTCTTGCTCCATTTGACAGGATTCTTCTTTTCTTCCCACTTCTCTCTCTTCCCGTATTCTTCTTCTTCGCATCTTTCGAATCTTCTTGCTCCATTTGACCGACGTTTTCTTCCCTTCCCGTATTCTTCTCCTTGGCGTCTTTCGAATCTTCTTGCTCCATTTGACCGGCTTCTTCTTCTTCTTCTCTCTCTCATCCCGTATTCTTCTCCTTGGCGTCTTCCGAATCTTCTTGCTCCATTTGACCGGCTTCTTCTTCTCCCCCCTCTTCTCTCTCTTTCCGTATTATTATTCTTCTTGGATATGGTTATTCGTTAAGGAACCTCCGTGATCCAGACCTAATCAAGGCACACCGATATTTTTCTGCATTAAACTGTCATAATTCTCCGTTTATACCGCGAGGAAGAAAGTAGCGACGACAATGACGCAGTAATTAGTGATAATGACAATTATGACATTAGCAATGATAATGACGCTGCATTTAGTTGATAATGATAATGAGAGTAAACGTCATACACCGTATGCACCAGTAACGCTTAGGCTTTCACATTTCTGCAGTGTAGATTCCACAGTGCTCTCGGAATTTTGATTTTGTAAACAAAATTTTGTCTTCGCGCCTATCCTTTTGGAGGACGAGCTCTAATTCGGCAAGTACAGCAAAATTAAAAAGAAAAAGTTAATTTACGTTTTTAGTTAATTAGCAGACGTACTGAAGCAGTCTGCCCGTAACCTCGTAACCGTAACCGTAACCGCTGCAGCCCCCGATGTAACTCCAGCGCTAGAATAAATTTAAAGACAGAGTTACCTTGATCTTAAAAATTTCGACCTATACAAAACACCGTACCCCCCCCCCCCACACACACACACACGCACGCACGCACGCACACGCACACACACAATGCTTAAACAACGACTGAGAGCACCACAATCGTGGCACGCGAACGCGCTAGTCACGTGATTTTATTTGCATCTCGCAGGCTTTCGTTTCAGCCTGGAAAAAAATATACGCGTGATGCTTTCTTCATCGCAATTAAAGGAGTGAAGGTGCTCTTCAACTTTCCAAGTTACATTTGTGGTCTAAAGTCGATATTTACTAAATTAGGAAAATTAACGTAACTAGCTAATTAAGCAATCGCAAAACAAAAAATTGCCTGTGGTGCGCAAGGCGCTTGGCAGTTGTATGTAACTGGTTTCCCTTGGCTACCTCAAATATATCACTTCCCCGCCGGGGTGGCGCAGTGGTTAAGAAGCTCGGCTACTGTGCCCAAGGATGCGGGATCGATTCCCGGCCTCGGCGGCCGCTTTTCAATGAGGCGAAAAGCAAAGCGCACGTGTGCTGTGCGATGTCAGTACATGGTAAAGAACCCAAGGTGGTCGAAATTTCCGGAGTCCTCCCCTAAGTCGTCTCTCATAGCCTGAGTTGCCTTGGGACGTTAAACCCCACAAACAAAAATTTTGTGCGTGCGCGCGCGCGCGTGTGTGTGTGTGTGTGTGTGTGTGTGTGTGTGTGTGTGTGTGTGTGTGTGTGTGTGTGTGTGTGTGTGTGTGTGTGTGTGTGTGTGTGTGTGCGTGTGTGTGTGCGTGCATGTGTGTGTGTGTGTTCAAGTAGGAATGGACATTGAGGTCCCGTGATTATTTTTATGTTCCATGAAACCTTATACATGTGGAGGGCAAATGTCTCGACAGAATGGAATGAACCATGAACCTTAGTTCTGCAAGATGCACCGTAGTTTTTCACCGGAATAAAATCTTATATAACTACAGATGAAAACGCCGTTTTTGTCATTTTATAAAGTTGCAAGTTTTGAGCCCTACTGGTGCGCACTAAACTTTTGTCGCGCATAATGTTTTACTCAATACGTTTCTGCAACTTTTCCTTTTAAAAGAGTTAATAAAGGTATTTTTCTTGCCGCAGTTGTGTAAAAAAATCGCAAACTTTTCTCCAGGAGGAACGTGCTGCAAGAAAGTCACTTTTCAATCCTTCATTGTTGTTGCTTTAAGTAGTTAAAGCATTTGTCTTCATTATGCAGGTTATGTTTTCAATTTAAGACAAAATGTGAGGTTCTAGACCGTTAGTTGCTTACTCCACAGCGCATCAAATTCGGCGAAATTTCAAAAAGAGCAAAAAAAAGGGACGACTGTACTTCTAATTAAAAAAAATCTTCGACATTTATTAAAATTTTCCTCGCCAACCTTTACTTAGTAAGCCTCAGAAATATTAGAAATTATTATGAACTTGCTCTTTATTCCGGCGAAATTTGCATCTCTGGAATTGTCCGTCCTTTCTCAGCATTACTTTCGAAATTGGCGAAAATTCAAAAATATCGAAAAATGGACAACTTTGTTTCGAATTAAAAAAAACGACATCATAGTTGATTCTCATTGAGAGCTTCTAAAACAATCCTCTGTTCTTCATAAATATCAGGCTCTAAAACGTATTGCATTATATACAATAAAAATGTTAAAATAAAATGAGCCTAAGCGCATGTTTTTCTTCTATAGAATTGCTTAGACCTTCCCCTTATGAAGTAGGCGTCTTAAATTCCTTTTGACATTTGCTGAATTTAGTATATTTTATCTTATGGAATATTCAAAGACTTCTCAGTGCTTATAAACCCAGCTTGTTCTTGTTGGCAGGGTTGGTTATAACTTAAAATGGAAGAAATTGGCTATTTATTGCTACTTCATGGGAAAACGTAAGTGACGATTTAGCTTTTACTCTAGTCTGTAATTTGATTTACTGTGCGGTGAATTGATATTCAATCCAGCCTTTAACTATATGTTTTTACATATCTAGATTATCATAAATAATAACAATAATATATTTTTGAAGACTGAACTTTCTCAAGCGCACTGGCGTGCTAGTCATAAGCAAAACGCTTTGCACCATGATAGTTCTGATTGAATGATTGATATTGTGGGATTCGGGCTTGCTGCGGCTGCCCTTTGCGCGGCCGCCGCCCGCTTCCCAGTTGTTCTCCCCGTTCCCTTTCTCCCGCCTGAGGCGGCGGAGAGGGGCTCGAACGACTTTTCACTGTCGTTCGGGCCACAGCTCCGCCCTGGCGTCCCAGTGGCTGTTCTCATTGGCGCCTTTTGGCGGGAACACGGCACCGCTTCGACAGCCGCGCTCGCGCGACTGTCCGAGCGGAGCCTAGAGAGGGACTCCTCCGAGACATCGCAAGGTGCGTACGCAACTGTTCTTGTCTGCCGGCCTTTGTCCGCGCAGACCAGTGTGTACTCGAGTTCGTCTGCTCCGGGTCTTACCTGAGAGCGCAACTCGAGCCTGTCGATCGTGATCCAACGATCCGCGACAGGCGTACCTTGCGGTGGTTGCCCAATCTCTCTCAAAGGAACCCTTTGGTTACTGCGAGAGAGAGATCACAGCGCGCCCTTGCGTGCTTGCGGCGCGCACTCCGTGTCACTTCGTGCGCGCAGGGGAGCCTAGCTCCTCGCGCGCTCCCTTGACACGGTGACTGCGTATGTGTGTGTATGTGCGTTTGTAAATATGCGTATGTGCGTTTGTAAATATGTATATATGTGTATGTGTGTGCGTACGTGCGTGTATGTGCGTTTGTAAATATGTGTGTGCGTATGTGCGTTTGTAAATATGTGTATGTGTGTGCGTGTGTGTGTGTGTGCCGCTGGAGGATGGCGTTTCAATAAACGTCTCCTTTGTGAACTTGGAGGTTTGTGTCCTTGCAGCGAAGTGCTCTCCTCCCGGTGGAGGTTGAGTGCGTGCTGCAGTGTTTCAGTGCGCGCGCGGTGACGGCTGATCGGGGCTTCGGCTCGCGCGACGCTCGAACCCGCGGTGGTTGGTGGCCTATGTCCACGTAGAAACCACAACTGGCGCCCAACGTGAATTGTCCTTGGCTCCATGAGTCGTTGGACAGCACATCGGCCGAGCAGGTCGCCTTGACGATCAAGCTCATGCGCCATGCCTGCCGCCCCCTGCGCGGCACTCGGCAAAGGCACTGAAACACGCTACATGGTTATTCGGACCACCCTGTGGTGCGACCGTTGACCATATGCCTCCGCTGTTTCAGCTTTACGCCGTTGCGGAAGCAATGTGCGCGATGCCGCCGCTGCCGGCATCTCCGCACAACAGCACCCGTACCCCGAGAGCAGTCATTTCTGTTCGGGGAACGGCGAGGCGTCGGCCGGGCTCCCTCTGGAAACCGGACCGACGGCGCGCTCAGTTGGCTGATGCGGCTCCATGAACTTGCGAGCCGGCTGGCGCGCCATTCTCTCTTGGTACAGCATTTCGACTTTTCGGTGCAGTATCTACAGGGGAGAACGAACGTGGTAGCTGACGCGCTATCCCGTGCCCCACTCGCCCGCGGCGGCGTCTTTACGCCAGCAGGCGAAGGGGGCGAATCAGCGGACGAGCCGCAGATCGGCACGGAGGGGACGCCCGCAGACGGGTTCCCCATTCCGCTATCCGGGTAAGCAGCGCTTCGCAAAGCAGGCGAGGGTGAAAGCTCTTTGTGAGCACATCTGAGACGCCGATGCCAGCGGAAGTTTTGCTGCGAACCTGCGGGGGGACGAAACCAGGTTCTCCTTTGGGATGACTGGGATCGTTTTCAGCCATGAAGAGCTACGACGGTCCAGCAAAATGACCCGTTTTGTCGCGATGTCAGCGACGGTCTCTGGGAGACGAAGCGCCGTTACGCTGCTTGTATTGCAGCGGGCGCAGCGCCGTTACGCTACTTGTATTGAGCGGGCGCAGGGGGGCACGAGCCAGCGTGTGTCGCGGCGTGCCCCGGGGATTCATATTTGCTGGGCCATGACGGGCTCGCGCTGAAATACATAGCCATGGATGATGAGTCCTTGAACCATTTGAAGTGGCTATTCCCCAATGTCTGAGCGGCGCTCTGTTGCGTTCTCTCACGACAAACCATTGGCTGGTCATCTGAGTGGCCCCAAGGTTTTAAGAAACTGAGTCAATCGGTGACTGCAGCCGGCATGAAGCGCGACATTTTCCGCTGTTGCCGTTCCTGCCATGTCTGTCAAATGGAGAAGTCGAGGGGTGGCAAGCCACCGGGCATGACGACACCAACTGACAGTGTGCGTCCGTGGCAGATGGCCACCTGCGATTTCATGGGGCATTTCCCCAGTAACAAGCAGGGGCTCATTGCTGGAGAATCCCCCTATGGGGAAAGCCAGCCGTGCCTACATCGCAGACCTGAAGGCCCATGCGTAACGGTCTGACGAGCTTGCGCTGGTGCCCATTGTCACCACAGGCAAGTGCCAAGGCACAACCGATGCGGTGGAACGCAGCCGTGCCCCGCACCGGTACTAGGTGAGGCGACGTTCACCTGTGTGACTGATGCCGGACGACGGGCCTTTTCCGCAACCGAAGGCATACCGCTTCACCGAGCGAGCTTGCTCGTTCAACCCTACCCGGAAGCAAGGTTGGTCTCCCCCTTTTCTGGCTCGCTCAGTTCCAGCCTGTGTGCTTTATTTTATTTTTTTTTTTTTGTGCTTCTGTTCCAATTTTTCGCTTTCTTCTGTTTCCATTCTTGCTTCTTAACTTGTAAATATTGTACAGTGAGTGCCTTCTTTTGTACAGCGCGTCATCTCTCCTCTTTCTTCTTGAAATTGCGAGGGTTGCTCATTAGGCAGCTCCGACGCGTGGCCTTTCCGGTGTGTGTGGAAAGGAAGTTGGGGCCGTTTGGGGACGGGGAGCATGGACGATGCCCCTTTCACCCAAGGCCGCCGCGGTTGCGAAGGTGCTCGGGGCAGGTTCGTCGCTGAAGGTCGACATCACCCTTTGTTTGGTGTGTGAGTGGCTGTGCGTGTGCGTGCCTGGGCGTGGAGGCGACGACGTCGCGCCATGCGTGTTTGCCGGCGTGTGCGAAGCGCGGTGGAAAGGAAGCCCCGCACGGTCTTCCCATGTGCGCCTTGGATCGCCACGGAGTCACGGACTTTTCACACCCGGGGCCCCTTCGGCGTGTTCGCTGTCCCTGCACCTAACCTGTACCACCACCGACCGAGATCGTTTGCAGCCAAGGATGAACGTTGGCCACCCAGAAGTCAACGAGCGGTGAGTCACCGCAGGCTCCCTGAGTTGCACCGACGAACTTTGGAATTTCTGTACAAAGTTGTGTTTGTACATAGTTGTTCTGTACATAGTTGTGTTCTGTACATGATTCTGTTCTGTACATAGTCGTTGTTACTTAGCCTCCGGAACTTTGTACATTATTCTTCATGTCATCTTGTTCATTGTTTTTTTTTTTTTTTTTTTTTGTGCGCCTTGCTAATGTTTGTCTTTCTTGAGTGTCCGTCTTTCGAGATCTTTCTTGCTGGAACTGAAGTGTAGTAGTTGACTTGTTGCGTGAGGACAGCATTCTTTTCCTCATGCTGGGGACCTGCCGCGTGCTTTCACTGATGTGTAGGAGGGCAATTAAGGAGAGGAGGATGTGGGATTCGGGCTTGCTGCGGCTGCCCTTTGCGCGGCCGCCGCCCGCTTCCCAGTTGTTCTCCCCGTTCCCTTTCTCCCGCCTGAGGCGGCGGAGAGGGGCTCGAACGACTTTTCACTGTCGTTCGGGCCACAGCTCCGCCCTGGCGTCCCAGTGGCTGTTCTCATTGGCGCCTTTTGGCGGGAACACGGCACCGCTTCGACAGCCGCGCTCGCGCGACTGTCCGAGCGGAGCCTAGAGAGGGACTCCTCCGAGACATCGCAAGGTGCGTACGCAACTGTTCTTGTCTGCCGGCCTTTGTCCGCGCAGACCAGTGTGTACTCGAGTTCGTCTGCTCCGGGTCTTACCTGAGAGCGCAACTCGAGCCTGTCGATCGTGATCCAACGATCCGCGACAGGCGTACCTTGCGGTGGTTGCCCAATCTCTCTCAAAGGAACCCTTTGGTTACTGCGAGAGAGAGATCACAGCGCGCCCTTGCGTGCTTGCGGCGCGCACTCCGTGTCACTTCGTGCGCGCAGGGGAGCCTAGCTCCTCGCGCGCTCCCTTGACACGGTGACTGCGTATGTGTGTGTATGTGCGTTTGTAAATATGCGTATGTGCGTTTGTAAATATGTATATATGTGTATGTGTGTGCGTACGTGCGTGTATGTGCGTTTGTAAATATGTGTGTGCGTATGTGCGTTTGTAAATATGTGTATGTGTGTGCGTGTGTGTGTGTGTGCCGCTGGAGGATGGCGTTTCAATAAACGTCTCCTTTGTGAACTTGGAGGTTTGTGTCCTTGCAGCGCAGTGTTCTCCTCCCGGTGGAGAATGAGTGCGCGCTGCAGTGTTTCAGTGCGCGCGCGGTGACGGCTGATCGGGGCTTCGGCTCGCGCGACGCTCGAACCCGCGGTGGTTAGTGGCCTATGTCCACGTAGAAACCACAATATTGTCACGTAGTTCTAAAAAGAGAGCCACACAGTCCTCGGAGAGGAACGGTCCAACACCTGTATCCAGGCAAGCACAGTCAGCAAACGCGGCCGCAGAACGCTAGCACGAGTCCGACGTCATATCGTCTTTTTTGGAGAGCCGTGCTCCACTGGGGGGGGGGGGGGGGGGGGGAGGGGGGGGGGGGCAACGCTAGGTGGCATTATTCCCAGCATCGTAGGGACGCTAGGTTTAAATAAAAAAAAAGCGAAGGGAGAACAACGGGCCACTCAGAACGTAGGGTGGCGAAGCCGTTACCGCGTATAGTACGGCTTAAGCCACACAACATGCACTATATCAGAGCTTGGCTTCCGAGGACGTCACGATTGCGTGACACCGTTAGGAAGCACTTCATAGTTAACAGCACTGACGCGTCGCAGCACTTTGTAGGGGCCGAAGTAACGGCAAAGTAGCTTCTCGGGTGCCTACACCCAGACTTGATCCCCGGGATTGTAGTCGACCTGTCGGTGGCGAAAGTTGTAGCGGCGGGCATCAGTGCCTTGCTGTTGACCAATGTGCAAGCGGGCCAACTGATGGGCTTCTTCAGCGCGTTGGGCGATCTCTTCAGTGTCTGGTGAGAGCTGGTCGTCCTCAGCGGGGCACGGCAGCATGACATCAAGCATGGTCTGGACTTCACGTCCATACACGAGGCGAAACGGACTGAAGCGCGTAGTTTTCTGGAGGACCGTGTTGTACGCAAACGTTATGTACGGTAGTACCTCAACCCAGATCTTGTGCTGGACATCCACATACATTGAGAGCATGTCCACAATGGCCTTGTTTAATCGTTCAGTTAGTCCGTTGCTCTGTGGATATTACGCTGTGGTCTTGCGGTGGCCAGTGTAGCTCAGCTGAAATATCTGGTCGAGTAACTGAGCTGTAAACGCCGTCCCTCTGTCAGTAATAACGTACGAATGGGCGCCGTGTCGCAAGACGACGTTCTTCGTGAAGAACTGAGCAACTTCTGAAGCTGTGCCACAGGGAATTGCTTTGGTCTCGGCGTAGCGAGTCAAATAGTCAGTTGCGACTATTATCCACTTGTTGCCGGCCAGTGACAGAGGGAAAGGACCGAGGAGGCCATCCCTATTTGGTCGAACGGAGCTCGGGGTACCGGAACGGGCTGGAGAAACCCTGTTGGCTTACACGGTGGCGTCTTCCGGCGCTGGCATTCACGGCAGCTTTTGACGTAGTGTTTGAATCGGCAGATAGCCCGGGCCAGTAGAACATGTTTCGTACCCTGGCAAGCGCCCGGGAAAAACCCAAGTGGCCAGAAGTGGGGTCATCGGGGCACGCTAGGGAGAATGTCGGCGCGAAGATCGTCTGGGATCCCCAGAAGATGAGCTCTGTCCTGGCCCCTCGATATCTTCTTATAAAGGATACCCTGGCGCAAACAGAAAGAGCCAAGACGTCGAGAGAAGCGTCGAGATAGAAGTGTGGCGCGACCATCAAGGTGATCAATCAGAGGTCGGATGTTCGTGTCAGCCCGCTGCCGAGCCATTATGTCCGATGTGTGCAGGGTACCGAGAAAGCCGCTGTCGTCATCAAGTTCTGGTCCTGTACTATGGAGTGGTGCGCGCGACAGCGTGTCGGCGTCTTCGTGTTGACGGCCCGACTTGTACACGACGGTAATGTCGTATTCCTGGAGTCGCAAGCTCCAACGGGCCAAACGTCCAGACGGGTCTCGTAAATTATCGAGCCAGCAAAGGCAGTGATGATCCGTTACAACTCTGAAGGGGCGGCCGTAGAGGTAAGGGCGAAACTTCATGGTGGCCCACACAACAGCAAGGCATTCCTTTTCGGTCGTCGAGTAATTGTGCTCCGCACGAGAGAGAGTGCGGCTAGCATAGGCTATAACTCTCTCAATGCCCTCTTGGTGTTGCACAAGGACAGCGCCTAGAACGATGTTGCTGGTGTCGGTGTGGATCTCAATATCAGCCTGTTCGTCAAAGTGCGCAAGAACAGGAGAATTTTGAAGGCGCTGGCGGAGCAGTGAGAAAGCCGCCTCTTGTTCTTGAGTCCAAGCAAAGAAGGCGTCATTTCTCGTGAGGTGCGTCAATGGTTCCGCAACGCGGGAGAGGTCAGAAATAAACCGTCGATAATAAGCATAGAGACCCAGAAAACGCTGGACAGCTTTCTTGTCAGTAGGAGTAGGGAAACTGGCGACGGCTACGGTCTTGTCGGGGTCGGGAACACCGTCAGCGCTTACAACGTGACCCAGAAACTTCAGCTCTTTGTAACCGAAATGGCCTTTCTGAGGCTTCAGCGTAAGGTCAGCCGAATGGAGCGCTTTGAGAACAGCCCGCATGCGCAGGAGATGTTGTTTAAACGTTTCGGAAAAGACGACAACATCATCTAGGTACGCAACGCAGCATTGCCACTTGAGGCCAGTGAGGACAGTGTCCATCATCCGTTGGAATGTTGCCGACGCTGAGCACAAGCCGAAAGGAAGCACTTTGAATTCATATAGGCCGTCGGGCGTAACGAAGGCGGTTTTTTCGCGGTCCCATTCGTCCACTTCAATTTGCCAAAAACCGCTCTTCAAATCAATTGATGAAAAGTACTTAGCGTGCCGTAGTCTGTCCAGGGAGAGTCATCAATTCCTGGCAACAGGTAGACATCCTTTTAGGTGATATTGTTCAGTTTGCGATAATGATAAGTGTGCCGTCCTTCTTCTTGACTAGAACGACAGGAGAAGACCACGGGCTTTGGGGAGGTTAACAACACCATCTTCAAGCATCTCCTGCACTTGCGAATGGATAACTTCCCGTTCTTTGGTAGAAACGCGGTAAGGCTGCTGGCGAATTGGGCGAACGTCGTGATAAGTAATGATCCGGTGTAGCGTTAGGGGCGTTTGATGAACTTTCGATGAAGACGCAAAGCACTGTTTAAACTTCAGTAGTAGTTGCTCTAGAGCCCGGCGCTTGCCTTCGGACAGATTGCAGTTGATGTCGATGCCCACGAGAGGTTGGTTGTCAGGGACGCTCAATGGATGGTCGTCAGTGGCAGCTGCTGCAAACGCAAAACAAAGTGGAACATTGACTACAGCGTTAGCGGAAGCGCTGGCAGTTCCAGGGAAAAGGTGCCGCTGTTCTGGAGAAAAATTGGTGACGAGGACTGCAGACCGGCCACCGCGAATCGTAAGCAAGCTGCGAGCGCCTTGAGTGAGAAGGAGCGACCGGTTAGGTTCGGCGACTGCGTCGCCGTCGGGATATTCAGCACAAGCAACGTCAACCAAAACACTGCTTCATGGCGGAAGCGTGACACAGTCTGCGGAAATGCGAAGTGCGGCACTGCGGTGGCTGGAGTTATTGAGTGCGGCAGCTGGTTATGTTGAAAACGTGACGATTTGGTTCCGGAAGTCGACAACTGCACCAAATTCCCGCATAAAGTCGATGCCGATGATGAGATCCCGAGAGCTGTCGCACAGCACGATGAAACTAACGACGAACTTGGACTGGCTTATCTCAACACGGGCAGTGAACATACCCTTGGGCGTAACGAGATGACCACTGGCAGTTCTGAGGTGCGCTCCAGGCCAAGGGGTAATCACTTTTTTTTCAGCACAGTCGCTAACCGTGCACTTAAAATATAGTAATCGGCACCGGTGTTCACTAACGCACTGACTCTGCAACCGTCGATTACCACTGGAATTACCAAAGAACCACGGTTATTTAATTCGGGTGCGGCATCGTCGTTTCTTGGTCGGCTCGTAGCTGCGGCAACGGGAGGTCTTCAGCACAGCGCCTCCCAGCGACTTGGCCCCCTAAGGTCACTGGTTTCAGTTTTCCCGGCGAGGACTACGGAATCGACCTTGTGCCTCTGGTGAGAGGTCGTTAAAGGTCGGGGAAGAGCGCCTCGGTGACAGTGAGCGCGACTGTCTCTGCGGACGGGCAGGAGTACGTTGGTCCGCAAGGAAGTTCTCTATTTCCAGAGGGCGCTGACCAACACGGGGCCTCGGAGAGTCCACGCGGAAGCCCTGCAGGCCGAGGCGTCGGTAAAAACAATCCCGATAAAGATGGCCCGGCTCCCCGCAGTGAAAACAGAGTGGCCGCCGGTTAAGTCTGCGCTATATGCCAGCCTTCCGAAAAGGCGTTCGTTGATTATCATAAGACTGCACTGGCTGAACTGATGGGAGCGAGGCTAGAGACGCGGCGTGAATGGGTGGCGGCGAAGCGGGAGCAGGACGCCGTGTAACGTCGGCGTACGTGGGACGGTGGTGCATCATCAGACAGAGGTGGCGTGTCGATCGCAGGAGTAGGGCACTAGAACGCCTGTTGCATCTCCTCGCGGACAAGAACCGAGACGGAGCTGAGCGCAGGCTGCGACGAGGTGCACACTTTCTGCAGCTGTTCATGCACAATCGCGCGGATCAGTTCACGCAGTTCATCGGGGTGGTGTTTGACAGGAGTAAATGATGTTGTGACGGCAGTAGCATGCAGGGGCCGGTCGTAGGTGGCGGAACGCTGTTGAAGAACCTTTTTCATCGTTGAGGCCTCGGTGGGGAAGGCAGCCACGGTCGTTGGTGGGTTGCGCGCGAGGCCCGCGAAGAGCTGCTCCTTAACTCCACGCATTAAGTGACGCAGTTTCTTTTCCTTGGGCATGGCTGGATCAGCTCATCAGAAGAGGTGCGCCATGTCCTCGACGTACATCAGTACGCTTTCGTTCGAAAGCTGGGCGCGGGAGTGGATGGCACGCCCGCGCTCGTTCGCGGCGATCAACGCTACTGTAGGCCTCCAGCAGGCGACGGCGGAACTCTCGCCATGATGTTAAAACGTCCTCGCGGTTTTCAAACCAGGAGCGCGCTCCATCCTCGAGGCTGAAATACACATTTCGCAGTTTCGCGGCGTCGTCTCACTGGTTGAAGGCAGCCACACGGTCGAAGTGAACGAACCAGTCCTCCACATCCTCGAAAAGGTCCCCGTGAAACGACTTGGGAATCCTCGGGGTCTGCAGGGTATAGTGGGCTGGCGTAGCGCCGGCTGCTTGCGTAGGAACAACAGCGGGTGTTGTCATGGTGGTCTCTGATGGTGCAAGCTCCGGAGGGAGTCCTTGGAGCCTCCGGCTGAAGCAGTGTACCGAGGTGTCAATCGGTGCAAGGCTGGCGGAACGGCCGCCTGGAGGGGTTTCTTGCATGGGCTAGTCGCACCCAGCACCACCACCAAACTGTCAAGTAGTTCTAAAAAGAAAGCCACACAGTCCTCGGAGAGGAACGGTCCAATACCTGGATCCAGGCAAGCACAGTCAGCAAACGCGGCCGCAGAACGCTAGCACCAGTCCGACGTCATCGTCTTTTTCGGAGATCCGTGCACCACCTGGCAACGATAGGTGGCAATATATTTATACCTGCGGCACGAATGAGCCGAGATAGCGGGCATCCTTGTAGACAGAGCTAGTTAGCCTAGAGAAAAAAGGCGAGTCAGCACAAAGCGAAGCCGCCATCCACTTGCCTTAAAAAGTCAAGACACACACACACACACACACACACACACACACACACACACACACACACACACACACACACACACACACACACACACACACACACACACACACACACACACACACACACACACACACACACACACACACACACACACACACACACACACACACACACACACACACACACACACACACACACACACACACACACACACACACACACACACACACACACACACACACACACACACGCACGCACGCACGCGCACACGCACGCACGCACACGCACACACACGCGCGCACACACACACACACACACACACACACACACACACACACACACACACACACACACACACACACACACACACACACACACACACACACACACACACACACACACACACACACACATTCAAAACGCGCGTTTCCACTCCTCTACTGCCTTGCCTTTAATGTGTGCACTTGCAACCCCTCAAGCTAGCCCTGTTGCCTGTCGGTGCAGTGGCAACTTCGCATATTTAAAACGCGCTGGCATCGTGACAGTTCGTAGTGCGCTTCACGGTCGAAATGCTGTTGTCGGCTGCTTTGTAATTATGAATACGCGCCAAATGCCGCCTGTGGCTGTTTCCTCTTTAAAGCGAATTGTTGCTTTCAATGAGATAGCAAAAGTGTTGAGTGATCTCTATAGTTTGTCCTCCTCACCTTTAGTTGCTTGACAGGCAGTTGTTACTTAATTGCTCAGCAGTCGACAATAGTGGCATATGAGGGACAGTTTCTCTCGCAATCACGAATAAACACGAGTGCAAAGCTGTCTGTATTGCATATATTTCTGCCTTGAGTTGGCGGAGTAGCCAGCAGAGCGCGAACAGCGTTTCTGTCGAACCAGTGCATAAGATTACCCGTGCTAATCACAGCGTAGCTCCGGCCGCCTCGTGCGGCTACGAAATACAACGGTAGTTTCGAGCACTGGAACTATTCACGTGTCCTTCGACACAAACGGAAACTGCGACGGTGATGGTGTTTCCAATTGGAGGGTGCTACGTCAAGATCGATACCCCCATGCTTCGAACATTTCGCTGCAAGGCACGCGCAGCGCTTCTTTTTAAATGTTAGTCTACTGTCGGCTTACACTGTCCGTTAGACACGAAGGGTATAATCATGCTCACGAAGGAGCAGAAAAAAAGCGGGAGTCGCCGTAGACAGCCTGCGAGATATGCGCTGCAGCATAAGCAGACTAGGCAGAGCCGCCGTTGTACGACACAGTCAGCTTTTTTTCTTTTTTTGGCTGCCACGAAACGACGCTACTGTATCCAAGACTCCAGCGCAAGGCTCCGAAGAAGCGTAGTGGCTAATTTAAACAGCCACATCGGCACAGTCAATGAGTGTTCGTTTTTCTGCTAACCCACATCGGCATCCGAGAAGCGGTTCATTGGCCACGGCCGGTCTCGAGGAACGTGCTTGCGCGCCTCTGTATTCAGTTCGGTTGTGATTTGGCGTGGGCCTGCAGTTATATGACACGCCTTGAGGCAGAGTCCACGGAGAGATTCGTCGCTGGCGCCTCTTTTCGCCTGGTTGCCGTGTCAGATGATCCGCATGATCTGACCCGCGTGACCACATGCAACGACCATTCGAGGCGCGGCCGTAGCCGACATGTCGGCGCCAGTCGGTCGCTACCACGGTTACTTGAGACTCCTCGCCGCTTGCAGAAAGCGCAGGTGCCGCTCCCCGTCTTCGAAGCCCTCTCTCAGCGTTTGCTCCGTTTGTCGTTGTTGGCTTTTGTTATGTGAGCAGAATAAAGCTGTCTATTTTGAAGGTCTGTATTGTCTGCGGCGCTTTGTCCGAAAACTCCCACAAAGATAAGATGGTAGAGCGAGAGCGAATTGATCAATAACTCAAGTGAGAATGTGTTGGTCGGATATTTGAGGGGAATCCCCCAAGGTGGAGTAGATTTGCCTTAAGGAAGTAATTACTCATGGGCATTCACCCAAATGCAAGCCATACGGCTGCAAAGGAAAGCTATCGTGTTTTGGTTTAGTTTTTGCTTACCGTGCTCTGATGAAAGTTGCGACACCGAAATCATTACATTTGCTTGCATTTGTAAGTCACGCGGAGAGCGCATTGCAAGTATCTTTACATTGGGTAATAACTAGTGGCTATTCAGGCAGTTCCAGTTAAGGAAGCAGTAAACGATAATAAAATACGAGTTAAAACGAGCACCAGGAAGAGTTGGCTGGCAAGAAATCGATTAAAACGGTAGCTAATGATATTTTTATTCAGCTGCGATTTACCCCTTACAGCGTAGATGGTATCAGTGCGTTTCGTACGTTACGCGTGGGTGCTGTCATTGTGGGGAACAATCAACTGAATAACGATTTTCATTAAAAGGAGCGCAACAGCAGTGGTCCAGGGTAGTTTAAGGGAACCGAAAAAATAAATAGAAGAGCGGCAAAAAGGGTGCGCAGTCGGTTAAATTGTACGCCTCGTCTCGTTGCGAGGGGGGGAACTACGCTGGGAAAAAGATATACGTGCCTGAATTTCAATAAAATGCTCTACTAATGCGTGAATGTCAAGGTTAATGGAAACTCATAACGAATAGCGCGAACGAAGGTGACGAAAGACAATTTTGACGCGTGTTGTCTGCTTCTGCTTTGCGGGCGGCGGTGTGTTTGCCTTTCGCTCTAGGCTGCAATTACGAGTGTCTGGGGCCTTCGTGGCAACAGCGAATAATGAATCTTAGAACAACTGCATGACACCGGTTTTCAGGGTTAATTTGCAAGGATGCTAAGTTGCGGGCTCTGTTATTTCGGCGTTGGTTCCAGTCGCGGTGATTGGTTATCACGCCGAAGGCACGCCTTTGCCTGCTCTTCCTCTCCAAGTTCTCGAGCCTCAAAGCGTTTTCACTCCGCACTCAGTCTTGTGACCGCTTTGCTCTTGACGTCGGAAATAGCTTCCTATTGATAGCGCTCAAGAGATACCGCTAGGGTAAACCACTGTATTCGAAGCATATGACACAGACGTCAAAGGCTTTATACTGCGAAAACAGCATTAAGAGCGATTCAGAATGCAGGCGAGATGAATACTTGGCGGAGGTTTTAGAATGTTTAGTATGCTGCGGCACGACTCGTCGACCGGTGGAGGTGTTACCTCAGTTCTTATCGTGCCGTAACAACGTCTTATAAATCACTTCGGTGTTGTTTGGCGTGTCTGACTGAATTTTAACAGCCCCCCCTCCCCCACCTCTCCCGCCCGATAGGGCATCTTAGCATGCATTGCTACGTCTGCGCAGTGTTTGCTGGCATAAATACGGACTAGATAGTCACTGATGCAGCATGCGCTTCACGCTCAATACGCTTCCGTTTCTGAGCATCGGGGGGCAACGAATGGAGTCTAAATCGCGAGAATGGCAGCAAGCTAGTTAATGCGTTTTTGTTGCGTTGAATCATTTGAACAACTGCATCTCTACAATGCACGTGCAAAACGATACGTTACTAAAGGAGAATCTCACAATATGCGGTCCAGTTTGTGTTTGCTTCGCCGCAGTGAATATTGAGATTGTGGAGGTGCACATTGTGTATGAGATGTGGCGCGGGGTTTGTAAATCGAAATGAAATCTTATTTAGTCACGCATTTCCCAGCACGTATACAAGGCGTTGCCAGGAAGCCGGCCACTAATAAAAAAAAAAAAGGGCTTTTTGAAATATAAAAATGGCTTCTGGGGGCACGATTGCACCAGTGTTGCACTTCAGATAAGAGGAGAATAATGTTAACTACTTGGCTGGTTAACTAATTTCTGATAACTTCTTCACATTAAAGCAATGCGTCTAGTACCAATTAGAAACTCTTAGCTAGCTATTTGCAATAACCATTTCAGTTTTCTTTTTTTTTTTTTTTTAATTTAGAAGACGCCGTTACGCTTGACGTTGTAGGCCAGTAAATATCGCTATCTCGTGCCAAATGACGCGCACTTCCGCAAAACCTGCTCTCTGAAGCGCCGTCAATCAATAACACAAGTGTCACGTCACCTTCTGTGTTGCGCTCGTGCTGCGATGCTCGCCGCTGCGTGGTGCTCCATTCCACGTGGGACACAGACGGCCACTTTGCACTTACATCATTGTAACGGCCCTGGGGGCGGGGCTTAGAGCGCAGGTTTTTCAAAAGCACACATATTCTCGTGCAAGATGAACAAAATTTGTTGAGTTACACCGCAAAGGATAACTGAGTTTTCAGAATTATAAAAAAAGAACTGATATAGCTATTACAAATGGCAAGCTACAAACCACCCATTCCAAATGGACTCCCAGCTGTAATAATTAAAAGTTATTGATCAGAAATTCTTTAGCCAGCTTATTAGTGAACATTATTACTACAAGGCCCATCAAATCTGGTATATGTGGGCCGCTAAGGCCGTCCTCATACCTTACAAAGTCTATTTTTATAAATTATTGGCCGCCTTCCTTGGTACACATTCCTTTTTATGGTTACTTCTCTTCGGTTGAGTGTTTCAAGAGTGATCGTGAACACAGCGCTCCGATCCTAGAAACGACGAAAACGAGAAGTACGGTTGCGCTTAAAGTGGAAAGCTATGTGCACTTAAGATGAAATATGATATTTCATTAGAGATGAGATTATATTTTTATTTTTGGCTGTTTTCTGAAATCGAAAAATCATGTACATTACGACACGAGTGATGCAGCTACCTACTGCGTTATTCTGTCATGTAAAGCTGGCAACAAAAGAAATAATTATGAGACACCGTCAAAAAGCAGAAAACACGAATAATGCTCTGCAATTGAAATTACGGCTCAGAACGAGGGTAATTTTAAACTCTCTCGAAAGAAAGAAGACATAATATCGTCATTTGGATCCAAATTCCCCTAGCTCCCTGTGCCGCACGCGGTCCTATGAAAGAAGACATAATATCGTCATTTGGATCCAAATTCCCCTAGCTCCCTGTGCCGCACGCGGTCCTATGACAAAACTACATTTGGGCCATTCTTGTTCTCTCTACGCAACCAACGGCCATGGCGTTCTAGCATTCTTAAATGGGTCACGTCTACAAGAAAGCAAAGAAAAAAAAAAAAAGGTCGATTGATATTTAGATGTTAAGCAAAAAAAAAAAGAAAAAATAATAATAAATAAAGAAACTACGGGAGCACACCAGGGAGAAAGAAAGAAGAGATGAAGCCCAGCTTTCTTGGAAGTCAGTTTTATTGGCAGATGTTGAAAAATGTAGGGCACTGTTATTAATGGCACTGTCATTATAAGAACACTGTAAGGCAATGGTTCATTTTTGTTTTTGATAGTTGTTACCAGTTGGCCGCAGAAAACTAATGGGGAATGTCTAACCGGCTCACCGATTCGGTGCGTCGCCCAATTTGCCCGAGTTAGCAGGGCCTACTTGATCTTCGCCATAAATACGGAAGAGCAAGGATGTTAATAAAAAAAAAAAAAAACTGCGAGCATCTCGGTGGTAGGTCTGCGAATATATTCATTGTTATAGTGGCATCTTATGCGTTATGCGAAAAAAAAAACAAAAAACAATGGCTAATAAACATTTTTCTATTGAAAAAAGCGCTTGTCCGGAAAGTCATGGTATGGAAACAAACGAAAGGGCGTCTTCCCCCAGCAGGGCTACCGATGATTGATTCAGGTTGCTTCGCACACGAGAAAAAAAAGTGATAATACGCGCGGATATTTCAACAACGCACTTTCAGACGTGCCTGCATACTTCGGAGCCCTGGGCTTGGTTGATGCTTGTATGTGCATTAGGTGACTCCAAAATCTCCCGTCCCGCCATGGTGGTGTAGTGGTTAGGGCGCTCGAATGTTGTGCCGAAGGATGCAGTGCCGAATCCCGGCCGCGGCGGCCGCTTTTCGGTTGAGGTGAAAAGCAAGGCGACCGTGTGTCAGTGCACGCCAAGGTCAAAATTTCCGGAGCCTCCCACTACGGCGTCTCTCATAGCCTGAGTCGCTTTGCGACGTTAAACTCCATAAACAATAATCCAAAATCCCCGCCTTCAAGCTTGGAGACATATTTTCGCTGACAGGCGCATGACCATCGCTATTACAGCTACGCAGCAATGCAAGGCTTGGAGTCGCACCACCCTCAAACGACCGCAGCGGAAAAAGAAACGAGCAGCGCTTCCGCGCCCAAACACCGTGCAACCTTCTGTGGCGGGCCGAACGACGCGGCGCTTTGAGCGAGCGCAATGTTTCGGAACTTGCAAACATACACTCTCGCACGCCGTGTTCTTTCAGCGGCGGCAGCGTTCGCCACAGAAGGCGGCTGCTGCAGGGCGTCGCGCAGGAAGGAATATTTCACACTGCCGGCCGTCTCAGCGGCGTCCGTACCAAGGGTAGGTACGAGTAGCGCTGTGAGTAGCCAGACGAGGGCGCACTGATCCCAAGTCAGTTACGGGGCGTTCCACGGAGAGTCACGTGGAGTGCAGTTGAAACCACGCCTTCCTGCGTACCTCCCTCACCCTCCAGTGAGTCCGCAGTACGGCTCGCCGCGGGCAGAACTCTCACCAGCCTCCTGGCGGCCCGAGTAAGATACAACCCTTGTCTGTGCGCGTCCTTTCCTCTCAGAGTGGTCGTTGATGAGTCAGCTGGAGTAAACTCCAAAGGGCTCAGTGAGCGATAGGCAGCGGTCCTCGCTGAAAAGAAGCATGAGTTCCGGCCGTTACGACAACTTCGCTTACGAGGGACCACCGTTGTACTTCAGCGCCCAGCAGCAGCTCGACTACACGCCGCACCACTTGGCCGCCCAGCCACTGGTCCTCGACCGGGCTTCGCTGCGGCGCACCGACGAGCAGCAGAGCAGCGACTGCTCTTGCGGCTCCTCGCCTGACCGCTGGGCGCGCGGCCGTCATCCGGCAAGACAACACGGTGAGCGCGTCTTCCTGCCAGCTTTTCGCACCATCAGTCCGTCGGTGAGGGCCATCCGTGGTGAGATCAAACCAGTTGCACAAATAAATGCTTGCGTGTATCCTTTGCCACTTTCAAAGGGACCTTTCATGTTCCCCTTGTTTCCGTGCGGAATGCGTCGTCTGGGTCAAATCCGAACATATCACTCTTAAGCCGCGCACTGAAACATTCAACCGCCTTAAATTTAGGGTGAGGGTTCAGACACAAGATAGCCAAGGATGTAGATTTTTACACTGAAAGCCAATTTGCAAATCTAATATGCATGGACAGTAAGCCGTTCTCTTAGCTGGGGACAGAGAGTTTTATTTCTTCTAAGTTTTGTACATAAAAACAAGGACGCGTGCATCCGGTGCTGTGTGCAATGCAGACTGGTGGACATCAAATAACATGTCTGTTTTCTTTCGCAATGTAATCTCCACGAGAAAATACAAAAACAAATTAAATCCTTGGTGCTAGGGATGAGAAACTCGAGCAATTTTGCTCAAGACATCTTTAACGCTTGCGTACTTCTTGCACGGTAACCAACGTTGCGATATTTGTATATACATTTCCGGGGGTCATTAACACTGCGCGCAAAAGCCTATAACGAAATTACTTGGGCTGCGAATAAACTCGAGACTACGCAGGTTCTGTGCATCGAACTGTTGCATAAGAGTAAGCCGTAAACCTTAATTGTGTCGTAACACTCAACATATCGTATGTCTTGCAGTTTCCATTCTGGTTCTTTTTATGTATGTTCGCACTAAGTTTGAACCGCTGCTGTCTCCCATAATTTTACGCTGTGCATGTCATTCATTGTTATTTTTGCCGAAAGCCTGGATAACGTTTAGTGATGCAGTCCTAATTATTTATAAGCGACATAGCTCAATCCTCTGGGTATAAATGCGCCTGCCAAATAAGGTTCAGACAAGGGAGGCGCCTTGATTAGCTTTTTATACCGAGCTTGATAAATAACAGTACTCTAGCCGTCTCTTTATCTTTCTTTTCGCGCCTGATAACTGAGAAGCTGCACTAAACTGGCAGGATTCGAGTATGCTGCTGTGTTTATGTTTCTCTTTCTTGAATCGGGGAAGGGGGGGGGGGGGGGGGGGACACCAGTCGAAATCGTTAACTTTCAGCGCGCTTGCGCTGTCTCCTGTATGGGAAATACTTGAATAGCACACGGTGTGCACGCATTCGTACAATTTCATTGAGATGCAAAACAATCGAACACTGTGAACGTTGGTCACATCTTAAAGTACGTAGTGTCGTCCACTCTTAGAGTGAGCACGCGAGTGCGTGGATCCTTTTCTTCGTAGCACCAGTGCGTCCGGCCTGGTTGCGCATGAAAATGAAATGGCAGCCCATCTGAAGCACCACCTGTCGGTCCCTCAGTCCTTGCGCCACGTTGCTTCGATGTGCGGTGTGTTCGGGCGCAATGGCGCTTCGGAAAAACCAGCACTCCTGGAATGTTGACCCTAAGAGTACATGTGTCACGTCAATCATGTGTGCATAGTAATTTCAATAGCCAGCTACAGTCTCCTTTAAAGAAATTGCATTCATAATTTTTTTGTCCAAAGTGATCTTCATTGACTGTATTCATTTTGCTTTGTTAATTGTTTGAGATTCAGTATTTTACCTACGTTGCATACACCTGTGTACGCCGTGCAGCTGACAAAGAGAGGGCACACGCCTTGCACCCTTCTATATGTACTACACCTACGCATTGTACCATGATGATGATGATATGATTTGAGGCTGCACCCTTTGTAACGGGTGGACACTAAATTGCGTCCCAGCCGCTAATTCCGTCTCCTCAACGGTTGGGTCCCGCAACTTCTTTCTCCTCACTGAATGCCTCTGAGCGGGTTAAATGGCGATAGTTACCAAAAGGTGTCTCTGAACGCAACCTAAAGGTAACATATACTCACTGAAGGCAGGAAATGATTACGGTGAAGGTAACCTAAAGGGGAACACTCTCCAGGAATGAGCTTGGTAGTTTTTATAAAGCTGCCTTAGAAACAGAACTAAAACAAAAGAAAAAGTTATTATTACAGGATTCGAACAACTGTTTCACGCGCTTAGTGCTGAGGTAAGTAGTGTCAATCCATTGCGCCACTGAAGCAACGACTACAGCATGCTTTACTCCCGCTATTATTCATTTTTGCAATATTTCCGCTATCTGTCACCAGGTGACGCTGCTTAGAGGACCCTACCGTTGAGGGAACGGAATCATGCGTCCCAGCCAAGGAGATGGTAGCGGCGTCACCTTGTGACTTGATTGAGTATTAGTTGATTATTCTGATTGAAATAAGAATTCGGCATTGATTGGTTTATTTCGATACCACGGCATATTTATTATATCCTGGCTGCTGACATTCTTTAGACTGAAAATAGGATCTCTATTGCCGTGTATGACAGGCATTCAGCCCTCACATTTCATTCCTTCGCAATAGTGGTAGATGAATAGGGAGACCACAACTGTCCTGACTCCGCGGCACAGGTGAGTGGAAAAGGCGAACATCTGCCACAGCTAAAATTGAATGACAGTGATGCCATAACCTGGTGGTAACGCTTCGAGGAGGAGACTTTTCTGACAAGTCCACTCGCCGAAGCTTTGACACTAGGTCGTCTGATGGAGAGAAAAGATATTCTCTTGAACAAGTCAGGAACTGTGCCTATTTTCTTCTCTTTTCAAAGTGTACTCGAACGATCTTCATCGGAATCACAGTGCTGTGGTCCAGCTGATTTCCTCATGCGTGACTCCCTGTACAACTAAGTCACAGACTAGAAGCATAACTCCATAAAGGTCAAGCCTCCTCCGACAGTTATAATGCCATTATGCGCATGTATGAAGTTCTTATTAAGGTATCACGGAACATTCGTGCCATCGGCACTCAGTGGTTGAAGGGCTGGTTTCGTATGTGGGGTGCAACAGCTCAGTCTTTGCATACTTTTTAATCGACCGGTACTTGGCATTACCGTGCTGCGGGTGTGTTATATGTGCTGTTTCGACCGGCTACGAATTCTTTTTGCGTCTCGATTTTTTTCGCCTGTGACCGACAATGCGCTTCATGCCCCCCGCGACACAACGCTACGCGCCACACCTGATCGACCTCGTGGGCGGGGATGCTTGTTATAACGTTGGCGTCAAGCAACCCGATAGGCCTCCGCGCGCTGCCGACTGTTGCGCATGCAGCATCTCCGGCCAGGAAAAGGACGCCTCTACTCTTATCGGCGCGCCGTCGGTTCGCTGCTGCTCTTTTCTTGGCGTCGTCGCTTATCTTTCGTGTTGTTTCGGCTCTAGACTACATCGCCGTGCGTCGGTCAACGATAGGGGATCATTTTGATTCACAGCCGCGCCGATTAAGCGGCTATCTCGAGGAGCACTCAGGTGCGTCTTCTGGCGACCGCTACTATTCTTAGCCCCTTCAATTGCTTCTGGTTATAAAGCCCTTCGACATGATGGTGTCCAGACCGCGGTGACTTGAAATGACGTGTCAGGAAAGGTACGCTATTCCTTCACTGATTTCACGGTGCTGCTCGTAAAGAGAATAGAATTGCTTCAGGTAGCAATGACCAACCACTATCCCTCATTCAACTCCCTCTAAAAATCGAGAAAATTCATCTCACAGAAATATAATGAGCAAGTTTTTGGGCAGAATTCAGTACTTAATGGCGAGTACTTGTGGAAGCAGACATTTTCTCTCTTCTGCTTGAAGTGGGAAGCAGTACGTTCTGCAGAAGGATGCATCCTTCGCCACTTAGAATTACGCTTTAAATCTTTCGACCAACGTTATCGTCTTAAAGTGTCGACCTTGCACGCTTTTGCAAATAGTTTGTAGGTGTTGAGCGAGCGGTTGAGCGGATACGGCCGAGTAGGAGAGAATGGCGGCGCTGCGCATACCGTCCACTCCTGTATCGCATGAGCGGGAAAATGTGATGCGGAATGGATACATATCGCACTTTGAGCGCGATCCGTTCTTTCCGGGCTTCGAATGGCCGAGAATTCCCCGTTTCCTCTACTCTGCATTGTCCTGTGCGTGTCTCCGTGCGCCGGCTCTCGTCGCACACCAGCGCGGACCGGCCGTTGGGCGTTCCTCGCGAGCTTGTCCGGAAGGCTCGGTTGGCACAGGAAGCGCGAGTTACTCGAAACGCCGATCGTCTCACTTGTACCGATTCACAGTATCGGGGGGGAAGAATCGGAGCGGCAAGCTGCGCGGCTCGGTTTACATCCGCACATGAAGCTTCAATTCCACTGCATGCCTCTCGCCACCTGGACAGTACCGCGCGGTCAGGGCAGCTGTGAGGACCACGCGTTGCGTCATGCCTCCGAGAAGCCGGTGCCAGTGCTCCGTCTGCACTTTGCCCGTTCTTAAGGTAGCTTCGACAGGAAAATGAAGATGTAGCTTTCCGGTTACAGTGAAGGGAGATAGCGTGCCAATTCCGTGCACTCGCTAACATTGTTTTAAGAGCGTTAGCTCTTACTACTTCCATCTGCAGGTTTCTCGCCAGAGCCGTGGTGTTAGGGGCCCTCATCAAGTTTTCAAGCGAAATGTCTGCGCGCATTGGACATCGACGCGGAGGCTATCAGCTAGAGCGCGATGGAAGCGAAACTGTCAACGAACCGCCAGTGGTGATGGAGGAAAACAGTTATTAGATAATATTTACACGAGAGAGAGAGAGAGAGAGAGAGAGAGAGAGAGAGCTTCCGCCGCGCACCCTTCTGGCGTTGCCAGCATGGTGACAAGGTCTCAGGGTGGAGCGAACTAGGCCACACGCGTTGTGCCATGGTGTGAAGCCACCTATCAGTCTGACATCTGTGGGCGTTGTAACGGGCGCTACAATTTGGCTGTAAGAATGTATTTTCTCGGCTATGCAATTTGGAGAACGAGTTAGAATTCTGCAAACACAAGATATCCTCTAAAATAAAAATTAAAAAGTGAATTAACGTATTTAGTTCATTAGTGAACTCATTGAAGCACTCTGCCTTTTACGTGGTGTCCGCCGTAGCTCACTATAATATAGCCCTAGGGCAAAAATAGTTAGGAAGTAGGTACCCTTTTCACCCTCTAAAATAAACTGTTTATTACGCGCGAGGATATACTGTGGCGCCACCTTTCGGTAGCTCCTGCGTGACACACTAAGTGGGAAGACGAGCATTGAACTGCTGCTGTTTGGATGTTACATTTGTTTCTTTATTCAATATGCGCTTCGTTCGGGGCAAGGCAATCTTAGTGCGACTTGTAAGCAAGAAAGCACTTCACCGAGTCGGCGATCTGCCGAAGTGCAGCCTGGAAAAGTTCTGCTGCAACGACGATGCGCACTTACCAGCATTGTTGTTGCTGTTAGGTTCCCACACAACCAGTCAGAACTAAGCGGTCATTGACTCTCGGTAATAAAATCTCTTTTGGAGAGGAGTGGAGCTGTTAGGTGCGTGACAAGAACGGGGCGCCTTTGGACAGTGGCAGCTTGATTATGAAAGCCAGAAATGGGATTTTACGTCGGGTTCCGGCACGTACGTATGGCCTTGAGCTGCAGTACACCCAGAAACGGAGCATTGCAATAGCATGAATAAACTTGAGTAACATTAACGACGACGCAAGATCAAATATGTCATGCTGACTCTCTCTAACAAGCAAAACTACAGAGAAAAGCGCGGCCCCCGGCTTTTGAATCGCGCACATTCAATCGTGCATCTGCTCCAGCAGTAGTAAGAGGAGTCAGATGATCTCACTTGCTCCTCTCATTCGTCGATAGCGTCGTCGCTCCGCTGGTGAGATCGTCCCTAGTGTTTACTCTCCAAAAGTGACCGAGATTATGAGAGACGCCGTAGTAAAGAGTTCCGGAAAATTTCGACGTTCTGCGGTTGTAACGTGCGCTGACACCGCAAAGTACACGGACGCCTAGCTTTTCGCCTCCATCGAAAAGCGGTCGCCACGGCCGTGATTCAACTCCGCGTCCTCGGCATCAGTAGGCGGGCGCCCTAACCACTGAGCCGCCGCAGCGGGGGAGTTATACAGAGTCCGAGTAAAAGTCAATATGGTTAAGTGAAATCTCAGTAATATTTGTGAAACGCGCAATCTCTAGCTTTCGATTTTAAAGCAGTGACGTTTATACTGTGGTGTCGTACCAGAAAATGCACCAGGCCGGCTGAAGGGTTACAAGCTACACAAGTTGAGACCGGATCTGAACTGCACAGGCGTCCTCCAGTTTAGGTTTTAAAAATGGTATGGCCTTAAGGACCTCAGGTAGATACTCAAGTTGAAGCAAGTACTGGGCTTTTCTTTTCTTTTTTTTTTTTTTTTTAATTCATACTTGAGGACAAAGAACAAAGACAGAAAGTCCTGGTTTCCGCTGTAGCTTTTCCTGTAAGCACTGGAGGCAGCTTCGTTCGTTCGTTCGTTCGTTCGTTCGTTCGTTCGTCCGTCCGTCCGTCCGTCCGTCCGTCCGTCCCGTCCCGTCCCGTCCCGTCCCGTCCCGTCCGTCCGTCCGTCCGTCCGTCCGTCCGTCCGTCCGTCCGTCCGTTCGTTCGTTCGTTCGTTCGTTCGTTCGTTCGTTCGTTCGTTCGTTCGTTCGTTCGTTCGTTCGTTCGTTCGTTCGTTCGTTCGTTCGTTCGTTCGTTCGTTCGTTCGTTCGTTCGTTCGTTCGTTCGTTCGTTCGTTCGTTCGTTCGTTCGTTCGTTCGTTCGTTCGTTCGTTCGTTCGTTCGTTCGTTCGTTCGTTCGTTCGTTCGTTCGTTCGTTCGTTCGTTCGTTCGTTCGTTCGTTCGTTCGTTCGTTCGTTCGTTCGTTCGTTCGTTCGTTCGTTCGTTCGTTCGTTCGTTCGTTCGTTCGTTCGTTCGTTCGTTCGTTCGTTCGTTCGTTCGTTCGTTCGTTCGTTCGTTCGTTCGTTCGTTCGTTCGTTCGTTCGTTCGTTCGTTCGTTCGTTCGTTCGTTCGTTCGTTCGTTCGTTCGTTCGTTCGTTCGTTCGTTCGTTCGTTCGTTCGTTCGTTCGTTCGTTCGTTCGTTCGTTCGTTCGTTCGTTCGTTCGTTCGTTCGTTCGTTCGTTCGTTCGTTCGTTCGTTCGTTCGTTCGTTCGTTCGTTCGTTCGTTCGTTCGTTCGTTCGTTCGTTCGTTCGTTCGTTCGTTCGTTCGTTCGTTCGTTCGTTCGTTCGTTCGTTCGTTCGTTCGTTCGTTCGTTCGTTCGTTCGTTCGTTCGTTCGTTCGTTCGTTCGTTCGTTCGTTCGTTCGTTCGTTCGTTCGTTCGTGAGTGAGTGAGTGAGTGAGTGAGTGAGTGAGTGAGTGAGTGAGTGAGTGAGTGAGTGAGTGAGTGAGTGAGTGAGTGAGTGGAACTGTTGTTGAGAAAGATCCCCATTGGAGACGGAGTGAGGTTTGATGAATGAAAAAGCTTGTTAGTGTTACGAGAAATTTGTATTCATGTGCATATTCATATTCAATATTCGAGCAAAATGACGGGAGATATGTGTGCCCTGTTAAGTGAGTAACTGCGTAGGCGTTAGCATAGCCCTGTATGTAGTTGCACCAGACGTCCTATGTTACATCACTGTGCCGTAATTTAGGGCGAGAAGCAGTCGGCTCAGCATTGTGTCCCGGCTTGCTGTTGTTTCGTCGGCGCCCATCCTCATAACTTCTTGTTTCTGCGGTGCATGGTGGTCAGCGCTTTTGCATTCATGAAGCTCTGCTGTGCGCTAGACAGGAGGAAACACTAGGCGGGCAGAAAATGCACGCTGGCCTGCAGTTGCTTTTCTATACGCTCCGATACGAGAGTTCGCTTCCGCGTAGGCAGCAGAACTGCGCGGTGTCAGGTAACTCAGCTGCAACATTTTGCCGTCGCGTGGTTTTGAGAGACTTTTACGCTATTGTTTATGCATTCGGAAAATTGACAGCATAAGTAAGTTTTCTGAGGCAGCCAGTTAGTCCGATCCACAAAGTGCCCAACGTGCACGCGCATTTAAATACTGGAGACGGGCGGAATCAGCGGGGAAACATCTTGCGGACAAGATTTCATATAGCTTTTTAGTGCAATCGGTCCCTATTACTGCTACTTCTACTACGTCTATTTAACCGAACCAGCGTTATAACGGTTTCTTATGTAGAAACAGTGTTCTTGCTCATGATTTTCCTTTAAAAGTGTAGTGTCAGTGTAATTTTATAAAGCATTCCGAGTGCTATAAAGCTGCGACCTTAAGACTGGCTTTAGAAAGAAAAGTAAAAATGTGGAGAACAAAAAGAAAACTGCTCATGCCAGGCTCACGTTCTCCCTCATTCGGCCGTGCCTTTACGTATCGCAGGACATGGGCAAGCTCACGTGCAGGTGAACAGTGGTTTCAAAAATTGGCCGGCATTTAACTGATTAACACGCACGAAAGCCCTGCTTGTCATGGTTTTGCTTGGAGGTTTAGCATTGAGAAAGTGTCACAGCGATATCAGTGCACGGAAAAGTCCCTAGGTGGTGGACATTATACCGCAGACCTCCACTCGTTTCCTCCTTGTTTCTTCCGCTCCCACCTTCTTCCCTTCCCATACTGCGCGGCTCAGGTGTTCAGCGAGAAGTGCGAAAGATGCGGCGCCTTTCCTTTCCTATACAACAGTTAGCAATTTACTCAGTGATGACAAGGCACCCGTGTACAATGATATGTCAGTGCGCGTTAAAGAACCTGGAGGCGTCGAAATTTCCGTAGCCCTCTACTACGGCGTCTCTCATAGCCTGAGTTGCTTTGGGACGTCAAACCCCACAAATTAAACTATCTAAATTATGTCTTTACTTGTCTCGTTTTTGGGAACAAAGAGCGCAGTATCTGCCTCACTCCTCGGTGGACACTTACACAAAGGGGGACATAGGAACGTTATAAGATTCTGCTAGGCTCTGGACCTCCGGTTTAATGCTTTAGGACGAAAAGCTGATGCACAGCAGATGAGGGAACCGAACACCAGGGCTCTCGGCACTGCTTTTTCACGCGTTTACACTTCATTTAAGGCAACTAAATCTACATCTGATGTCGTGAGAACGCCTTTGAGCGTCGTTACTGAACGGGTTTTGCCAGTTACATATATGTGCTAGCCGGTTCTGACGTTTGCCTTGTGTCTCCGACGTGCAAGAAATGCAGTTCTTTCGCTATACTAATTTGTGCGCTCTTTTATATTTCCCTCTCTCACTATTCACTTCAAGCTTTGTTGGGTGTTCCAATCAAATTATAACAACAGGGTAGGCGAAAGAACTAGTGCTGCCAGCAACAAAAGTGCGAAACCGCGTGGCCTTATAAATGTTCAGCGCGAGAAGCTATAGGTTCTTGCTGCAGGGTGTCGAAAGCACGCTCCTTATGCACAGTTTAGGTATTAGAGGCCCGCGCTAGGGATAGCTGTAAGATATGCAGAAAGTATGGCTCATTGCATGCCAGTGGTATGAAAGCGCAAGAACATACTTCCAATATTGCATTGTCAGCGACTTGTGAAAAGATACTGCCTCTCTTACGTTCCTCAGACCAGTGACATAATCCATGGTCACTTATTTCAAACGTACCACGGCTTTGATTCCCCTATCGCCGAGATAGCAGACATGCTTAGAAAGATCTTCATATTTGCCGTAGCAGAAATGCGTCGAAAACCGTATTACGAGTCACAAATAGCGTGAATAGTCATGAATGTCATGAATAGCATGACGTTCTTGCTTGCATCTGACTGTTGTTCGCAGAAGTATTTTTTCGCGCTTTACCTCCGAGTCGCACTAGAGACGTCACTGAGCAATTTTGATTGGAATATGCATGTACGGTGTTCAATTTCTTTTTAATTTTCCCCGTCCAGCGATTAATCAGCGCACTGACTTTTTTATTTGCCTTTGCAGCTTTGTTCGACTTCTTTCTTGTCTTCAACACCATCTCTTCGTAGCCATCTAGTCCATTTCTTTCGAACGACGCTCGTTTGACGGGTGTTTCGTTTCTCAGTGCCTTTTTGCGCACACCGTCCCGCTCTAGGGGTTACCCTTAGGACTCGTTGATCGCACAAGCCTCCATAACCGCACTACGCGTGGCCAGCTAATTCCACAATCTCTTTTAAATGTTGTTAGTTATATGCTGTTAGAATATGCTTTGCAAAATTTGAAAAGGAATCACCACTAGTACGTTTGTCGCTTTTCTTCGGTTTAATTTAGCTCTCTTCTTTCGCCATTCCGGCCATTAGATCGCATAAAGCTATAATTTATAAATTACTTAATTGAAATGCTTAAATAAACTTCTACATCGTTTGATTTAGGGTGGTTACAATAGTGCAGCATTGAAGTAAGCCCTCTACATACCCTAACGGCACTGTTCAATACGATTAGGAAAAATAATAGCTCCCACAACGTGGTGCTGAATTCCGCGTGTCTGCGCATCTCCAAACGGAAACTAAACGGCAAAGAGCGCCTCTGGCTTCACTAACTCCGCCTTTCGTTTCGTCACGCATGACGCCAGCTGCGCTAGGGAACAGTGAACACCGATTGCCGCCTTGTCAGTGCGAGACCGACGTGTTACGGCTAGTGCTTTCATAACATCTACTACAGATGGCGCCCTCTCTACGCCTTGCCTGCATATCACCCATACATAGACTCTGCATGCGCAAAGCCTCGTGGCCTGTCCGGCCGTCTGAAACGTCTTTCGGTATCTCTGGCCGGCGGCTGTTGTCGTTCAGTGCGCGCTTGTTCGTTAGTTTGGCAGATCATCGGTGGATCCTGATTTAGAGAATTTTACAGCGCTTTATCGGTTTTGAAATTCAGGCACAAAAATAAGAGCCTGATAGTGGCTCCCTGAAAAACTAGAACAAGTAGCTTCAGCTCCCCTATAGTTGTCTCCCAGGCCACGCATAATAGTTAACGGTGTTTCAAGTTCCATCAACACGAGCAAGTCTAGTATACGGGCAATGGAAGCAGACAGCAACGTGACCCGAAGTCAGGCTATTGAAGCTTAGCTCGACTCGGGGATCGAGACGCACCGACAGTCATATTTTTTTTTGGCCGTGTCGCCATCCGTAGCGATTGAGTTACCGGTTACGATTTGTGTGGCTGTTCCCTGAAACGCATGGCTGCGCTTTTGTGTACCTTCATCGTGTTAAGGATCCAGGTATAACGAGAGGAAGAAGATGGTTTACACGGTATGGAGGAGCTCTGAACAAGGGTAGATGGGGTACGCCTCAGTTCGCAGGTCGAGCCAACGTTTCGACAAGTGGGCTTGTCTTCGTCTGGGCCAGACGAAGACAAGTCCACTTGTCGAAACGTTGGCTCGACCTGCGAACTGAGGCGTACCCCATCTACCTTTGTTCAGTGCTCCTTCATCGTGGTAAGAATTTTTTATATGTTTTGCACCTTAATTCTCCAAGGACATTACATTTAACAAGATCTTCAATATTTATTAGCATTTTATAAGTCTCGACCAGTCGGTAAACCACCAATTGGCAGGCGCGACATGAATGACAAAGGGCGAACTACGGACAATTACTCTTTCTTTCTGTCATCTTATGGTTTGTTTTGTGGGGTTTATCGTCCCAAAGTGACTCAGGCTATGAGGGTCGCCGTAGCGGAGGACTCCGGAAATTTCGACTACCTGGGGTTCTTTAACGTGCACTGACATCGCATAGCAAACGGGCGCCTTGCTTTTCACGTCCATCGAAACGCGGCTGCCGAGACCGGGATTCGATCCCCGCGCCGTAACCACTGCGCCACCCCGGCGGGGCTCCTTCATCACATGTATGCCTCCTTGAGTATTTAGATAAGAAGACTATCTAACGAAAAGAATCGCGCAAGAAATAGAACACTAAGTGTTCATACAAAAGCACACTTTGATAATAGATAAAAAAAAGATCGGAAGATTGAGGGTCTCTTAGATATTTCTGAAGAGGAGAACGGCGAAAGCCTGCCTCTCTTGATTTGCCTCTAATCGTTCGCCATTACAAGTCGTCGTTTGGCGTATTGATCGTTCCGTAGTCATGCTGAGTCATGCCCAGTCGTAGTCATTACCGCTCATAGCTAAGCATATTTACTCATTTCTAGTCAGATTGCTCGTTCCGTAGTCATACTGAGTCTTGCCTAGTCACTACCACTCATAGCTAAGCATATTTACTCATTTCTAGTCAGTTGCGGTCATTACTAGCCGTCGTTTGACATACTGGTCTACCCGTAGACATGCTGAGTCATGCTTAGTCATTGCAGTCATTACCACTCATGCTAAGCATGTTTACTGATTTCCAGTGAATTGCGGCCATTACAAGTCATTTGTCATATTGGTCGTTCCGTAATCATGCTGAGTCATGCCTAGTCATTACCACTCATATGCTAAGCATGTTTACTCATTTCCAGTCATTTGCGGCCATTACAAGACGTTGTTTGACATATTGGTCGTTCCGTAGTCATTTTATGATCGTTTGATTAGTCATGATCACTATTCATTAACTCTATCGATATCTATCGTGTAGTTTTTGTTCATTACCAGTCACCATCAATCGTTTTCATTCCTAATTTCCCTTCTCATACGTCGGTTATTAGCAAGTGATACATCAGCGCACAGATCCGATGCACGAATCCCAACTTGCTCCGCCGCGGTGATGCAGTGGTTGAGACTACTGTGCCAAAGTACTCGGGTTCGATCCCGACCGCCGGCGGCTGCGTTTCGATGGAGGCGAAATGAAGTGTCGTCCGTGTACTGTGCGATGTCAGTGCACGTTAAAAATCCCAGATGGTAGAAATTACTCCGGAGCCCTCCACTACGGCACCCCCCTGGGATTTCGTTCCATGAGCCTAGCGCCTTCAAATTGAGAGTACAATAGTGTTGATGCCTGGCTTTCGTCTGCGGTTCCTCTTGTGTACCTTTATTCGCGTATATACACTTTGCAAATCGGTAGATCTCTAATCCCTTAATTTGGGTTTCTGTTATCTCGTACTTCATCATTATCTTACAGTCGCAAGCTACCAGACGCCTGTGATCATGGCGAAGCTATTTGCGCTAGTACTATGGAATAAACCAGTTGCGCAGCATTTTTTCTACGGTGCTTTAGGGAAGGCCGGGTAACAGAATCTGCTCCTGTGCCACAAGTGTGCCTTCAAGCTGTCACTTATTTCTCGTTATAATTCACTAATCGTGGCGTTAATGCTTTCTTTTTCTCTGCGTGAAGCCTTTGTAAACCTTTCCTGGAGCGTATGCATGTGTGTCATCCTACATGTGACTGTCAATGGGGAGGCAGCGTAGCGTGCGTAGTAGTTGTAAGAAACACCGGTATCGACAGGGTAATCAAGTCCCTCCCAGGTGTTACGTATTAATTTACATGCTTCATCCATCTCCTCTTTTCTTTACTGCGTGTTTGCCTTGTTTTGATTCTTTTACATCGTTTCACCAGGAAACCTAACTATAACTGAAACGTTCACGGAGCATCAGTGCCGCACCGTTGGGCAACTGATATGGGTTCTGTAAGCAAAACTATTCGCCACTTGACTGACTTCAACGAACGTATAAAATACTTTACCGCAAAAGTGTGGACACCACATTCTCGTACCGTTTGCGGAAACCTGTTTTCTCCTTCATGTTACGCTACAGCACACACGCTGTTGGAGGAATGTTTCTGGCTTGCTGTTTTGCTTTTGTTGCGGAATCGACACTACGAGCCATTTCGCGGACTCCACGATGAGTCAAGCTGCGCATGCGCGAGTGACGTCACACAGAGCACAGTTGGAGAGCCGCGTAAGAGCCGCCGCCGACTCCTCCGCTGCGCGGGGGATTCAGAGGTGCCGCCGCTGCGCCAGCTACGCATGCGCGCGCCAGGAGGGAGAAACGTCACATGGTGCACAGCTGATGCACCGCGGCCACTGCCGACTCCTCTGCGGCGCGGTGACGTCGCCTCTACGTTCGCCGCGCCGCGCATGCAGTGACGTCATTGCTCTTTCGATCGCCGGAGCCACTGCGCATGCGCGGGGTGTATATATGTGGCACCGCGCCGGTACCGAGGCAGTCAGCCATGGAGAAGGTGAGCCGAGCAGAGGCTGATAGCCTTAGGCGAGCAAATCTTCGTAATTCGTTACTTCCGCTATTCTACTCGGGATGGCCATTGGTCAAACCACAGCCCAGTTTTTTTGTTGCCGTGTTAAATATTATATTTCCTTCGTTTCATTATCGCGTTATATATATATATATATATATATATATATATATATATATATATATATATATATATATATATATATATATATATATAAAACAAAGAAACCATTAAATTGCATTTATTAAATGCTAAACCTTATGCTGGATAGTCTACCAGCAGTAGCATTGCAATCTCTTCATTAAAAAGACCACCTCTCCAATTTCTGCAGCCTTCTTAGCTGAACTCTTTGTTTTATGTGTGAACCCTTTATGTCAACTCAAGTTTATGTCTGAGGCCACGAAACACGTTACTGTTACACACGTTACACGTTACTGTTACACACGTTACACGTTACAGTACCGAATTTAAATTTTATGTCGCTCATACTTTTTTATTCTTAACAGAAAGTGGGGTCATCCATGTCTTTTCAAACCACGACAGCTATTATATTTTATTTCTTGTGTTGTTATGTATTCCTTATTGTTTACCTTCTTAAGAAAATGCAAGCGTTGGTCATCGCGCCAACGCAAAACTGAAATATAGGCCGGGTACAATTGCTGCCAGAGGTGGTTCGCAATTTGCTACCGAAAAGACAAAAAGCAAGCTAAAGCTAATGTCATTAATCCATAGGGCTTGCTCACGTTCCTCTCTGCATGTCGATTTCGTTTCTGTGGGAGCGAATGTTACGAAGACTGAGCGGAATCAGCCTTGTCTCACTTGTCTGCAGCTCGCGACAAGCAGCCAAGAGAGGCACTTCTGCAGCTTGGCGCCACAGAAAAGCTATGCATGCTGTCCGCGTGAAACTTGTGAAAGGATTGACGGGTGACCGTGTTGATTTCTCAGACGCAACGACGTGCAATTTTTCATGGTTGGTGCAATGTTTATTGCTCTTTTTCTTTCTCCGCTACCATCATCCCCCCGAAACGCAGGGCCGTAGATCAAATGAGCACCGCATCTACTAATTGGGATTTGACTCGTTGAAGTGTGGGAGCATATTGTCGCGAGATCGACCTAGAGGTGGCGCAACCGTCGCTCCAATAGTGTGGATCGGCAGCTGGCGGCGCTCGCAGAAACGCATGCGGCGTAGGTCTTCTTCCAAGTTAACGGCGCATTTGTTGGCGGAGAAAACATGTGTTCTGCAATGCATTAGCGATTTACTCTTTAGAGTGTTTCAGTACTGAAAAAAAAAAAAAGGCTGTGGACAGGAAAACAAGGCGCGCAGTCACCCGTTTTTTCGATTTACTGGCGTCATTTTGCACGCTTTTTGCGTTGTACCGCGCTCGTGGGCCTGATATTTTTGTTTTGTACCACTTGCCTAATGACAGCTGTTTTTCTTATCGCATTTTCAACAGTGTGCGCGTGTCTTATAGGAGTATCAGTCAGGAAAATTTAGTGTCAAGCCCACCCAGATGAAAGATTCTTGCTCAGACCTGCAGTACTTTAGAATGAATCGAGACACAGTTTCTTCATGACTCGAGGATTAATATGGTTAAAATGTAAAAGTGACAGCGCACTGTCCGGCGCGTTGCCGTCAACAGACTGAGTGCTCATCAACTCTGGCTAGATAACCAGGCTCAAATATTCTCCAAAACCGGGATTATTCCGACACTGTACAGGAAATCTCGGCGCACAGGAAAGCGAACTGTTAACGCGTAGAGCGCAGAGTGGATTGAGTTTGCCGAGCTCACAGCGGGGCGAATGCTTCTTGCTGCCAATGTCAGAGAATCGATGTATAGCACTGCGCCAATGACTAACATTTCCTGCAACCGAGTAAAGTATAAGGGATTTCTGATGTGTGTGATGTTGATCAATGGTAAATTAGTAAGGATTTTTTTCAAATGCCAATAAATCACTGTGTAAGAAAAGCTTTGCACACTTGAGAAAATTTGGGACTATTAGCGATTAATTTTTCATGACGTTAATGTGCAAGCTACGAATCAGTCGCTGCGAAGACATCGTAAAAAATGCGCATGGGCGCTGTCATGTTCTGGCAAAATATTTTAAGAGGGTCAAGATTTTCTTTTCACTGTAATTACTGAGCAGTGACTCAATCTCATGCGAAGAAAAATATTAAGGTTACTTGCAAAACAGGTGCCGGGTATAAAACTGAAAGATGTATTTATTTCTTAACTGAACATGAATAGTTACTGCCGTATGAAGCTATTTTACTTCCCTTCATAAGAAATAAGTTTGTTCGTGAGACAGCAGTAGCTCTTAGACGAAAATCGATTTTAATGGGCTACCAGTGAAGTACATTGCGCTAGGTCTATTATGTAGTATACAGTGTAATAATTAGATGCCGAGAAAATATGTTTCTCAAATGTTTGAGCATTTCTCTAAAGCAAAATGTGTTCACTGCTCTGTTACGCTGTTACAGATGTGCAGAAGCCTTCAACAGCAAAAAAAGAAAAAGAAAAAAAAAGGTGCTTATGGGGTTTAACGCACCAAAGCGACATCGGCTATGGCGGGTGATGTAGTGGCGGGCTTCGGCGTCGTTGACCACCTGGGGTTGTTTAAGCGTAGTTAAATTCCACAGCACAGGAGCGCCTTGCGAAATGACCGCGACTGAAACCCACGTTCTCAAACTCAGCAGTCGAGCGCTCAACTACTAAGACACAGCAATGGAGGTATAAAAGAAAAAAAAATAATACTAAGGTACTCAAACAACTCGATTGTGCATACAGAAGACACATAATGGCTGGTTCAGACTACATTAGTCTCATCGCAAGTGCTGAAGACCGACTGATGACGTCTTTATTCAGCATGACATGCTCGATATAGGCAAGGAAATTTTTTTTTTTTTTTGAGCCTGGGATGATATCCTGTTCATGTTTCAAGAGGCAGATAGGTAAGCAAAGCAAAATGTAAACTGCGCGAAAAAGCGGGACAATAGCCGAAGGAACACAAACAAGACAACACGGGCGCAGACTTTCAACTGTTTATTGGTGAACGAAAGCACATGCTATATACATGAGGGAACTCAGGCGCGTAACCACTGCTATATTTAACACGAGGCGTGATAAACATAAGATGGTAAAATTTTATCGTAAACTTCTTTCACACTATGAGAAAACATATTGCAGATTGCAAGATAAAAGGTCTAACACTCAGACGCCATGTTCCGAAAAGGCAAACCACAATCAGACGGAGTTTAAACCAGAAGAAACAAAAAAGTTTTGGAAAGGCTATGAAACAATTTATAGGTGTATGGAAAAACAAGGGTGGCGTGAAAAATTCGACAGAGATGAAAAGAAACGGTGAACATTAAAGGAGGAAAAAGCTTCTGCGAAAAGGAGGGAAGGTGAAGATTAAAACCAGCTAAAAGAATCATGTGAAAAGATGACTGGGTGGAAAAACAAGAAACAGTTGTAAATGTGAACCTAAAACCATTAAAATCAGCTAAAAGAATCATGTGAAAAGAAAAATTAACAAGGAACAGTTGTAAAGGTGAACCTAAAACCATTAAAACCAGGTAAAAGAACCAGGTAAAAGAATCATGTGCAACAATGACAGGATGGAAAACAAAACACAGCTGTAAAGGTGAACAATAAAGCTATGCAACGAATTGCATTTTGGAAAACTGAAAACCGTTTTATGACAAGGTTAGTACCATGAAAAGGCACCAGAAAATTTACAGGTGGCCTTCCATAAACGCAATTTCACTCGATGAAAGCAAAATAGATGGTGTGCTCACACATCTGTCGCCTGTTTTTAAGATATGAAAAGCTTCAACAACCTCCCTTTCTCTCTTTTCTCTTGACCTAAAACAAAAACGTGGTTTCGCGCCAAATTTGGGTGCAGGGTGCTTTGTTCTTTCCCCTCCCCTTGCCTTCACAGTTCCCACAATGGAAAACAAAATGCCCTCCAGCATTGTTCCTTATTGCCAAATTATGTTCTCGTGCCCGTTCGTTGAAACATCTACCCGTCTGCCCAATGTAAAATCTGCCGCATGTGAGGGGAATTTTGTATACCAGTCCTGAAGCACACTCGGTGAACGTTTTTTCGCGATTCTTTTTGCACTGATGCTTTGTTCTCTTACCTGTAGATGCCAAGGGGCAGACACTACTCAGCTTAGTTGGTGCAGAGAAAACCATCTTGACACCATACCGGTTCGCCACTTTTATCATATTGTGGGAAACACGATGAATGTAGGGCATCACCTGCAGCGGTTTTTCCTTAACATTCTCTTCCTTCTTCTTCCGTCCTTTCAGTTTCTGCAACAAGCTTTCACATGCTGCTTTGATCACATGGGCTGGGTAACCTGCGGAATGAAAGCGTTGAACTTGCTGGTTGAAGCTTGACTCGATTTTATGGATGTATGATTTTTCGAGGGCAGATTGGCAGGCTAAGGTTACACTGGCACGTTTTACAAGCTTGGAGTGTGCGCTTCCAAATGGCAATGGGTTCTTTTTGGTTCTGGGATTATACGACCAGCAAATGTGTTTCGAAGTAAACTCAAGATTAAGATCAAGGTGCTGTAAAGTGTTATTAGCCACTAACTCGTGAGTGAAGGTTAAGCCCCGGGACGATGATGTAAATAATCCTAGAACGTTAGTGACGACATCATGCAGTTTATCTTCTGGGGCAAGTTTGAGTAGCACCAGGTAATCGTCCACATATCAGAAAACACGCACGACCTGCTGATTGGACAATCTTTGCTCAACGCGCTTGTCAAACGCAGCCAAATAAATATCACAGAGGACAGGTGCCACTGACGATCCTATACAAATTCCAGCTTTTTGAAGAAAATGATTGCCTTTAAATTCAACCACTGTGAAACTGAGGTAAAACCTCAACAATTCCAAGAAGTGTTCCGTGCTCACTCCTGCCTATTTTGAAAACTTATTTCGCCGCTTTGGTGTATACTTTCACGTATAGCATCCAACAATCCGGCATGCGGAACGGAATAAAAGAGGTCCTGAATGTCAATTTAAAAACCCGTCGTTGCTGCCGGGCCGCATGGATCCAAGCACGCCACCACCTCACTTGAACTCCTGACAAGAAACGGGTCATTTCCAACTATCGTCACGAAGGTAGTCTGCGATTATCCTGTGCCATGTTTCTTTTTCCGAAACAATGGCTCGTAGAGGGCACTCCGTTTTATGCGTTTTCCCAGTAAAGAATACATGAAGACATTCACTATCGTTCGTCTCGATTTTTTTGCTTAAAGCTTCCAGGTTCATGCTCTTGAGTAGCTTCATAGCCCTGCTTTTTTGTTTCTTGGGGTCGAACTTTGTTGCCTTGAAATTTTTTTTGTTATTGCATCAGTGGCCATTTTATCGAAAGCACCCAAGGGGACAAAGCCACCTTCTTTGTCCGACTGAATGATAGTGAGGCCATTGTCTTTCAGATGGTTGACTACTTTTCTAATAGGTGGGATTCTTGAAGAAAGATGACTTACAGTACGATGTAGGCAGTCCAAACCGTCGCCGATGAATCGTTCCCGCTGCTTTTCCGGAACACGTTCCCCAACCCTTCGCACCACAGCAACAAGGTTAGAGCGCTTCGCAGGAGGCTCGAAGGAGAACTTTGGGCCTTTTTCCAGGATTCTCAGTACTTGTTAACACGGCTCCATCAGGCACCGTGACCCTGCTAGCGGACTGGGTGGCACGAGGCGTCGGTGGTAGAGCCAGTCTAGCACGTTGTCACAGGAATTCTGTAGCATTCGCTGCCAGCCTGTTGTACTCCGCAAACCGGGTAGCAACGACACAAGCGTTCATCTCCTGTTGAAGTGAAGCCTGCAGTCAGTCGGAATATAGCCTCACACCCAAGGGGTGCTTTCGATAAAAAGGCCACTGATGCAATAACAAAAAATTTCAAGGCAACAAAGATCGACCCCAAGAAGCAAAAAAGCAGGGCTATGAAGCTACTCAAGAGCATGAACCTGGAAGCTTTAAGCAAAAAATTCGAGAAGAACGATACAGAATGTCTTCATGTATTCTTTACTGGGAAAACGCATAAAGCGGAGTGCCCTCTACGAGCCATTGTTTCGGAAAAAGAAACATGGCAAAGGATAATCGCAGACTACCTTCGGCGCAACTTAGTGACGATAGTTGGAAATGACCCGTTTCTTGTCAGGAGTTCAAGTGTGGTGGTGGCGTGCTTGGATCCATGCGGCCCGGCAGCAACGACAGGTTTTTCCATTGACATTCAGGACCTCTTTTATTCCGTTCCGCAAGACGGATTGTTGGATGCTATACGTGAAAGTATGCACCAAAGCGGTGAAATAAGTTTTCAAAATAGGGCAGGAGTGAGCACGGAACACGTCTTCGAATTGTTGAGGTTTTACCTCAGTTTCACAGCTATTGAATTTAAAGGCAATCATTTTCTCCAAAAAGCTGGAATTTGTATAGGATCGTCAGTGGCACCTGTCCTCTGTGATATTTATTTGGCTGCGTTTGACAAGCGCGTTGAGCAAAGATTGTCCAATCAGCAGGTCGTGCGTGTTTTCCGATATGTGGACGATTTCCTGGTGCTACTCAAACTTGCCCCAGAAGATAACCTGCATGATGTCGTCACTAACATTCTAGGATTATTTACATCATCGTCCCGGGGCTTAACCTTCACTCACGAGTTAGTGGCTAATAACACTTTACAGCACCTTGATCTTAATCTTGAGTTTACTTTGAAACACATTTGCTGGTCGCATAATCCCAGAACCAAAAAGAACCCATTGCCATTTGGAAGCGCACACTCCAAGCTTGTAAAACGTGCCAATGTAACCTTAGCCTGCCAATCTGCCCTCGAAAAATCATACATCCATAAAATCGAGTCAAGCTTCAACCAGCAAGTTCAACGCTTTCGTTCCGCAAGTTACCCAGCCCATATGATCAAAGCAGCATGTGAAAGCGTGTTGCAGAAACTGAAAGGACGGAAGAAGAAGGAAGAGAATGTTAAGGAAAAACCGCTGCAGGTGATGCCCTACATTCATCGTGTTTCCCACAATATGAAAAAAGTGGCGAACCGGTATGGTGTCAAGATGGTTTTCTCGGCACCAATCAAGCTGAGTAGCGTCTGCCCCTTGGCGTCTACAGGAAAGAGAACAAAGCATCAGTGCAAAAAGAATCGCGAAAAAACGTTCACCGAGTGTGCTTCAGGACTGGTATACAAAAATTCCCCTCACATGCGGCAGAGTTTACATTGGGCAGACGGGTAGATGTTTCAACGAACGGGCACGAGAACATAATTTGGCAATAAGGAACAATGCTGGAGGGCATTTTGCACTCCATAGTGGGGGCTGTGAAGGCAAGGGGAGGGGAAAAAACAAAGCACCCTGCACACCAATTTGGCGCGAAACCACGTTTTTGTTTAAGTCAAGAGAAAAGACACAAAGGGAGGTTGTTGAAGCTTTTCATATCTTAAAAACAGGCGACAGATGTATGAGCACACCATCTATTTTGCTTTCATCGAGTGAAATTGCGTTTTTTGAAGGCCACCTGTAAATTTTCTGGTGCCTTTTCATGTACTAATCTTGTCATAAAACGGTTTTCAGTTTTCCAAAATGCAATTCGTTGCATAACTTTATTGTTCACCTTTACAGCTGTGTTTTGTTTTCCATCCTGTCATTGTTGCACATGATTCTTTTACCTGGTTTGAATGGTTTTAGGTTCACCTTTACAACTGTTCCTTGTTAATTTTTCTTTACACATGATTCTTTTAGCTGATTTTCATGGTTTTAGGTTCACCTTTACAACTGTTTCCTGTTTTTCCACCCAGTCATTTTTTCACATGATTCTTTTAGCTGGTTTTAATCTTCATCTTCCCTCTTTTCCGTTTACCCCTGTTGTCTTTTCGCAAAAGTTTTTTCCTCCTTTAATGTTCACCATTTCGTTTCATCTCTGTCGAATGTTTCACGCCACCGTTGTTTTTCCATACACCTATACATTGTTTCATAGCCTTTCCAAAACTTTTTTGTTTCTTCTGGTTTAAAACTCCGTCTGATTGTGGTTTGCCTTTTTGGAACATGGCGTCTGAGTGCTAGACCTTTTATCTTGCAATCTGCAATATGTTTTCTAATAGTGTGAAAGAAGTTTACGATAAAAAAATTTTACCGCCTTATGTTTATCACGCCTTGTGTTAAAGATAGCAGTGGTTACGCGCCTGAGTTCCCTCATGTATATAGCATGTGCTTTCGTTCACCAATAAACAGTTGGAAGTCTGCGCCCGGGTTGTCTTGTTTGCGTTCCTTCGGCTATTGTCCCGTTTTTTCGCGCAGTTTACATTTTGATCTGCAACGAACCAACTCGCCCGCAAAAATATTCTAATGTAGGTAAGCAAAAGCGCACCGGAACCGCCAAACAAGCAAAACATGCTTTTATACGCCGCACGCGCGCACGTAAATTGCATGCTGGCTGGCAACACGCATCTACAATGAGTAGTGTTCGCCGCTGCGCCGCAAGGCGGCGACTCTGTCCGATATCGTGGCCAATAGGCGTGCACACTGGAGCGTTCGGTACTTCTAAAAAGAAAGAAGAAAAGAACACTCTCTCCTCTGGGAATGCGGAGAGCTTTATTTGAAGATGGGTGCCAGCTGAGTACTTCCCACAACCACCTTTGCAATACGAGGAGGTATTTGGGTGACGTACAGAATGGAGCAGCTTAAGCATCCTGTCATTTATGGCTGGCGTAGGATTTAACACGTGTATGCACCAATAAAATGTTCAGCTCGCATAATGTGTTTGGGTCAATGGCTGTGATGAAATAAAATAATTTTCCGTTATGATCACGTATCAAATGCCCGTTTTCGCGCTTACGTGAGATCACACAGCAATTATCCCTCCCCCGCACCCTTTAGAGGGTGTAGACGCACCTTCTTTGCTCTCTTAAGGCGCTCCCTCGATTCTTGACCTCTCATTTTTTTTTTTTTTTTTTCAGTGATGACTACCGAAAAATACTAGCGCTTCTTATCTGCTATCTCAACCTCTCGTAGAATTTGAAACCACTCATTTCAGTACCTTGGGAAACCCCCTCATACGCATACGCTGTCACAACGCAATTGACTGAAGCGGCATTATGCTTATCGTGTTCCGTCCGCTGCCGTTTGCGTATTCTCACAGCAAAAATTGCTTGCTTAACACATTTACCTTTTGCTTTGGAAGAGCTAGGTTCATGTCATCTGGAATGGTTAATCGACGAATGATTAGTCTTTGCTCCCGATTGGGCTTTTGAATGTTTACGAAGTGTGATTAGATAGCACGGTCTAGCAAACCAAGACTCGCCTGCACCTATTTTTTTTTTTTTTTTATGGCACACAACTCACCAAGCGGTAGTGCTCTAGAGCATTATAACCAAGACATCAAGTCATCATCGCCATCTCCGGCGCTCCACCGTTCGCTGGTGGTCCATCAGCGGATTTTAACCTGTCCTTGCCCTGTGCGCCGCAATTGTTTGCGCCAAGAAAGGAGCGGCGCAAAATTTAGGCTCCCTACCGAAATCTAAACTTTACCGAAATCTGACATGATGCGCCATCTATTGTTCCCTTTACGAATCATGGCCGTATTGAGCGTTGTGTATGGGGGCAGTAGCCGGGGCGATCAAGGTTGCCTTGCTGAGGCGGGTACTTTCGTGCGACCACAGCTGTACAAGCTACTGTGGGCTGTCATTCAGAAGTGTTGGGGCGTTGCTTTTCATTTGCACAGCAGCGTCTGCATTACGAGAGAGCCACTATGAACAGCATTGTGCGACAATTGGCATAGAATATAGGGACGCGCATAAATGAACTGCCAAGAATTGGAAGTCTGTTTCTAGGATGGAAGGCTGACTCTGAAACAAACTAGCGCTATGATAACGTGCGGCGGAAAAATAAAAAACAGAGCCACTAGCAGCGGAATATTTTCTTAGAACGTTTCGGACGAGTCGTGTGACTGCACCCGCAGAGCATGCTCCCACCTTACCGTCCCAAAAATCACTATGCTAAAAAGCCGGATTGACACACTTTTCTCTTTTTGAACGCACTGCGGTTGTTGAAATTTTTTGTGCGTTTACTTCAGCACATAAGGCGTCTGCTAGGACTGCTGAAAATGCTCATAACGACCACGACGAACAGGAAGCTGCGCGCCCACATCTGTGAACCCACTGAAAATGTCATACTACCAAACTAACGTAGGTATGCGCACTAAAAACCGAGAGAGAGAACTGACTTAGGCGGTAGAGCCCGCTCTGGAGTAGCTTTTCGGCTTTCGGCGACCACGATGAGGGTCCTTTCGGCAAAAAGGAGAAAAGTGCTCATCGTTCAGCCATTAGCAGCCGAGATGTAGCACCGTGCGGGTGTCCCGTTTATCTGGCTCCGTACCACTACCGTTTCTAATGGACTCAGGACGGAGGTTGGGAGAAGGTGGAGACTGTGATTGGCGGAAGTAACGCTACCGCCACTGCAGGAATCTGCGCATCGATCCCAACGTTATGGAAAGGAAGCAAGACGTTCGTTATCGTACTGACGCACGATGTGAGCTCCTGCTGTATTTGTATACTTGGTCTTAATGAAGTGGAGCAAGTAAAACTGCTAACATTTCCTAATGCGTTTCGTTTTAAGGATAAAAAAAAAAAAGGGGCACTCTGCCAGTGAGCCAGTGCCGCCAAAGAAGACCATATAATGGCTCAGAAACTCTAACTGTGCTAAAATAACCTTCCTTTTTTTGCAACTGTTTCTGTATCATTAAGACTTTCCAAATCTTGTCATTATTCGTTTACGCATTGCACAGCTAGAAGATAAAACATCCAGTAAATGCTTTCAAAGTTTGAAAGTTGCACGTGAAGTGACCGCTTTTGAGATCCTAAAAGCAGAGTCGGCATGCTGCGCCTGTCTACCTACCTTGATGAGCGAAATTTTTTAGCGAAAGATTTTATAGGGAGCCTCAGTCCACTATCCGCCAACGTTTTCACAAGAAGGCTTCCCTTCGGTTGTGAAAATGAAGAAAGGTTGAAGGGCTAACCTCAGTCCGCTAACTAATGTTTCGCAAGAGGCCTTCTAGTCGAAACGTTGGCTAGCAGACTTAGGCTGCCCCTCAGCCCTCGTTCATTTTTTTTCTTTTTATGTGTTATCAAGGATCTCATCTTTCTGTCCTCTCTCAACTTTGAGGAGTTGTCAGCTTTACAGAGATTTTTTTCCCCTGATTTTGTAACACTAGCTAAAACGTTGAGTGCACATCTATCGTTTAGTGCGTTTAGGGTATACCTTTCAAGAGGCGGAGAAGTTGATGTATAGCAGCTCTCTCATAGCTGGTGTAATGCTCCTATATAGTGCCACTACGTCGTCACCAAAGATACACTAAGCGTCTAGGCAGCCTTGCACGCGACTCACTTCGCCAGAAAAACTTCTATCATCCCTATGTACAGCGCCGCACTGGCGCTAATTCTTACATCTGCAAGATGAGCATGCTGATATATATTCCGCTGCACTTAAGGTACTGTTGCGGCTGTTAATTAATTCTTTATGCTGTAGAATTATTCAGGTCAATAGAGCCAACGTTCTGTGAGCTGAAAGCGTTGATTCCGGCCTGAGCGCCCCCCTCCCCCGCAGCTACCCACGCACGCACGCACGCACACACACACACACACACACACACACACACACACACACACACACACACACACACACACACACACACACACACACACACACACACACACACACACACACACACACACACACACACACACACACACACACACACACACACACACACACACACACACACACACACACACACACACACACACACACACACACACACACACACACACACACACACACACACACACACACACACACACACACACACACGCACGCACGCACGCACGCACGCACGCACGCACGCACAAACACGAAAATAAAGGAAAAGACCTCAGAAAAGTGAAAGTTGTCTCGCATGAGCGCAACCCGTGCTATCTGCACAAAAGGTCTAATAACAATGTTGCGCAAACGCCAGGGACAGGTATCTTTTCGTGGAAAAAAAAAACATTTTCCTTGTGCATTACTTACTTAGATTACTTTAATCTTGTAGCCGTCTACGGGGCGTGCTGTGCTCAGTGGGCATAAATAATTTGCACCTGCTAGCAGCGGCCTCAAGCGTTAAAGCTGGTTCCTCAAAGCTTATGGGCCATACAGTGCTGTCGTCAGGATATATCGTGGTTTTTCTTTTCGCTGACGCGAAAAATAACAACGCACGACAAACTGTCCCGTGCCGGAGCTCCATTCCAGCTGCAGGAACCCAGATCCAGAAGCGTGTCAGTTTGAAATCGTGCAAGTTGATGCAAGATCATGTTCAGTAAACAGCGGGGATGCAGGAGTGGGGCACTGCGTGAGCCTTCCCGCATCGGCATGGTTCCCCCAATATCATTCCCCAGGTCGTAACTTCTGCGGCACCGCGGCGCGCTCTTCTGCCGCTCTTATCGCCTCTCCGTTCCTGGCAATGGGGGCTTTACGAGGTGCGTTGTACGAAAAGCAGGTTGGCTCACGGCCGTATGTCTAAACTCGAGTGCGCGGAAACTTCGCGGTGTTGTCGACGCGAAAGCGACGCTTGTAGGGAGAACGATCGGCGTCCGGCATCCACTCTCACTGGCTGCGTTTAACGCATTTTTTTTTTTGTGTGTGTGTGTGTAGTATAGGTCTACGACGCTTCAGGTTCTCGGTATCATAGAAAGAAGAGTGAGTGAGGTGGAGTGAAAACACGTGTAGAAAGCGATTTATTTGCTGTTTATCGCAATAAGAACGTCATCGTAATGCTCCACGTGTCATTAAATTGTCCTCGTCTTTTTTCACGGTGTGTACCACAGTGCACCATCACCCCGCAGCTCGTTGAACGGAGCTGTTTCGCAGTCTAAAAGTAAGAGAAAAAGAAATGAGGTGCGCGAATCTTCACTCGACAGTCCTTGAGACGATCGGGGGTGCGACTTCTCCGAATGTGTGTTCTGTATTCTTCCGTTGGTTCCTAGTGGAACTACGGAGACATGGAAATTGTAGCACAAGAGGTGTCGTGAAACGTTTTTAAGCAGTACGGGAATTCTATTTTAAGGGAGGGAACGAGTACACGTTTTATCGGTTGCAATTTGCAATAAGCACAATTGAGCAATCAAGCCCCCCGGTGTGGTGCTTCTAAAGAGAAAATAACTGAATGAGCAGCTGCACATTTCACTGCGTCGCTGCTTTCCTCACGAGCCTCATGGCAATTTTTCGAGGAAATCGTTAATCTTACCGTGAACGTGCTGGAACGCATTCAAGTACTCATTGAATGGAATAGGCGCACGACGTTGGGCATTTAACTGCTCTTTTGTTACTCTTTGCCGGCGGCAACCAGGCAAAGGGGTTTGCTTCGCGCGTGCGTGCGCGTGCATGCGTATGCGTGTGCGCGTTTGTGTGTGTTTTTTGCATCAAGAAAGGGTGTAAGAGCCCGAAGGCTCTGCAGACTAAGTGCCATCACTATTCCGATGGCGGTGATGGAGGAGGAGGAGTAATAAACAAGTTTATTGTCGATATATATGTGCCTCCCCAGGCGGAGCCCCATAGTCCGGTACCCGGCCCATAGGTACCGGCCACCAACTCCGTTCGTGCCATCAGCCATTTCTGAGCAGCAGCCGTGGGGTCAGTTAGCCGTTCGAGAAGGGTTAGGGATAGGGGAAATAGAGGCTTATGACCTGACGTAGGCGTACCATGTGGAGTGCAGACATGCAGGGAGATCTGTGTCCCCTGTGCAGATACGCAATATTTCGTAGCATAGAAGGGCAACTGCTCCAGGGAGGTAGGTCTCGTAGGCCCTGTGGGGTTTTTGATAATGACCTTCGACATTGAATCAGAGGCGGCCAACGCAATAGCAACAACCTCAGCTTGTGTTGAATTGGGTGCTCGATAGGAAAGTCCGTCCACCTGTATTTTCTGATGAACCACTGCAGCCGTTTAGAAACCCCCATTAACGGTGCCAGCAACATCCACGTAGTATACACCTGTGCTAGAACCATATCGAGTTCGCGGCGCCCGGTCGAAAGCCCGCTTCACGTCTTCCATCGTGTGTGTTCCGGGCCATATTGCGAGGTAACCCAGAGCTTGTGGTGCCACCTCTAGGATTCTGGCTGTCTGCACCGGTATACATTTGTGTTGAATATGGAGGCGGTCGAGCAGTCGACAGCCTGATGCAATTTGTGTAAGCCGCGTATATTGGTTCATGAACTGCTCGTCCCAGATTTGGAAGGAGTTCACTACTCATACGGCAGCCAGCCTAAGGTTAGATGTAGCTACATAGAGAACAAGGGCTCGCTTTGTGGCCTTACGAATGACCGCATCTATACAGCCCCCGTCCTTTTTTGTGTGTGGCGGAGGTAAGGGGCGAAATAGAGGACCTTGCAAGGGACGATAGCGTTGGCGAGACAAAGTGCGCCCTTGCCTCGAAACCCCTCATGTTCGTTGCAGACGCTTTGTCAAATCTGGTGGGGTTTGCTGCGACTAAATTATTGAGAACCGCTGATTTAGAGCATTCATTGTGCTCCTAAAATGCATACCTCTTCTACGAAGGAAATAAATAATCGCAGGCGTGGCAGAAAGATACAAGTGCGCATATCAGATAAACCTAAAGAAACATCAAAGCCTTAGATAATTCGAACACCATGCATTCCATGACATCCTTACGAATAATTTTGTCTGGAGCGAAAATTGCACGATTCGCGGATTTTTTTTTCTTTTTTTAATACTATGAACAGAGAACGGAATAACAAGGCTGTTGGACTCAATGACTAGTGCACATGCTGCGACGATGAGAGAGGCCCAATGCGTAAATCTAGCCCAGGATGTGGGCAGCCAGCAAAGTGAGCCGTGTGCAACAGGCGTTAAATGTGCCGCCCACCAGCAATATTTATCTGGACTACTGCCAAAATGTTGAAGGCACATGACTTAATCCAGGGTTTTCTTTGTCAGTGTAAAATGTAGAGGTCATTAAAGCAAAATATTCGTTCTAACTATGCTGCTTCATATCTATGCGAGCCAACTAGAAAATATACAATTGATAACAAAAAATTCCCTAGTATTTTTGCAGTTGTAACTGTGGCGCTCTCTAAGCGTGTGTATATAACATGTAGCATACCATAGTCTTGAAGCGGCAGTTATACATTAAACGTTTGATTTTTTTCTCGATTCCTATTACTGTGGATATGGCTCATTTTGAAAAAAAAAAAAAAAAAAAAAGAAAGAAGAGAAACTACTCACTCAACCTGGTTACAGTTTGGTGGATAAAAAAGCACTGCATTGTTCTTAATATACGCATCTTATAAAGAATATGTCAAGGTAAATAGATACTGTTTTACGGACGCATTAGTTGCAGCTTTTTCTGCAGCACGGTAGTTCACTTCAGGTAGGGCCCGTCCACTCCCGTGACGCGCATAGATACTCTCTTGTATGGACAGAAATTACAAGTCTATGCCCGACATTTCCGAATATGCTGGAGGCGGAAGAAAAACGGACAAAGTTTTCTCTTTTTGATTTAATTGAAAGTGGCCGACAATATTAGATTATTGTCCCCAGGCGTCCGATTGAATGAGTTACGAGAAAAAAAAAAATAAAAAGGAGGGAGCGAAAACCAACGGAAAGTACCCGGTGAGAAAACTAGACGCGTTCTAATGGAACTGGTGTGTGTTAACCACATCCGTGGTTCTGGACGAGCCCTCCTGTTTCTTTTTTCTCCTTAGCCATGAACCTGCTGGACCAGAAAAACATTCTGCAAAAAAAATAAATAAATAAATAAACAAACATAGCATATGAGCAGTGGTGCCGAAGCTTGCACGTGTGTTTTGATAAACGCTGTAATGGAAACCTGTGGATGAATTTCCATTACCCTCAATATGAGGGTATAGCACAGAGGTGTTTTCACATTTCTCAACCATTTAAAGTTGCCGCTACCCGGCCTCGTGAACTTGAACTCAGCATGAACACCACAAGTACTGGTCCGCGGGGGCGTATACCCTGATGATTGAGGCTGAATACAGGAAGAGCAATACTTAAAAAAAAAATTGTAGTTGTTGGTTGGCTTGTAGTACAAGGTAAAGTTTTGCCAGAAAAACGCTCAGACTTCTGATCAGCTGGTCCTTCGATAACTTGGCTGTCAAATTCTGTACTGGATGCTTAAAAATACAGAATGCAATGCGACGCCCACAGCTTGTACTTCTGTCACAAATAAACGAAAGGCTTTTAGCCGTATACTGAGCACAAAAACAACACATTGAAGCCTTGTGACATGTGCTATGCTACAAGTGTTCCAGCAGCGCGAAAATGAAAGGCTAGCAGGCGCAGTAATGCGAGAATTCTGGGCTCCTTATTCTATATTTCGGCCAGCTTCCTTTCCTCCCCTTGCTTTTAACGAACGTGGAAAACAGTGCTGAAAGGACAGAAAAAAAAAAAAAAAGATGAACATAGAACACATCTTCAGGATCAAACAAAAACAAAAGAGATTGTTGCCCGCACGGCCTCTTATACATTTTGTAATTCTTGTCAGCCCTGCACTCGCGATTGAGGCGTTAATTAAAGGACAAACAAAGGAAAGGACTGCGCGAAAATTGTGAAGACTAAGCAGCTCCGAAGTGAAGAAATCTAAACGAACAACCAGATCGGTACGAAGAACCCACTACACGCACTGCCCTGTTCCACATAAGCCCTGACTACCCCGTGGGCCGGAGTTCCGATAACGATATGACAAGTGCCAAAGCTACGCGGCTGCTGTCTGACGCAACACCCTTTCATCGAGTGCGCAAGCACTGTACTACGTCGCATGGAGCAGACTGAAGCGGACGTACGCTCCGCGTGTTGTTCGCACTACCAGCAGCTCCCGTTGGAGTGCTGATAACGATATAAATAGGGAAAGGAAAGAGGGAGGGTGGAAGGTGGTCTGCCGGAAGCACTCTTACCCCTCTCTGGATGGCAGCGGGCGCTGTGATTGAGAGTTCACTTCTACAAAGCGACCGGCCGATTACGGCACGCGAGATGCTCATGTAGAGTTGGGATTCACTCGGAGCCCAAGGTTACTAACGCCGTTCTTCTAACTCGTCTCCTTCGTCATTGCTCGGAGCACTTGGCCCTACTACGGAGAACCGCCATTTCTTTCTAAACGCTCATACTAGTTAGCTGTTTCTTCAGTGTTGTTTGCTTCAGCCATTTTGCGCCTGTCTTGTTTGTTTCAGGCTTCCCTAATTATTCACAACCACATGAGTACTTTTTTTTTTTTTTTTTTTTTTTTACCATTTAGAGACCTTTGCAACGAGGGCTTCTTGTGTGTCGACATATTGGCACGTTTCTCTCTAGCTCGGTGGAAGCGGCAGCGGTTTTCGAAGTGCCCAGAGAGGAGGCGTTTCGACATTTCGCCCGATGCAAATACTTATAGGTTGCTTTGTCGATAGGCTTTAATGTCCCAAAGCGATACAGGCTATGAGGGCGTCGTAGCGGAGGGCTGATAATTTCGACCACGAGGAGATCGTTAACGTGCGCGGACATCGCAAAGTACACGGACGTCTTGCAAACTCTGTGTAAATTGCAAATTTGTGCATAGGAAAGGAAAGGCGCAGTGTCTTTCACGCATCTCGGTGAACTCCTGAGCTAGGCTGCGCATGTGCATGGCCGCCTTGCAATTTTATATCGTCTTGCCTTGAATGCGAGGTGCTTTTGGGAAGTGTTAAGCTTTGGTGCTGATACGCATTTTGGTAAGATTTAATTTGGCGAGGAAAAGAAAACTTCCATATAAAGTTTAGGAAAGCATCTGCTGACAGAAAAGAAAAAAAAAAACTCGTTTAGCTCCTCTTTGCGATATTATCGCGCCTAAGTACCAAGAGGAGCAATTAAGAAAACTGCACGAAATATGCGCTGCGCGTTGAAGCGCACTGACCACAATTTGTGCTCATTTTTCTCTCTGCCGCAGACTCTGAGCTGGCGTACAGCGGCCAACAAGGCGGGTCCGTGCTGAGTCAGTTCTGTGCCATTTGTGGTGACCGGGCGACCGGTAAACACTACGGTGCCGCCAGCTGTGATGGCTGCAAAGGATTTTTTCGCCGGAGCGTTCGCAAGAACCATCTGTACTCGTGCCGTTTCAACCGGAGCTGCGTTGTGGACAAAGACAAACGAAACCAGTGTCGCTACTGCCGCCTCAAAAAGTGTTTTCGTGCCGGGATGAAAAAAGAAGGTACGTATCGTGAAACAAAGGCCTCCCCCTCACGCACCGCGTGTGGAAGAGGCCCAACGAGAGCAGCGCTTCCGTCCGCTCTCCTGCTTACCCGATATCACACATAGGAAGCCCGCAGAGACGTGTGATCAGCTTTCAGCTTTGTTGCAATTTTACCGCGCGAGCAAGAGGCTGTTTGTAAAGCCAGAAGAAATCTTCCCACGCGTCGGCGGCAGTGTGCGGTGGCGTGTCCTGGGTTTACGAGACGGCTCCGTCGCTTCTGAAAGAAGGGATTTCTTGCAACTTACGGTAGCCGGCTCTAAAAATAGTCGGTAGTGTGGGTTTACTATACGTTCTAGTGCTATAATCTGTAGGGTGCGACACCTATGTTCAGCGTTTAGGTACGGGAGGAAAGGGAAGGTATATATTAAAGCGTAGAAATTGGCAGTGACACCGATTTGCTTTCCGTCGTGTACGAGGTCTGTTAACCTCGTGTCAGTCCAGGGTATCCAAGCTAGACTACGACTAGTTCATTTAACCTACGTCCTACTTTATTCTTTTGTCCCGTTGACAGAGTAGTCATTTTCCGGCGGAAAAGCCATGCATGGCCTCGACGCGGAGCGCGTACATGTGTGTCTGTATGCCAGACAGAGAGAGAAAAAAAAAGAGAGGGGCCCTCCACCCCATCGCTCTCACAAGATGGGAGCCTATCGAGGCACACGCCGAGAGTGTCCGGAATGTATCTCTTCCGGAACACCCCTCCGGTGTGCGCACCTCCGAGCAGCAATCGGTAAAACCGCATGTTCCACCTACGAGCCTTCCCCTACCCTCCACAAGCCTCCATTCACCCGAAGACCACATAGCAACGGAACGAAACAGAGACGACGGCGTAGCCTAATTCAAAGACGCAATGGGAAAGCGGTCAACGTAAATGAGAAATCTGCATCAAATAATGCCAGTTCAGATTTGTCGCATCACACTCATACCATCGTGTGATCCCTTTGTGCATACCCGATACCCCCCGTTGAATGCAAAGGGAACCAACCGCCGCTAACAGCAAGCATAAGCTATATCTTCTTTATTTTTTTTATGCTGATCAATATGAAAAATAGTGTAATATTTGAGGCAATCGATTAGGAAGTACAAGAACAACAACTTCATGCCGCCAGTAGAAACAGAACCTAAGATCCCCTATTTTTGCGATCAGCATAAAAAAAAAAAACAAAAACAAAACAAAAAAAAAGATCTCTATGCTTTTCTTGGTGGCACGGACTTTTGGCTCCCTTGTAATAACTTTTAACGAGTCCCTCATTATCCCCACATTTGGTTGCTGATTACCCCCCCCCCCCCCCCCCTTCATTCTGCTACGCGACTCCGAAAACACCAGAATCTATGGATGCACTGAACTTTCATCGCCGTTATCCAGTGGCGTATTTAGAATTGACTGTGCGGAGCTTTACTGTGCGCAATTGTAAACTGGGGTTCAATGTCTGTAAGCGATACAATGCCTGTAAAAGGGGAGGGGGGGGGGGATGCTCCTCAATAATACGGGCCACCTGAGAGTTTTACCTGCCCAGACATCACACATTACATATGACAAAACACGCAGCTACCGGAGTAGGCGTCTTTAAGCTATTACGTACCTTACTGGTAAAGTTCAACTACAGTGGAGGAGGAAATTCAGCACCGTGAAAGCAGCGCACATGGGGAGCTGCAGAACTCTTTTACTTGACAAATAAATCTTACAGAATTTGGGCTACGTTTCACGTTTTCGCACATATTTGATTGGTCGAAAAATTCATGCGCGAGCTGGTTGAAATCATTGGGGGCGAAATTTTTACGTGTCCACCACTAACAGCACAAATCGGCTGGATCGATAAATTTTTGGCGCACGCATGCAAGCAAGCGCCCAAACACACGCACAGGCACGCACGCACATTTGCCCCGCCGGGGTGGCTCGCTGGCGGCTGTGGGCGCTCGTTTGCTGAACTCGAGGACGTGGGTTGGAACCTGGTCGCGGTAGCCTCAGAGCTGTGCCTTATCTCTGCTCTTTAACTCCAGATGGTCAAGATTACCAAAGCCCGCCATGGCGCCCTTCCCTCATATATATATATATATATATATATATATATATATATATATATATATATATATATATGGTTCCCAGGAAGAGAAAGGCACAGTACAGTATCTGCCACACTTGCTATGTGGACACCTGAACCGCGCGTAAGGGAATGGGGGGAGGGAGGTGGGAGTGAAAGTGGAAAGAGAGAAAGGGGAGCCGTAGTGGAGGGCTACGGAGTAATTTCGACCACCTGGGGGTCTTTAACGTGCGCTGACATCGCACATCACACGGAAGCCACTTCGTTTCGCCTCCATCGAAACGCAGCCGCTGTGGTCGGGTTCGAACCCGGGAACTCCGGACAATAGTCGAGCGTCTTACCACTGCACCAACCCGGCGGTGCAACACAATAGCCGATGTCGGATATGGGCGTTAAAGCTCTCATGAACCTATCAGCTGTATTGGAAATGATTAAACAAGCACCAAAAAGCGACGAAAAACTTGGAAAATTCCTAATTATTTTGAAAGGCCACTTTTCAGCGCCGCAGGCAGTAGCATAGAACGTTGCAGTAATTAGGTTAACCTGGACGGTTGAAAAAAAGGTGTCTTCATCACTACGTGTCAACATGATCGAAGTTTTCGATGCATCATGAGGTTGGCTTACTTCGCTTTTGCTGAAGAAAAAAACCGGGCCGACGCCATGGAATCATGGAATCGCAGTCAGCTGGCTTAACTTGATACCGTGTGAAATGCACTGACGACGCCAAAAGGGAAGAATAAACTGACACGCTTGGGGTATGCGCACCGTCGAATGCTGTTCGTGCGAGTGCCTTTCGATTACTTACAAAAGAACAAAATGCAGTTTTGACGTTTAGTGTCCTTACTATAGCTATGCCAGGGGATTGACTGTCTCATTTGCGTGGTAATGTGCCAAGAGCAAGATGCAGCGATGACAGTGACTCTTCTGGTAAAGCCTCATTTTGTATAAATTTCGAGCTCCGAGCAGCATTGGCAACAAAAGGGCTGAAAGATGTTTATCACATTAAAAGGAAGCTTTGTGAAAATATACAAGAAAAGAAAACCATTCTACATGGAAACTGTGGCGAACAACTTGAGCTTGTCCCGGAGCGGTGTTTGCGATTAATTTTCGACTCACTTGTCATGCATGGCAGGGCCACAAACTCAAAAACTTCGTGGTGGAAGAGAGTTTTGAGGACACACGTATAATTACCAACTCGCGTTAATGCCATAGTTGTGCCAAACGTTACCTAAGCTAATGCCGGTGTTGCTCGAGCTGCGTTTTGAGACGAAACTTCTCGAATTGAATATGTTCCCTACGTACGCATTAAAGGAACTGGTCTGACGCAGGTGCTGAAATGTTGTACATGACGTTGGAAAATACGTGATGAAATAAACATTTTCGTGAACGATTAGACAGCAACATTTAATTTGTCAAAATAGTTTCTTGGTGCTACTGGCATATGAAAGTAAAGAGGAAAATATATGAGGAAGTAAAGTAATGTACTGGCGAAGACAAAAAAAGGAAGTGATGTAGCAAATTACTGATTAGCACTGGCAAAAACAAAAAAAAAAAAAGAAAAGAAAAATGAGTTGCGAAACATTTTTGTGGGAAACAGTATTTCTGCCCGGTTCTCAATTCATAAATTGAGCACGTTTCTTCTTACCTCTCCTTTTTTCCCCACCCCTTAATAAAGAAACAACTGACGCACCTCGAAAGTGAAAATCTACCTGCTTTCTACACAATGTGTATTTATTGTAAATATGCAGACGACACTACTACGAGCGTCACTCTGAGTTTTAATTTCGATGCTATCAGCGGTTGTGTGTGCCTACAAAAGTTTCAAAAATATGTTTAGCCAAACTGAATGATTCATGGCGTATGTCAGCGCGCATTAAAGAACCTCAGGTGGCCTGAATCAATCCTAAGTCATCCAATACAGTTTCTAAACTTACACCCATCTGTCGCTGCACAATTTTAAACCCAACAACTTAAAAAAATAAAATAGTGGTGGTACTCAGCTACTATAGACGCTTGATACCTTTTTTGTTCTCTTGGAGGCAAACGGTGGTCGATATTCAGATCAGGTTAGCGCGCCCACGGAAACGTTGACTAGACTGGCGTGTCAGGAAGCAGGGTAGCTGCGACAACCGGAAAGCTAACTTGGATTGTGCACACGCAGTTTTCATTTTAAATGTTATGCCCTTTTTTTTATGCTTTAGGTTGAACGAAGAGATGTTGACAGCGAAACCATTTACGCGCGTCTAAGAAAAATCGAATTTCATTGCTTTTTCTTTTATTTTTTTTTTATTTTTTACTCTAGGATGGATTCGTACAAGGTCTCCATGTCGCGGAAAAGAGACTTGATATATCGATATTTTTTCGATCTGGTGACTTAATCTTATTGTTTAGTTATCTGGTTGCGCATCAACCATGTGATAGCCTACGAACCGGCAAATTTTTTCTGTCGTTTCACAGGGAGTTCGGGCATGTTTCGGTGTGTAGGAGGGAACGTCGCATCGTCGGCCAGATTTTGTTGGTCGTGCGGCGTGCACCACGCTAGTGCGTAGATGTTTGCACTTTCTACACGCCATTTTACTATTTATTCGCACCTCATTTTCTTGCACAAATCGAAAGAACTGGCATAAACTAAGGGTTAGCCTGCCAATTTTCATGGGCTACTAAAAACGAGTGCTTTTGTGTGTGTGTGTGTGTGTGTGTGTGTGTGTGTGTGTGTGTGTGTGTGTGTGTGTGTGTGTGTGTGTGTGTGTGTGTGTGTGTGTGTGTGTGTGTGTGTGTGTGTGTGTGTGTGTGTGTGTGTGTGTGTGTGTGTGTGTGTGTGCGTGTGTGCGTGCGTGCGTGCGTGCGTGCGTGCGATCAGCAAGGTCAGTGCGTCATGCGGAAGTACGCCTAGCCCAGCGCATATCTGCTTGCTGCTCAGCGCATGCTCTCATCACCGGGTGCCATACGAGGCCTCGCAACCTGTGCACAGGATACATGAAGTATCCTATCTAAGCTCGCATGCCCACCAGAAAGCAAGCAAGGCCCTCACACCCGCACACTATATATAAACTTATTAAAAGGCATATAACATAACCCGCCGGCGTTCCCCACTTATTATGCCAGTAGAACTGTAAAGAAAGCCGTAACAGCGTAACGCGTAGACCACAGGAAACCTAATCATCAGTGCAGGTATTTTTTTCATTACCTTCGCTCACGACCGGGACAGTGCAGTCTCTTATATGCGTAGTGTTGTCCTGGTAGAAAATTGGAGAAATATGGGAAAGGCATTCGCCCTGCAGTGGGTATAGTCAGGGTGATGATGATGCTGCTGCTGCTGATGATGATGATAATCCTGGTAGAAATAATGAACCTCAGTCTGAGCGGAAGAGCAGTTGAGGACGGCAAGTACAAGCTCAAATTGGCCTTTTTTTATGGCAAGGTAACTGCGTCAAGTGTACGTGTTCCTGTTGCACAGAAGACCGTGCATGCAATAGTGACCGATATGCCAGCATTCGCCTGCTTTGTCGTCAGAAACAGTTCCTTCGTTTTTATTCCGGTGTTTGAGTTATAAAGGTAAGAAACGAACCGCTCCCCCCGCCCCCCCCCCCCCCCCCCCCCCATCTAACAAATAATATTATCTGTAGAGCAACGTTATTTCTATACGCACCAAAAGTTCACGCTCGCAAAAGCAATTGACTGTTGCTTACCTTGAAAGAATCGAGCAGTGGCCTGGAGGTCTTCCTTTAGCCCTTCTTATTTTCTTTTTCCAAGTTTTAATTGCCTTTCATCCACAATTTTATCACTTTTTTAAACCCGGATTATGGTAATGTACTGCTACAATTCATGCGACGTTGACCACCAACATAATAAATAAGTTGTGCCTCTCTTGAGTAGTTAGATTATAGCGCTACCGAAAGCCACGAAACTCAAGCCGGATAACTGAACACCTTATGGATAGCCGTCACCTTCGCCATTTTTTCTTTTTCTTTTTGTGCTGGCACGTACTCCCATAATGAATTGAACAACAGTCAGTAAGCCTGTCTGGTAGTGCGCTGTCACGACCACACAAAAATATAATGTGTTAAATGGATAGGTAATTAAAATATGGGATTTCGAGCGTTTAGGTGCCGTATTTTGTGGATTATTCGTGCACTCGCTCAGCTGGGCATATTGACGAACATATGAGGACGCGTATAAAATATGCGTGTGCGTACGTTTCCTTAGATTGCTACTTTATATCGGAATCCCAATAAGGCGACTTATTTGTTGTGCCATCCCTACGCTTCGACTGAAGGTGGCGTTCCTCTGTGTGGCGACTGGCTAAAATTTTGTTTCTCCCGCTCGAAACCCGTGCCGCGTATGTGTGGTCTGGCCCGAGATATACAGTGCGGGATACGAAAGCGTGAGAACGACTGTCGCTCTCACGTCGGTCGCCGGATGATTGTAGATATGCCAGTCAAACTTCATTTTCTCTCTATGGGAAGCTTGCCGTACCGCACGTTGGCGCCGAATTGTATAGTGGAGAAGTTCACGTTAAAATAAAGTTCACAACAAACGTGTCAACAATGCCAAAAATCACAAAATGCTTCCGATTTTCCGAAGGCCAGCTTACGGGCTGTCTCTCCCTAGGGCCTAGACACCCGCAGCAATGCACAATGCAATCGAAAAAGGGCGTGCGCAAATTAAAATGAGACAGGTTCACTGCTTGCGCAATACAAGTGACATGGATTACAAAAAAAAAAAAAAAAAGAAGTCACGAAATGATTCTTGAAGCCAGATGTAATGGGCGCTTACTCTTCTTGAACGGCGACTAACATGACTTTCTGCGGGTAATTTTCCCTTCTGATCACAAGAAAGCAATGCACCGCCACTTTTACCCGTTCTTGAGTGAAGCAAAGGTTTCATACACGAGCACACCTCTTTCTCTATGTTTGGCTTACATTCGCAAAAAGGGTGTAGAACACGATACGATGCAGATCAGCACCGGGGCCGTGATACCTAAGATAGTGAATCATGCATGCATGTCCCCTCTCAATCGCAAGTGATTCACTCACCCCGTAGAAACATCCGAACATCTCTTTAAGTCTTTTTGAAATCATATTTAACCAGCCAAAGGACGAGACACAGGAAATAAGAGGACAGGACAAGGCTGGACTAGCAACTGAATGTTTATTGAACTGAAGAAAACAACGAAGACTCCTTCCGAAAAGCACGCGCACAACCCAACCGGTTGATAGTCCAGCCTTGTCCTGTTCTCTTCTTTCCTGTGCCTCGTCCTTTGGCTGGTTAAATATGAACCCTTACCAAGTCGTCAACCGTGTTGTTCTTTGTTCTTTTTGAAATAACGCATATATCATTTCCCTCTTCCCATCTTCAATTTTCCAAGAGTGTCATGCATTTTTAAGCTATTGTATGCCCACAAGAAGCGCGCTCGCATGCAAGCGATGCTAAAAAATGAATAAAATAAAGTTGAGAAACCCTTGATGCGCATAATGCTCATTGACAGTGAGGCCTCGACAGACGTTTTTAATCTCTCTTGGGTCTTTTTTAGTTTCCCACCCCTTATTTGCGGAAGGTGATGATACAGAATAAAAGAGGAGCATGTCAGTGCAAGGATGCGATGCCGACTACTTTGCTTTGAATGCTTTGAAAGGAGAAAAACGAGCTGCGACAGTGCACTGCGCGGTGTCTGCGTTTGCAGAGTTTCACATGGGTCCTAACTGTGTCTTAGTCCTGTTCTCCGACACTCTTTGGTTCTAGAACTGTACGATCGCTTATGAGACGAACAACGACTGAAGACAATATGTCGTCGCTGACCGTCCTGTACAAGGGGGCCGTAAGACAACTTCCTGGCACATAAGTTATAGGGGCTGATCTTTACGCTGCTTTTACTGTTTATTTTGCAGCCGGCGACGTGGCGGAGAAGACCGGAAGCTCTGTGCAAACAAAACACGTACGCGCCACCTTGTGTATGGAGCTTCAGTGAGAGCAAAAATGAAAAAAAAAAAAAAAAATAAAAAAAAAATAAAACGCTATAATGTGGGTTGAAGAGTAAAAGTCAAGCGTTTGAACAGAAAGAACCATTCGAGAACACCAATGTTTTCAATTCGCTGAGCTTCTGGATGAAAAACAACACACACACACGCTAAAAAAAAAATAATAATAAAAAAGAAGCTATATACTGGTAAGGTTAGAAACAGTCGATCTTACATCCTTGAAGGTGGGCACAGACTGCTGGGCGCAGAAGAAAAATTAAGCCGTTTTGGACGCTGCAGTGGGAAACGCAAGTGATCTCCGTGAGTTGTCCCACGTTTCGGGGCGTAAGAGCAGCGCTTCCATTTTTATAACCTGAAAGCAAACCGCTGCGCACTTTTTCTTTTCCATTTTTTTACCTCTTTTCTCACCTAGTAAACTCGGCACTCCCTTCAGAGGAAATTACGGTGATATATTACCGTCGCTCTCAAACAAAACTCCTAGGCAGTGAGACATGCACTGGTTTCGTTACCTGTAAACGTTGGAAGAACCGTGCTATTATGTCCAAGAAATTGAGCTAAAATGTTTCCTGTTCTAGACATTTTCAACATTTAATGCCACCGATCCCCAAAAGCAATATATTTATTTCGAAATCACCTACTGCGTAAGAATCGTTCGTATGCGCGCGTGAACTGAAAAATGTCCGCAGGAATTTCCACTAGGGGCAGGAAATACGACTATAAAGCACACCTATGCCTTCTGGTCTTGTCTGTTGAGCCACGCCTCTTTTTTTGCTTTTTGTTTGTAGTTATGATTGCCTCCTCTTTCGTTCCACTTTATTTGCGATCACATTCGCATTATAAAGAGAACACTGAGGCGTCGGCAGCCATAACACTTGTCGCCGAACGGCTCCGTCCCTAGCCCGGAAGGGCGGCAACGCAGTGCGAAAGCACGTTTGCAGTCTATCATGCTGACCGCGTTGCTTCGTTTTTCCAAGCGTCTTTATGTGCTGACGAACAAGCGCTGCATTTTAGCTGATGTAGCTACTTCCACTCGTTTCCTATGTGCTGGTTAGTTCTCGACACGGTGGACGTTCCATTCGCTCTCTTTTTTTTTCCTCTTTTCTCTTCTTTTCTATTTTTTTTTTTTTTTTGAACAGCGCATTGCGCGGTTAAGTAGGCCCAATATTTAAGTTCTGTGCTTCATATACCTCGTTCGCACTGCATATTTCTCACTGCTGCAACGCACTGTCTCTATAACTTTCGTCAGAAGGCACATGACGGGTAGCTGTCTTCCCTCTCCACATTTTCTCGTCTAATATGGGGCAATAAGCCTGCTTCCGCTGTACGATAAGCTTTTGTGGTTGGGACGCTTTCTTTTATATTTCTTATCTGTGCTTTAATTCTGTAGCCGCTACTTGCGCAGTATAATTAGGGTAATCTTCCATTGCTGGACCTACTGTTCCACGTTTGGCGTGGTGGTTTGTTGGCGTACCTTAATTTTGACGTACTACTGCCAGTGAAAGCTCAAAAAAAAAAAAAAAAAAAAAAGGCACGGCGGCTAAATTATCTAATGATCGTAGTTATTTCATCCAGATCTGTAACTTATTAGGATGTACTCACTACATTTTTTTTCTGCATACAAATACGTAACAGGTTTTGGAAAAGAAGTAATATTGATTATATCATTAACCTGTCTGGTAAGAAATTTACTTTCATAACTAGCCCAGTGCTCTTATCTAAGGCAATGATTTTCGAAGCTAATGCGAAGTCGCGAGGAACTTAGGTCTGAGGAGAAAAAATGTTGATAGAAGGAACCAAGTACTATCGACTGCCCAAACTACGCTGCAGTGCGCTGCTTACAGGAGACGTAACATGCTAACTCTGCTTTTGGCAGCCGTAAGCGGGTACGTTCATTAAGTGTCGAAACGCGTAAAACGTTAGACGTAGGAGTTCAGGCATAACAGATCGGGCTGAAAAACGTCTAAAAGCTTAGCGAGGGTTCGGCAATTGATTCGCGAGAAAAACCTTCCATTCTGTTTAGAGGACCCAATATGCGTATCAAAGCGAATTCTCCATCAGAAGCAATGATCCATGAATGAATTCAGTGCTCCGTGAAACAGTCAACGTGGCACTGGCGCAAGCAGATTTAGCTTGATTCTTTCACTGCCAGCAAAAAAATAGAAAGAAGCGAACAGCTTACTTGCAGGATTTGATTTGAAAACATCATGAATAACTCACCGAGAAAAAAACAACAACTAAACAGTGAAAATAACGTGCTGGGCAAGAATTTGGACCTCGCAACTCTTGTTTCTTAAATATTTCTAGGTCGTGATCGAAGAGAAGCTCGGGGTTCACCTCTGAGTGAGACGTGCTGGGCTGGCATTCTGTGATTGTAGTGTGCTCGTACTTAATATATATATATAATGTTCCAAAATTTAAGACAGAAGAAATAGAAGAAGTCTGAAAACATTTGACGCAGCACTTCCTGCTTGATTTGAGAAAGTTATATAATGAAGCCTAAAGCTTATGACGAAAAAATGCGCAAGAAAAGCTTTTATTCGAAACCTGAACGAATATACATATATCTAGACGTAAACAAAAGAAGATTGGGAAGAGAGGTGGCTTGGTTTGGTTTGGTATGTGGGGTTTAATGTTCTAAAGGGTATGTTTAAGACAGCAAGAAGTGCACACTGTGGGTGAAAGGAAAGAGATCGGAATCAGGGCAACAGAATGTGAGCGAACCGAACACGAAGTTTTAACAAGTGAACAAATAAGAAAGAAGCACAAAAAGTGCAGTGTCAATAAGAAAATAAAATAAAACGCAGGCACGAACAGACGCAGTTAGCACAGCTAACAAGCTAGTAGTGATAGAGCTTAAGCAGTCGTCGGAATGAATGCCCGATTAACCAATATTTGGTTAGGTTTATGGGGTTTAGCGTTACGTAGCGACTCAGGCTATGAGAGACGCCGTAGTGAAAGACGCTGTAGTGGAGGGCTTCGGAAATTTCGACCACCTGAGTTTCTTTAACGCGCATCGACATCGCACAGGCACCTGGGTCTTCGCCTCTGTCGAAAAGCGGCCGCCGCGGCCCGGGATTCGATCCCGCATCACTGGGTTGGGCAGGCGAGAGCTCAAACTACTGAGCCACCGCGGCTGGTCCTTTAAAAAAGGAATGCAGGAGTTTATTGTGCACATCGAGAAGTTATGACAACAAGTGATCCGTCTTTTAAAGCACACATTATTCTGAACAAGATAAGGCCACTGTAAGTACCAAATGAAATAAACGAAAAAAAAAAAAAGCCCAAATAACTTCCTTCCAAGCATGTGTAGTATTGGTAAGCTGTAGCCTGAGTGTGATGCCATCCTGACGAATACGTTGTTAGATTAAAGTGACAAGGTGTCTGGGATCCGCTTGACAAATCTAATTTGTTTTCTCAAACGCCTTGCCGCTTTTATAAGACGCTCCTGCAAGGAATTTCCTTTCAATTTATTATCCGCGGCATCGCAGGAATGCCAAGCTTCCTCCCTATAAAGAACCTTCAGATAAGTTATTGCATCCGGCTTTCTTTTCTGTTTCTTGTGAGAAGACTTACAGTTGCACAGTGGCTTACTTTGCTCTAAGACGCAATTAAGCTTGTCCTGGAGAGAGATCATCGTAGGCTGCGCCAAGACGCTGCACAAGATGTGAAATAAATTAATAAAGAGCACGCTCTGAAAATAATTTTGTTTATAATAACGGATGATAATGGACAGAAGTTCTGGTTACTGCTGAAGCATGTATTTGGGCAAACTTGGGACATATCAGGCTACCGCGGGTGATGTATTTTTACTCGTGTCCACGCCTTCCTCAGCTAGTCAAGTGGCCTGCAATCAGAATTTCTAGTTGGATGGGTTTTTAGAAGCGTAACCAAGCTTTTTAAAAGGATTAAATATATTTGTGCGTTTTATTGGTATCCTAGTCATTAGAAGGCATGAACTATCGTTCTCTATTTCAAACTTGGCAGGTGATTAGTTCAGTTTTACGTATAATTGCGCTTTCTTTGGGACTGAACCGTTGACAATTTTAGCTATTCTCGAGATTCTAAACTGAGCCATTCTTCATTATCGCCCAATCACAGACACCAGCAGCAGCTGTTTTGTAATCTCGGTTGTTTTGCTGGTGGTAAACCGACGGTAAGGTATTCAGAAAAGGGTGAGGAGCTGACCTTGCGAGTCCTGAAGTCTACAATTCTTGCATCGCTTGTAGACGAACCACTGATTTCCAGGACGGGAGGAATACATATGAAGACAGCAGATCTTGTCGCACATGCGGTACAATGTGAAGCCTGAAAGTTGCAGGCAAGGCCTTTATGTCGAAACAAATTGAGCCGATTGTTCGTTAATTGTGGATGCAGTTATTTAAAGCCCAAAGAGACGACGAGCAGATAATGAATATCTAACGTTGCGATAGAACACATCGAAGATGTTTGCGTCTGGAAAGTATACCGATGTCGAGTGTATAAGTGTGCTTTGCCGGGAATATACCGTTTTTTTTTTTTCCTTAACGATTTACAGATAGCTATTTTAAATCCTGCCAGAGATACATCGGTGTGAAATGTGCAGGCGGATTGTATAGCAAAGCGGACGTTGTGTACTTGATATAGCTCAGTGATTAAACGGTTAACTAAAATTAAGTAATGAACTTTTCGCTTTTGATTTTTGAGACCAATGTAATAAAATGAACTGAAGGCCGTCAGCATAAGAGCTCAGACATGTTTTTAAATAATCGTTATCGACAATGCCGTTCGAAATATTTAACGTCAAAAGTACGCATTTTTCAGCTCGTAAAGTTGCCTTCCTACAATGCAGACTTTAAAATGGCGTTGCTCATATTTATAATACAGCAGATATGGAAGACATTTCTTTATTTTATTCCGCAGAAGCAGTTAACGTGATTTCTGCGACTATATTATGCCCAGCACCAACATTTAAAAAATGTGCACTGCGGGAAGCCGACTTTAGAAGCCAGAAAATGCTTATATTTGACGTTAGGTTTTTCGAAATGTTTTGGCGATAGAGAACATTTGAAGACAGGACTTAATTTCTAAGCTAGCAGCCTCCTATCTCTTAATATTGTCACGACTCAAGCTACAGGGAGCCGTGAAGGTACACGTAGACGAGGACCCGAGAATAAGGTCGGCTTCTAGCTCCGATCACAGAGTCCAGCACCAGCGCGCCTCTCGAGCCAACCAACGCTTCGTCGTCGTCGGCACCAAGCACGGCGGCCTCACGGCGCTAGGCACGTGGCAATATAAAGTTGGCCCTTGAAATCAAAGGTTAAAACGTTGATTAGTTAATTTTAGTTTATTTTTTCATCACTGAGCTATATCACGTGGTAATGTCCGCCTTGCTTTACAATTAATGCACCTGCACAGACCGCACCGACCCTCGCATGGTTTAAAATTACGGCCTGTTAACAGTTATTTACGATAGCAACGGCGGAAGCTTCTTTTGCCTGCTACATTATTCCCCTATCACGCCCTATTAGTGTAAGGTGCTACATTATTGGGGACACTTAAGCTCATCCTTTAAGAGTATGACGCCAGAGCGTAAGCTACCAGCCCACATATAAATGAGAAGGGTTCAATGCTGCTGAACCGAATGTGGAGCGAAAGCATTAGCTGCGGGTGACCGAGAGTTCTTCGTCTTCTTCTTTTTCTTTATCTTCTTCATCTTCTTCGCGGCTGTTCAAGGTGAAACGTGGCCCCATCCCGGGACTACGCGATGGGCCGAAACCTGGCATAGTATTGCTATCGCAATAAAAGCACCCCGGTATGCCCCTTACTTAAATGACGTATTCACGTGCTGTCGACCTCTTCTACGGTTCAGTGGAACGTAGGAGGCTTGGTTGAAGGAGTGGCTCAGTAGCAATGGCGTTCGTATGCTCAACCGAAGGACGACTCTGGATCGAATCCCGGCCCGGTAGCTGTATTTCTATGGAGGCGATGTTTGAAAACGCCCCTGTCATGTCCTGCCCTACGATGTCAGCGCACGTCGAAGAATCGCAGGGGGTAGAGATTACTACGATGTTTTCCACTACGGCGGCTCTCGTTGTCAAGGGCGACTTGGGGATGTTGAAGCTTTTTTTTCAGAATTGTGAGTCAACTTTGTCGGTTAAGTCAACTTCCATCGATTGGGGAAATACTTCCGAAGAAGTCGAAGAGCATGCGAATAGGTACGGTTAGCAATTTTTTAAAGAGAAAAAAAGCAACCTACCTTAATTCAGTGCAACGCAGAAACTGAAAAAAAAAAAAAAAAAAAACATTTGTTTTAAAGCAGCTAGAAAACTTTGCACTTTAATTAAATTTTTCAGATATCTCAAAAAAGAAACAGTCGTGATTTACGTTGAAGCAGCACACTTTTCCGAAACGATTGTTTCTGAAAACCAACGCCATTCTCCGCTTGTACAGAAACGCTGAAAAAAGCCGGGTCTGTTCAAGTTATTGAATGAAATAGCTCGGATTTAACCCTTAGAGCAGAGAATTCCGGGCATTTGTTTAGTCCCAAAAACAGCTACAATTGTTGAGAGTTGTATATTAAAAACTTCGACAAATACGTCGGTGCCGCCTGTGCACGTGGGTTTGACAGAAATTCGGATTTTTCGCACGTGATAAAGCCTAACGATTACACGATTAAATAAGTAAAATTATCTAATCCACGTTTTAGATTTGATTTTAAGGGGCAGTGTTATATAGCGAAATTGAAAACCGTCGACATCGAATGGCAGTTCGGTTTTAAAATTTTTACAAATCGCACTATTTTTTCAAAACATGTCAATGCACATTTTAAAGCTCATTGAGTTGGCTTTCCCGCATTGCATCTTTATAAACCGGTGTCGCTCTCATTTATAATGCATCAAATACAGACTCCTTTTTTTTGTATGTTTGATAGTATAGTAGTTAACATGATTTTTCCGACAATATGACGCGCAGCGATGCTATTTATAAATATGTAGAGGGGAAAAGCCCATGCAGCTGGCATTCAGATGTGCATTTGCGTTTTTGGCCTACCACATATCGAAGTACATTGCCGATTAAGAAAGAATTTAAAACTGTACTCACCTTCAGTGTTGATTGCATTTAATTTCACAATATACTGCCGCCTCTTAAAATATAAAAAAAATTGATTACCGAATTTTAGTAAATTATTTGTCTAATCATTATGCTCTGTCACAGACATGATGTCCTTCTCTCTGTACAATACTTCAGTGCAAAACCGCACAAACGTATCGCTTGCAAATTTTAAAATAAAAATTCAGCCGGTATGAAACGTTTAGCTTCATTTTGAACGCGCCGCAGAGCAAGGATTTTGCTGCATATTGCGTCGCGAAATTCTGCTAGCGAGCAAGCGAAATTAGGAAGCCATGTACAGCTATTGTCAGCATACCAATAGGTCCTATATGAAATGAAAGGCGCAGTGACTACCTCACCCTCGGCGGACGTTTCCACCGTACCGTGCTGGGCGAAGACGTGTTGGACGCTTAATTTGTCGCCAAATAAAATGCTCTCGCTCTCTTTCTCCTTTCTGAGAGAAGTGGAGGAGGAAGTGGAAGAAAGAAAAAAAAAATAGAGCAAAGGTGCCTTAGTAGAGCCTTGGCACGAAGGTTACGCAAGCCACTCAAATTGGAAGATGCCTGGTGCGTAAACCCTATCACGTTCGTCGAGCGCCTTTCGCTGGCATACGGTTCTCTTAATAAATAAAGGGGTCGGGACGTACAGGTCATCCTTACGTCTAAAGTGGGATGATTCTGGTGAAGCCGGTTTTCAGTAACAAATTTCATGCTCTGAAGACACTCATTCATGGGGTTTCATTCCAAGACGCGTTAACCAAATGCGCAGAATCATGCACAGTTCGCACCCAATATAGTAAGCTATTTTATAAACACTTATTCAAAAAAATATTTAACGAAGAAAAGAATCCTTTCAACAGGATGATGTTATGTTTTAACAACCCAGAAAACTGTGGCTCAGCTTGTGCTTCAGTTTGTTTCGGCTAGCGCGGACTCACGCAAAGGCCCCGTTCACCGAAAATCCGACTTCGGCGCCGGCGTTGTGAGAGAAAATGCACCGGCATGACACTGGCAGGTGGCAACTGACATGACCGCACACTGAATTAAACATAGGGTTTCCTGACGTTACGTTTGGGAGGAGCTGCCAAATCGGCCCCCTCCTTTCATATGAAGGTTGATATCGGAATCAGCCTGCCAAGACCCTTGCATTCACGTTATCTCTATAGCCACGCAGGCACGTTCATACGGCTTGGTTAAAGCGGGGCTTTATATGTTGGCTGGTAGCTTGTGACGAGGGTATGAGGGTATATTTTGATAGAATAGAGCTTTTGCTTTTGCAAAACACATTCAGAAATTTCGAATCATTCGTAAAACTTTTAAGAAAATAATTCATGCACTGAATACAGATGAAATTATGGTGCCGCCTGCTGAGCGGTCGACGTAGATGTGGACATGCACTGTGGTCATGCTATTGGTAGTGTTTCAGTCATGCATAACTGAATGACGTGGAAGCCTAGCCACATAGGTGTCAAGGGCTCAGAGACAGCAAATATCGGCAGATACTTGACGGACAAAGGGGTTTGCAAAGACAACAAAGCTTCTTACCAGAATGGGCACCAACTAGCAGTTATTCATTTATAAATATATTTTTTTATGAATAAAAAAACCTAGCAGGCCTATACAGGGACCGGGTTATAGAGGCATTCGTAATGTACAGCCCTTCGGTTTTTGTAATATCGAGCGAGCGTCGACTGAAGACGAATGACGGGAGGAAGCATTGCGAGGCAAGGGCATGCCCACAATTTCAGCTGCTGAAATTCCCGAAATCTGTCAGGCTGCTTTGATAAATGCGAACCGACCCCTCGGAAATCATCGGCTGCATCGGAGCTCCAAAAAACTGCGACTAATTGCTTTTATACGCTATGGTGTTGATGATACCGAAAACAGCACACATTTACGATAAACGCCCTCCCTAGCACGCGCAGAAAACCATTTTCAATGTTTGCTTACGCCATAGAATCCTATATTATCCATGCCTGGTCATAGGCGCCGAGGTGAAATGATGCCGACCGTCGCTTTTATAGCCACGGCGGAAAAAAAAAAAAAAAAAAAAAAAAAAAAAAAAAAAAAAACGGCTCTGTCGGCGCGCCGCGCTGCGGAGATCACCAGGGTGCGGGAAGATATGCGTTCCTCCGATTCTGCCGGCCTTCGTACGGTGAAACCTCACTCGTGCGGTGATTTCGCGACCCGTGTCAGGAATAAAACACTGCGTTATTTAAAATACTTCTATTTTACTTACTTAAGCACCTAAGTTTAATTAAGCACGTAGCACCTTTCGTGCCGCTTCTTACAGTGAAAATCTGACTTAATTTCCTTACAATCGACATGCGTAGTCTGCTCGACCAGCTGAGGAGATGGCACCGTAGGAACCTCCAGCAGGTAGCTTCGTTTGACGAATAGCCGCTTAGCAACTTCGTGTTGCTAACAACAATCCCTGGTTGCATAATCGGCAGTTCAGGGGTATGGAGATCAGCAGGACCGACTCACGCATTCCCTTCGTCTGTAACTGCAGATTTGTACGTTCATCCGCAGTCTTGAATATTTTGTGCATTTGGTTACAGCAAGGAGAGAATACTTATGCGCTCTGTGGGAAGAAGTGCTTTGTACGTTGCAGCAATAGTGGATACGCGCCCTGCGAGTTGAAGGTATTATTCTCCAGACCTCCTGAGGACAGAATTCGAAGCGAAGAATTCGAAGACAGAATACCTACGTGCTTTCAGCCTAAAAAGAGTCATTCATTACATAAGAACATAATATATGCTTAGAAATCAAGTACTAGTATCAAGTACCATCTTATAAAAAAAAAAAAAAAAGTCCTCCTAGAACTGGTGCTGCGAGTTGGTGGGTGTATCAGCTGCTGCCCCCCTTCGCGTCGAGGGACAAAAATAGGTGCTCATCGCAATGAATGAATGAATGAATGAATGAATGAATGAATGAATGAATGAATGAATGAATGAATGAATGAATGAGGCACTTCCCCGCAATGCGGCGCATGCATATCATCGTACAAATCGCAAGCGCATATCGTCACGCATGAAGCGCAGCGCATGAAGCCGGGTTTTTGCAGATGCGAGAGCCTTATTTCAGAAATCGGCTTCATCATGACGAACACCTAGCTTCTGGCGCGCTTCGCGAAGCAGCGCTAATAACCCGGGCATGTAGATATCAACCTCGAACGGCGGATGCTATGCTTGCGTAATGCTACTTGTGCAGTATCCTCGATATCGGATCATTGTTATACTAATAGGGGAGTGGTTCCTCATTAGCGTCCACCCGAGACCCGCCATATGACCACAAACCAAATGTATACGGCTTTCGCAGATAGTCCGTAGGTAAATCAAAAGTCGTCCTGATGGGGGGAGGAGGGGGTCGAACCCATAACCACCGCCTGTCTGAGGCAGTCGCTTTACCAACTGAGCTAATTTGGAAGGTTGGCAGGTAGCATGGTACTGCTAGAGTGGACTGACCTACAACTCGGAGTTCGTCAAACACGCTTTTAATGCAACACAAAAGCAACGCTAATCTATTAGAACTAGGTGGTGACATTTGCTTCGCGGAGGTTGCTTCGCACGAAGCAAAACAGCAAAACGCTGTCTCCAGCAGCATGATCGAAGCGCCTGCTTGTCCCCTTGCCCGATTTCCCTTTGTCTTGGCACCAGATGCAGCTGAAAAAAATCGCCGCTCGTGCGATGTTATTAAAAATTTGGATGGCACCACATCACTTTGTAAGGCTATTGGCACCCAAGCGAACCGCACAGTCTAGCGCATAATTTCGCCCAGCTGCAAAACTTTGTTTCACGTGAACTTAGTGTCCTTCATGTGGGAAATAGAATAATGTTTTAATGCCTTTGCATTAATACTGTAATCTCTGAAAGCGCTGACCGGTGATAATGTCTGAAGCCTGGGCCTGGTGCATGGTGCAATGAAAATTAAAAGCGGTAGGAAAGCGCGGTAACTGTCTCACTTCTCCATGGACACTTCAACTGTACCAGGAGTAAAGACGTGAATGGTAGAATAGAAGCAAAGCAGGGTACGAAAAGCGCAGTGTCTATTTTACTTTTTAGTGAACACATCAACCCCGCCGCGGGGGAAGAGATAGAGAATAATGAAAAATCGAATACAAAGAAAACCGGTTTGACGGAAAGAATGGCGTATAGTCAGTTGTCAATCATTGCTCTGTCAATAGCTCAATCGCTCTGTGTAGTTGAAAAAAAGTGGAGAGGAGACCGGGATTTAGTTTCCTATCGAAAACTGACATTATTGGCGGTGATGTGATCGGGGTTCGGGGACTTAGGCTTCACCGCAGTGGAACCATGAGGTACCGACACGACAGAGCATAAGCAGCCAGGGACGAGAGGCAAAGAAAAGTTACACACCACTTTTTACATGGTGAGATATGTACGAGTTGAATGAAGAAAATGGAGCTCTCGGTGGAGACAATCTCGACCGCTTAGATGTGATCGGTTGTCCCCACCTCCCTAACTGGTGAAACAAGGCTCAATTTGTGCAGTCCAACCAGTAGGGCACAAGAGATCACTGGAGATGCCGCCAACCACCGAGGGTGGTGCTCGAACCTCCTCGCACATCTGTCGGCGGCGAGGGAAAACTTGTCCGATGTTGATGACGATCTTGTGCTGGTGGAGGAGATCCTCCACCAAGGCGAAACAGCCCGAGAAGTCGGCCGTTGCCGGAGGTCATATCCCCAGCGGTACCTCCTGTTAGGTTACAGTGCGATTGCGATGAATGTATAAAATGGGATGCACCTTTGTAATAAACGAGTTGAAGTTCCGCGATTTGCCGTGTTAGTTTCTTCCTTTGCCTTTTTGCGCGGTTTCAAGATACATTCTGATACCTCTCAGACGGTCATCCGCCTGATTCGAGAATTCGGAGAGCAGAGTCAGTGCTGCTCGGCCACGCGCCTCTGACCCTTTCAACTCAAGGATAGGTTCCCTGTTGTTGCCGCCGTGGGCGCCAAGGGGGATTAAGGCCCAAAAGGGCAGCTTGTTTCCGTCCTGAAGGGGAAGAGGGGGGGCGGGGCAGGGAGGGCAAGGAGGGCTGGCCGCTGCAGCAGGAGACAAAGGCTCATTCCACCGCCGTCGCCGCCGCTTCGCTGCATTTGGCAGCGGTCGCTCGCCGGCGTCCTAGGCCCATTTCTGTTTTCAGCTGCTGGAGAACCTGCGCGAACCTCGGCTGGAGCCCGAGTCACAACAGCGGTTTGAACACTATGCATAAGGAAGTGAGCAGCTCAAAATCATCATTGCAGTGAAAATTTGATGGCTATGGCCATATGATTTCAACTTATCAGAAGACCATGAAATGAAAATAATTGCTAAATTAAAGCTTTGTCGCTGATTTGATTGAATACGTTTTATCAGCACAATTTGTTTTATGAGGTTTAGCGTCTCAAAACAAATTAGGCTTTGTGAGACGGCGTAGTTTAGGGCTCCGGAAATTTTGCCCATCCAGGTTTTTTTTCTTTAACGTGCTCTGACATCGCACAGTACACGGGCGCCTTGCTCTTCACCTCCATGGAGAAGCGGCTGCCGCGGCTGGAGTCGAACCCACGTTCTTGGGTTCAACACACCAGCACCTTGCCTACATTGAGCCACCGTGGCGGGCTCAACACAAATCTGTCGCTTAGTCAGAGTCGCAACGTTAATGCATACCCATCCGCTACCATTCGCACTGGTCGTATATAAATTCTTACGTGCCAGCTAGCGAACGCAGTAGAAAGAACAATTCACAGCTTTGTAATTACCGTTAGCCGCTGACAATGCGACACCGTTAGATATTTTAACCAACTGAATTCACACCAGTGATAACTTAGGTTGTTTGTTCATATCTCCCAATGTTTTCCGTGATTTGCTGCATACTTGGGAGACGGCGCGCCCTAGTGTGTGTGTGTGTGTGTGTGTGTGTGTGTGTGTGTGTGTGTGTGTGTGTGTGTGTGTGTGTGTGTGTGTGTGTGTGTGTGTGTGTGTGTGTGTGTGTGTGTGTGTGTGTGTGTGTGTGTGTGTGTGTGTGTGTGTGTGTGTGTGTGTGTGTGTGTGTGTGTGTGTGTGTGTGCGCGCGCGCGCGCGCGTCAGTAAAGCGACCACATGTTGAATTTAAGATTGTCACATTTAAATAACCGCGTGCTCTTGCTCTCGGCTTGTCTCGTGCCCGGTTAGATGAAGACGACGACACCCAAAGCACAGCGCGAGAAACCCGAAGTTTAACTCGCGGGGCGTTAGGCGGCGGTAGTGGTGTGGGGTTGCATTGGTGGGCAGCTGATACTGCTGAAGCCCCTGGACCTTGAAGGTCATATTTTAAAACTATTACAGCAATTCATTGAGAGGTTTCTGAAGGTGTTGCACAACTCTGCGTATCACACTTCGGGTACAGTGTTCTACTTAGGGTTTGCAGATCCAGGGTAGAACGAGAAGATGGCTGCACTGTATGCAAGAGAACTGAACAAACGTTGAGGGGGAGCCACAGAAGCAAGCCAACGTTTCGACGAAGGGTCTTGTCTTCCTATGGGTTAGGGTGGCTCTGGGTGTTTGTGGTCAATACCTAAACAGTTGAGTAACTAAACATAATTAGGTAGATAGTTAAGGGAAGATAAAAATAGTCTGAGTAGCTCTAGGATAGCGCCAGCATTAGATGATGAAGGTTAGGAGAGAGCGCCGTCGCAGAGCGCCCGGCGGTAAGACTCTGCTTCTAGAGAGCGCAGACAGATGGCGCGAGAAACGCCCTTGCGTTAGAATAGGGGGACCCAAGGCTTGGGGCCCCCAAGGAAATAGCGCGCAGCAGCGCAACGTGCTAGCCGAGCGGAGAGTTTTAGAATAGTGGTTTTCCCGACGCAGCGGAGCCGGGCTTGCGTTCGTCGATTGCAGCGCCACGACGATAGCCAAGGAAAATCATTTTAATATATAAAAGCCAACAACGCTATCTTATTCGTCAAAAAGTACTATTATTGTGCAAACACTATCTTAAGACTACCGGTTATATAAACCGTTTTCGTCCGACAAGACGAAATCGGCCAATTGTGAATCCAGGCCGAGACCGGGAAACCTCATTTGAACCTTCCGCGCTTTCCGCCGTCTGGTCCCCATGGCAACCAGGAGGCGAACTCGCTAAGCCTAGCAGTTCGGTAAATCCGGAAGCAATCTGAAAATATAGTGCGTTTTATCGCTAAAATTTGGTTGTGCGGGCATCATGAGACGTAGCATAAGCTTCGTTGGCCTTTCGTTTTCCATGAACGCGTGACACCATGGAGCGGTGACGACAAATGTGTGCCGAGGCGAGCGGCCGCCGCTTGACCGAACGCCGCCATGTTGCCGTAACCCAAGCGACCCAACGGCGGCTTGGGGCGAAAAATAGGGGCCGCCCCTAGCGTTAACCCAAGACCCCAAGAGCGCCTTACGTTCTGCGCATGCGCATTCCGACGCCCCAAGCTCCTTGGGGGCCCCAAAGCTTGGGGCCCCCTATTCTAAAACTCTCTATTGAGGGGCTTCACCTTGCGCATGTAGGCTCGCTACCTTGCGCTCTGCCTTCCGTTCCGTACGCCCGCTGATTGCGTACCGCTTCTAGTGTATGTAGGACGTAGGGCCCCCAGCACGGATCTTTTGACCATGTTGGAGCGGTTTGTGCGTATTGTGATGGCTGGTCATTTATTCATTGATCATAAGGATTTGCGGGATGCCGGCAAAGTCGGGCGCCCAAATTGCAATTGACCAGTAGAAACAAATCAGCCGAAGAACGGTTGCCGGCCTGTGGTTCAATTTCGCTGGAGACTGCATTATCGTTTCCTAATAATGTAATCCGAAACCTGAACAGTGCGCAAGAATGGACATGACGTTGTAGTATTATGGAAAAGCTACTGGGTGTGTGCTGTCACAGTCGTGTAATGACAGAGGATGACAAAGTTATTTTTAAGGGTACATGCACTGTTTTAATCACTCTTATGCGGCGTCACTAATTAAAAAGCCCCAGGCACATCTGTTTGCCATTACCCGTGTATGTAGCATAACATCGCTTCGACACACGTTTTTTTTTTAACTTAATTTCAGAATTTTCAGGCGAGGAAGCGATCCCATAAGAGGTCGCAACATGCTCAATAGAAGTGCATGACACGAATATAAGCGAGGAAAGTCACGCTCATTTCGTTTAAGCGGTCGGGCTTACACAAGCTTGGACACCTCACGAAAGTCGTGGCCCTTTTTGGCATGCTTGTTCTACAGTTGTCTGCAGTACTGACGCATGCTTAGGCAGAATAGTAATGTAGCAACTTGGTAAGAATTTCTTCTTTGTGCGTACTACAAGAAAACATGAAATGGAAATTTTTCAGTACACAGTAGCAGCAGTTTTGTCGTATGCATCTCCGTAATCTGCGTACCTAGCGAACTTTTCTTCAGTGTATTTGAAGAAGCCAAAGATGTGTATATTTGGATGCGTGAACCAGCCTCTGGCTTTACATTTCCCGAGATCGGCCTCATGAACATTTGCGAGACCTTTTTTTCCTTCAAGAGCATATTTGCAAACCGGGCGAGTTGTTACATTGCGAACTTTTCGAGAAACGAACCCTTTAGCGCAGTAGACAATGCAGCTGCGTCCGTGGGAAGGTCGTCGATATCGACGAAATCTTCGCATTCCCAGCTTTTTTTTTTTTTTTCGATGAGCCCGGGAAGCTTTTTCTTCAGTTCATCCAACTTTCATATGCGTTGTGTGGATGAATGTTTGTAATTTCTCTAATGTCAGCTAAAATCACAACGCCTGCTCGCTTTTTATTAGATACCGTACAATTCCTAAACATTGGCGGTTTTACGAACGTCTGTAAGATGAGCATTCAGTTTAGCGGTAGTACCGTGAGAAACGTCGGATGCTTATTTTTTTTTTTTTACCAGCTTGCCTGATTATACCAGATAAGCGCTCTAACGGGTCTTGGTTCATCTTCGCTGTCAATATATACTAGGAGATACAGTCCTTCAGCAGGTGAATTGACAGCTCCCGCACAGATGTCAATATTACGCGTAGGCCTTCGGCAGTTGACTGCATCGTAAAAAGGTGCTTGTGAATTACATCGCTGATCACCTGTTGCTCCCATGAGTTCAGCCACTGGGATGCACATTCGAGAACAAAAAATCCTTGCATTCCATTTTTAGGCCTCCTGTCGGAAAACACTGGATTAAAGCATCAAACAGGTCGTTTAAGAGAAGCATGAACTCGACCGTCGGCTATGCACTGCTAGACGAGTCGCGCCTCTCTTCGCATAGAAAAAAAAATGCCTTTAGCCAATCAGTTGGTAAATATCTGCGTGACAAGCATTACCCTATCCTCTGCATCTTGGAAGCATTAATGTGATTGTATGTCATTTTGAGGCACATATTTAGCTTGACTGTCTTGAACAAAAGGTGAGTCAGCAAATGACATAGATAAAGACTTCGGTGCCGATGCCTTCCAAGCGCCTGCTTCTAAAGTAAAGAAAAGAGAACATGGGGCCTAACAGTATGCCGACAGGGTTTTTTTCTCAAATCGACGCAGGTCACATTGAGAAGGCCAAAGTGCAATCATATTTTTATGGTGATATTTGGGTGGTCGGTAAGGAAGCTCAAAAGCCCGAAATTAATATTGAACGTTTAGAAACGGCGCCGTACATATTGCACTGTGTGGCCATGTGGAATAAAAATCTGTCGTTTATTGGACTAGCGAGAAAATTAGCGTGTCTGAAAGCTAAAAAAAGAAAAAAGAAAAAAGTCTCCGTATCAGCCAGCGATTGCGCTGTATGTACAATACAACAAGAAGATGACGTAACGAGTTCGAAATGCCGCCCTTCTAAGGCAATTCAAAGTAAAAAAAAAAAAAAAAAAAAAAAAGAAGAAGAAGAAAAGATAGTTCATCGTGCGGGCAGAGCGCACAGTCATGCTATCGCGGAGTTCTCGTCCTGACCTCTTTAAATCTGTTTTTCAGGTCGCCTTGGCTAGAAGGCTGCGTTCTATCAACCTTATTCTTCGCGTATCCTCAGAGGGAAAGGTTTATGGGACAGTGTTCTTGTGACTTCAGAGGTCCGGCAAGTGGTCGGTCGCGCCCAATGTATTTCCTAGAAAAGTTCTCGCCCAAAAAATCCACACCACGAAAGAATGATTGCAGTGGGGCACCGTCATGCTGAAACCACATCAACGCCATCACGTTAAGTGGAACTTTCGAACCAAAGTTCATGACCATGCCGTTTAGGATGCATCCTGTAGTTCCTGCCGGTGAGGCTTCCGTCAATATTGTAGGGGCTTACAATGCAGCTTTGGCATATTCTGGACTGGACATTTGCTGACCACCGAACCTGGTGACTGATGACTTCGCTGTCGTACCCAGTGTGCGCTGGGGGCCGACCAGTAATGGGCATTGTGCAGGCTTACCGTAGAACCTTCATCGGTCCACTTCACGTTGTCTAAAAAAAGGTGTATTTTCATATGTGATCAGGCATCAGTTGCAGATATCGAGCTGGTGCTGTAGTACCTAGCTAGTTCTCGCAAACCAATAAGAGATTTGTGAATCTGCAGTGAGAGAGCATACGGGGACTAAGATGTGCCTGGTTCAACCTACGTGGCATTGTTATGCGCGTTGACGCACGCAGTAACAATAATTTCATTGGTCAGAAAGTGGCATCCAACAGCCGCGGCCATGTCAGTGATCAATTGACGCGAATACAGTCTGCTTACAGGCCGACTACTTAAAAGCATTTTCTGTCTCCGCTGCTTCTATTGTTTCATTTGTGGACGATTTACGCGGCTTTACGCTTCACTGCATGTGCTGTCGGCTTTCTAAATTACCAGTCTCACCATGCGCCAATAAAACGCTGGCTCGCCGCGGGTGCCGCCGGAGCGCCTTATCACTTTTTTTTTCTTTTTTAGATTCAGATTTATTTCAACAAAACTTGGTTGCCGAAAAGGCGACAAAAAGGCAAACAAAAGTTGCCTGATGAATCGTCCTCCCCCTTTACACTCTTACTCCGAGCAGTGGGCAAATTTAACCAAAGAAAACAACATATCGTATCACCAAAGGTACATTGCATATAATACAGTACATGAAAACATCAAAGCGCATATTCACTTACGCACACCATACAAAATAAAGAGATGCTGCAAAAGCTAGCTTCGTGAGTTTAAATTGTTACAAGGCATTGCACATAAAAAATGGCAGCGGCTTAGCTCGGCTATGCCAGGATATACGTAGAGAGAGGTACGTTTCTCTGGATGAGCTTGTTGTGGACATGTATGTTTAGCAATGGAAGACATTAGGTATACACATCTTTTATTCATTTTGCTTGACAGAGACGAAGACTGCCAGAGGATCTGTGAAGTAGCATATGCAGCGGTCTCAATTTTGTCTATGCAGTGTTTTGATTTGTTAGAGTCTCCAAACATAGGAAAGTCCATTTGGTGCCACAGTATGTCGCACACACTACACATGTGCCCAAACGGATTGTTCACAAAAGCTGCTTCAAATGTTCGGGTCGCAGGTGCACTTTCGGAAACTCGAATGCAGTGATCAGTCACAGGACGTGCCTTCACATCCTCTTCTGTTGGTTCCCGTTGACTGAACTCTTTCCATAGGCCCCATCTCCTCAGAGGCTATGCCCCATCTCCTCAGAGGCTATGCCCCATCTATAACGCTCGGCAGTCTGGCATCACTGCTTGGCAAGCTGTTCCTCTCTGTTCGAGCGTTCCCGATGCTCTCTTAGCCTTCTTACGCCAACTCTGTCTTTGCTGCAGCTATGCGCCGCTTTTTACGCTCTGTCGGCGGCTGTGTTTCGATGGAGGCGAATCAGAGAGGCGTCAGTGTGCTGTGCGATGTCAGTGCACGTTAGGATGTCCAGGTGGTTGAAATTACTCCGTAGCCCTCCACTTTCCACTTTCTTTGCCACTTTCATCCTTCTTTCCTATTATTATTATCGCGCTCTGCATGTTGGCGTCTCCGCTTGGCAAGACGTTCTTCGCTTTGTTCGGGCGTCTGCGTTGGCACGCGGCCGCGGCGGCCGCGAGCTCTGATGTCAAGCGCAGCGCACCTGTTGCTACCCTCCCGTTTTCGCGCATGCGCACTAGTGGCACCCCAAACCTGATTACGCAATTCCATCAACACGCGGATTTTCTCCTTTTTTTTTTTTTTTTTGTTATCCGGTGGAGAATTGCGTGGCACCGGGATTTGAATCCCGGTCCTATTGCATGCGAGGCGGATGTTCTACCGCTACGCCACCGCTGCAACTCTTTCCTGTTGCCGGTGAACACCTCCGGAAACGCACTCCCTCACCAGAACAGGAGTTGGCCACCCTGGTGCAGTAATTGGCCGCCACCTCTCATGATTAGTTCCATAAAACCCTGGCCCTCAGTCACCAGCGGCTGCGGAACAAGTGACCACGGCGGCGGTCAGACCTGTGACGCAGCAGGGGGTGCTAAGAACTTCTGGCTCCGCTGGACAGGCCGCCATTGGAAACTGACCCTGGCAACGTTTAACGCTAGAACGCTAGCTAGTGAAGCTAGTTTAGCAGTGCTGTTAGAGGAACTAGAGGGTATGAAATGGGATGTCATAGCGCTTAGTGAGGTTAGGAGGCCGAATGAGGCATATACTGTGCTGAAGGATGGGCATGTACTGTGTTATCGAAGTTTACCAGAGAGGCGACAACTAGGAGTAGGTTTCCTTGTCAATAAGTATATAGTGGGTAATATAGATGAATTCTATAGTATTAATGAGAGGGTGGCAGGCATCGTAATTAGGCTTAATAAGCGGTATAAACTGAAGGTTATACAGGCCTATGCACCTACATATAGTTATGATGACCAGGCAGTTGAAAGCTTCTACGAAGATGTAGAATCGGCAATGCGAAAAGCAAAGACGCAGTATACTGCACTAATGGGCGACTTCAATGCCAAGGTAGGGAAAAGGCAGGCAGGAGACCAGGCAGTAGGTCACTATATGGCATTGGTTCTAGGAATAGCAGAGGGGAGTTACTAGTTGAGTTTGCAGATCACAATAACTTTTCTTCAGCAAACGGAAGAACCGGAAATGGACATGGAAAAGTCCTAACGGGGAGACTAAAAATGAAATTGACTTCATACTGTGTTCAACCCCCGCCATTATGCAAGAAGTAGAGGTAATCGGGAAAGTGCGATGCAGTGACCACAGGATGGTGAGGTCCCGAATTAGCCTAGATCTGAAGAAGGAACGCAATAGATTAGTAAGAAAGAAACCCATCAACGAATTAGCGGTGAGGGGGAGAGCAGAAGAGTTCAGGATCTCGCTACAGAATAGATATTCAGCTCTAACCGAGGACGATGGCATTACCCTAGAAGCAATGAACAATAATTTCAGAGATATCATTACTGAGTGCGCTGTAGAAGTAGGCGGTAGGATAGTTACAGAGGAGACCGGTAAGCTGTCTAAGGAGCCGAAAGATTTGATTAAGAAACGCCAGAGTATGAAAGCTTCCAATCCAACAGAGAAGATAGAATTGGCCGAGATATCAAAGCTAATCAATAAGCACAAGGTGGCCGATATAAGGAAGTATAACATGGATAGAATTGAGCATGCTGTAAAGAACGGGGGAAGCTTTAAAGCGGTAAAGAAGAAATTGGGCATAGGCAGAAACCAGATGTATGCGATAAGGGACAAAGCGGGCAACGTCATCACGAATATGGAGAAGATAGTCAAAGTAGCCGAGGAGTTCTATACAGATCTCTACAGTAGCCAAAGTAGTCAGGACCGTAATGAGATTGGCGGTAGGGAAAAACAGTCAGACGTTCCACCAGTGACAAAGTACGAGGTCAAGAAAGCATTAGAAACTATGAAAAGGGGGAAATCAGCTAGAGAAGATCAGATAACTACAAATTTGTTGAAGGACGGAAGGGGGGGGGGGGGGGGATATCGTGCTAGAAAAACTGGCCACCCTGTATACGTAATGCCTGGTGTCATCGATGATACTGGAACCACGGAAGAATGCAAACATTATCCTCATTCATGAGAAAGGGGACTCAAAGGACCTTAAAAATTACAGACCAGTCAGCTTACTGTCTGTAACGTATAAGGTATTTGCTAAGGTAATCGCTAATAGAATCAGGACAACCTTAGACTGCAATCAAGGAAAGGATCAAGCAGGTTTTCGGAAACGGTACTCTACTATCGATCATATCCACACCATCAACTAGGTGATAGACAAATTCTCAGAATATAACCAGCCCTTATACATAGCATTCATTGATTACGAAAAAGCATTTGACTCAGTTGAAACCTCGACGGTGATGCAGGCATTGCGAAATCAGGTGGTAGACGAGCCGTACGTGAAAGTGCTGGAAGATATATATATATATATATATATAGTGGCTGCACAGCAACCATAGCACAGCAACCATCTGCATAAAGAAAGTAACAAAATTCCCATAAAGAAAGGAGTTAGGCAAGGAGACACAATCTCCCCAGTACTATTCACAGCTTGCTTAGAGGAGGTATTCAAAGGCTTGGAATGGGAGCAGTTAGGGATAAGGGTAGATGGAGAATACCTCAGTAATCTGCGATTTGCTGATGACATTGCCTTGCTAAGCAACTCCGGGAATGAACTGGAAATAACGATTGATGACCTAGACAGGAAAAGTAGAAAGGTAGGCTTGAAAATCAATATGCAGAAGACTAAGGTAATGTTCAACAGCCTCGGGAAGAAACAGCAGTTTGCATTAGTTAGCGAAGTACTGGAAGTAGTAAGCGAATATGTCTACTTAGGACAGGTAGTAATCGCAGATCCGGACCATGAAAAAAAAATAACAAGAATAAGATTAGGATGGAGCGCATTTGGCAAGCACTTGCAGATTATGACTAGCAGCTTACCGGTATCGTTCAAGAGGAAAGTATACAACAGTTGCATCTTACCTGTACTCACCTATGGGGCTAAAACGTGGAGGCTAACGAAGATAGTTCTACTTAAGTTGAGGACAACCCAGAGGGCTATGGAACGAAAAATGATAGGGGTAACATTAAGAGATAGGAAGCGTGCAGAGTGGGTCAGAGAAATAACTCAAGTTACCGACATTCTAGTGGAAATTAAGAAGAAATGGACATGGGCAGGACATGTAGGGCGAAGAGAGGATAACCGATGGTCGCTTAGGGTAACAAACTGGATTCCAAGGGAACAAAAGCGTAGCATGGGGCGGCAGAAAGTTAGGTGGGCGGATGAGGTTGAGAAGTTCGCAGGGGTCAAGTGGATGCAGCTAGCACAGAACCGGGTTAAGTGGAGAAATATGGGAGAGGCCTTCGCCCTTCTGTGGGTATAGTCAGGCTGATGATGATGCACTAGTGACCTGTCTTACACACGGTGAAATGCTCGGCTGACTGCAGCACTGTAGCTCTCGCTAAAAAATACAATGTCTGTATCACTGAAGGTAACAGAAGGCATGATAAGGTTAACTAAGCTGGCCAAAAGTTAGGTTTTGTTTTTTTAGAATAAAAGCTGACTTTTCATCGGCGCGGCGCTTTTATTTCCTTTAGGCTAAAAAAATAATTTGACTGAATGAACGGCATTTAAAAGGGTTAAGCATGCAAGGATTTTGTTATATGACGTCTGTTTTCCGTTCCTTTATTTTCAGCCGTGCAAAACGAGCGGGACCGAATCAGCAACCGGAGGCCCAGTTATGACGAATCTAATAATTCATCCGGACTCTCAGTCACGACTCTACTCAATGCTGATATGTACTCAAGAAACGTAAGTACCACTTCTTTTTTTTCTTTTTGAACATAACCAATAAAGATAGAAATCCTGTGGTTGAATAATATAACGACGGCAAAGTCGATTCCATTCCGCGGGCGATGACGTCAAAATTGCGGGCGAAATGTCGACAACGCGAACGTCACCATGACGCCAAGGCGTGACGTTTTAACCGAAAAGAGCCAGTGAGGTGCCGCCCAAATGTTTTGCTTTGTTTTTTTTTCATAACAAAGGCTCACAAAACAACTTTATTTTTGTGAGAAGTTAGTAGCAGCAAAATGTATAATAATTGTTCAGCCTTATGTAATAACAAAAACGTCTAAAGAGCTCACAATATACGCAAAAATATCGCTTTTAAACAGTCGTAGCCTCATTTACAGCCGAAAACAGCGCGTCACGGATCCAAACTGTTCTTCTACGCGAAAAATCACATACCGGTTTAGGTTCAGCTGATCGCTCCAAGGCTTTTAATAACCATGTTTAGGCAACAGCGCAAAAGGACAGAGACAAGTGTAAGGAGGTACACAACGACGACGCTGAACTTACAACTGGCTTTATTTGGAAAAACACAGATCAATATATACTCTACTCAATCAGCGCACATGCGCAATGTCAAAAACATGCGTCAAACCCAGACGTACTTATCAGTTATTAATAAAGCCAGTTGTAAGTTCAGCGTCGTCGTTGTGTACCTCCTTCCACTTGTCTCTGTCCTTTTGCGCTGTTGCCTAAACATGGATGATCACCAACTAGCCCAAACCTCCGTTCTGCTTTTAATAATGTCGCTCTCTGTAGCCGTAGTTGAGTGCGATTGGTTGCGATCGATCTTGTTTGAGGTTCCCTTTTGCGTGAATAACCTCGCAAACTGCGATCGGTTTGTGAGTTCAACATCGCCAGACGAAAGCGTCGTCCGCCAAGCTTGGCCGTCGAGCATCGATGGCGAAAATTAGCACGACAGCGGCGCATACCTGCGGTGAGGTACTTGGCCAACCGTTAAGCAAAGTCGTGCACGAAACCTCATTATGCACGCATTCAAAATTTGGCCGACCAGTCGCATAAAGTTAGACGGCTTGGAATCGTTCTTTGGTAGAATATAATCGTTATATTATTCCATCCCTGAGTTGACGAAATCTGAGATAGCCCCAATTTCCAATGACCGAGCTCGAACGGGGTTAAAGGTTATTAAACGGTCGCCGTAGCCCAGAAAAGTCGGGGGAAATACGTGGCATTGTTCCAAACGTCCCGGGAAAAATACGCACATGATTTCGTGTCAACACCTATGACGCTATCGTTCTTTGTCCAGCGTTGAGGGTGGTGTCATTTCGCTTCTCATTTAGCATCCATCTGCCAGTCAGGTTCGAGGCAAGCTTGTGAAGGGATTCGAACCAACGACATATGAACCCCGAATCGTGTGCCGTTAATTGTAAGTGTTGATGGCCTTTGATTTCTTAATGTAATGTTGTCCCTTAATTTCAGAATTAGAGAAGTTGATTTGCTAACTTTAGTTAAATAATCATTTAGTCACTGAGCTCTATCACGTACGTATAGTCCGCTTTGTTTTACAATCCAGCTGTACAGACCACACCGACGTATTTCTCGCCGGATTTAAAATAATGATCTGTAAACAGTTAAAAAAAAAAATAGACACCCGGTGTACGTTTTGAAAGTCTTCCTGTTCGCAGTCAGTCTCATCATGTGAGCAGGAATCCGTTACTTGCTCACTTCGCTGCGGTGGTGCAGTGGTTAAGATGCCCGACTATTGCGCTCAAAAGTGCGGGATCGAATTCCGGCCTCAGCGGCCTCTTTTCGATGGGGACGAAAAGCAAGCCGCCCATTTTGTGTGCGATGCCAGTGCACGTTTAAGAACCCCAGGTGGTCTAAATTTCCGGAGCCCTCCACTACGGCGCCTCTCATAGCCTGAGTCGCTTTGGGACGTTAAATTCCACAAACCGAACCTTTATGTGCTCATTGCATGCCACGGATCACCCTATTTGAGGCTACTGACCGTATCTGTGCTATACTGAAGGTCGGTGCTGGCGTAAGGAGGGAAAGTAAACGAATGCTAGACGCATAGGTTACACAAGAGCTGTCGGTAGTGGCGATAAACTGTCCCGCCGGTCGTCGTTGCCACAGGTGCTACTACACGTGCAGGCTACATGCTAGGTTTGCTGGGTAATGAGTGGCACGCTTCCAAGACGCCCACTTGTCCTCGCTTATCAGCACAGTGCATACGTTTCACCGTCGTGTGGCGCCGTTTTTTTCTATTACCGCCGCGCTACCCCTCCTATCGCCCCGTTGGCACTGTGCTGGAGCTCCAAGTTACACTTCCGCATATCAAATAGCGTGACGCACACGAGAACCCTCGTGCAACGCAACCACTGCGGCGCACAGACGGTAACTTAGTACTCTAAATTAGTTCAACCAGAACGAAGGTAATGAAATGAAAACAAGCTTTAAGTGTGCCGAACAATAGAATTTGCTTTTCAGGACAACTCGCAGGTGCCTCAGTAGCAGATTTTTGCCCATAAAAAAATTAAAGAGCACTGCAGAATCTGCATTAAAGGAATGCGAAAGCATTGATGCTGCTGTTGGTTGCTTCTGGTTGCTTGTAGTTGCTTAATTAACTTCTTGTTTACCCATTTTAGTCTTCGCTACTTTCAAATTGCGTGCAAATGCCTATGCCCTTTTTTGTCTCGACTTGAGGTTGCGGGACGTCACATCCTTGACGTCACCCTAACTGACTTTCCTTGACGTCACCCTAATTGACTTATTTAATGAACTATTTTAGTATTTGATACATTCAGATGTGGCGCCAAGCCATTGACTAATGAGACCATTTTCGCCTTTACTTTTACATTCTTTGACTCTAAATAATTACCTAATAACTTATTGGCCTAATTATTTTTCGGACACAACATTACGTAACCTTTCATCGATTGACACTACTCAATAATCTCTACTACTTCTCAATTACTCACAACGCTGCGGACACGATTTTGCGTGTTCTGCCTCTAATTAATTACCGAATTAACTTATTGGCCTAATTTTTTTTTCAGACACGACATTACGTCACGCTCTATCGATTGATACCGCCCATAAACCTATATCACTTCTCAATTATTTACAATTGCTGCGAACACAATTTTACGGACACGGTCTGCGGACGTGGTGTGCGGACAGAAATCTGTGAACATAGTGAAGTAATGTTTTCGCATGATTAAAAAAAAAAAAACTCGCCTAGATTGGCTCAAGGTAGTCATACATGTGCGAGTCACAGCTGTGCATAAGCGATAATTTAATATAAAGGATAAGGACCTTCATATACCAACACTAATATTGTAAACAATTGGCTGGCAGCTTTTTACTCGCCAGAGAAGCACTGCGGGCCAAGGGGCACTCCGTAGCATGACATTCCACATAAATTTCGACCTTTTGAAGTTTCCTTTAGCGTACACCGAAATCTGTGCTTGCCGGAATTATTTTTTTGGCCTCCATAGCCTCGCCGCGATGGTGGAGTGGTTAAGATGCCCGACTGCTGTACCGGAGCACCCAGGTTCGATCCCGACGGCCGGCGGTTGCGTTGTGATGGAGGCGAAACGAAAAGGCGTCCATGTGCTGTGCGATGTCAGTGCACGTTAAAGATCCCCAGGTGGTCGAAATTACTACGTAGCCATCTGTTGCGGCACCTCTTCCTCTCTTTCCACTTTCACTTCCACCTTTCTCGCATCCCTTACAGCGCGGTTCTGGTGTCCACAGAACAAATGTGAAAGATACTGCCCCTTTCCTCTCCTGTGAACCAGTTATTGTTATTATTCTCCATAGAATTTCGGCAACTCATGATCAGCTGCCGAACACCGCAGCCACTGATCTCCTGCGGTCGGTAAATGTAGTAAATATAACTAGCGAAGAAAGCACATATTTTCCTCCTCCTTCTCACTGTGATATGTGGATTTCTGCATGCTCATCAGTCTTTGAGTCTGAGAAAAAAATGTTAGCTGTTGCATGGCTCTTTTATAGCATCTTTCGGTAAGGTTTTGGGGGTGGTGTTATTCAGCTTGCTGCTTAGTATTTCACTTATGCCTTGACATAATCATTGCAGAGGAAACCGAATTATTAGAGGGAGGAGGGGGGGGGGGGGGGGAGGGGAGGGGTACGTTAACTACATCCGATTTTCTTATGCAGCCTCAATCGTTGCTACAGTTATCATACGGAAGTTCTATATTAGCTGTTGGTATGGCACAGGCTGTCCAATGTAACAAAATCAGTTAAAAAGCTAGAACCTACCTTGATGGATTATGCTCAGTAAAAGTGTGAAGCGCGGAGGGTCAGCAAGTGTGTATTGAAGTTTGATGTGTATTGATGTCCTTTCCACTGCACTGCAAAGAGGAATCCAGGCAGTGTAAATACCAGTGTCTCGCGTCAGGAATGGGCTCTTTGCGGCCCATTAAAGGAAATACACCTTTAACAAATTTTAAATCTTTTTACAGCGGTTGTTTTGTGGCCATTTATTTACCATAAACAGCGCTACCCACGTGACTTGTTCGAAACTCTAAATAAAAGTGGCCAAGATTGTACCCGCTGCATCAATCCTCTATCACTTAATCAAAAACACAACGATGAGACGTGAAATCATTGTGAGTATTGGCTACTAAAAGGCCCTGTTCAGTACCATTCAGCCTGCGTTGATCGTTTCTGGAGGAAAAAAAAAACATTGCGCGCGCTTCTTGGCTGCCTTCCAGAAGAGTGGTTGATACGCTACTAGCTGTGCTGGGGCATCAGCGTTTCCTTTTCAAACACGTTCCCGGATGGCGGATTGTGCGCTGTGCTCACTGCTCGTGGGTTCCAACAAAACCATAAACCCGGATACAATTAATTCGTAAGCTTGCACTTGAACCGCTCTTCTACCAAACGGAATCGCTTTGTGCTCCACAAAGCTGGCAGGACCATGATTCGTGCTCTCTACGCGGCGCCCGCCGCTCGGTCCCGCTTCTCGTGACGGAACCTGCGACTGTTGCGGCGCGTCTCAGTGTGTCGTTGCGGCTGAGGCAGTAACGGCAGCAACCAAATGCTTTCGCTTCGAACTCCCTGAACAACCTTCTGCTTCGCATAGCTCGCGGGACCGTTTTTTTATCCGTAGTGTCGTTCTGCTTGAACAGAGCCTCTTTCACTGAAGGAGCTGTTCGTGCATACTCGCAAATCGGATTACTCAATTTCGTGCGTTGAAGACAGCCCCTGCACAAAGCAGCCCACGTGTCCGCAGTTTTCAATCTTTGTTGAACTTGTGCGACCCCGTGATAGAATGTTCAGCGGCGGTACGCTTTCAAAGTTTCGAGGTGCAGCCCGGTCTGTCTTCCCGCAGCAGCCCTATTTTCTCTCTCCTCTGTCACCCTCATACTGTCCTCATTCCCTTTCTTGGATCCTGCTTGAGCGATCTATGCCGTTGCATCCTCCCCGCTCACTCGACGTACGACGTCTTCCCCTTTTGATACCAGATGTCTCGTAGAAAGCGCTTCCGAAATGTCCCGAAAGCAACGCCATGACTCCTAACGACTCAAAACCCATTTAGCGACAAATTTAAACAGCTTTTTTTTTTTTTTTAGTCTGTTTCGCTAAAGGAAATAGAAACGCATTTACGGACAAGAAATGTGATATGTTTAATTTCAACTTTTGCAGATATCAACGCCCTTAAGCGAATACAGCATCTCGAACAAAAAAATTGCCAACATTGGCGACGTGTGTGAATCCATGAAGCAGCAACTTCTCATTCTTGTTGATTGGGCGAAGTCGGTGCCTTCTTTCACGGAACTCTCAATAGAAGATCAGGCAAGTACGCTGACATTTGCCGATTATTTTACTTGTTTTTGCGCACGCTTGCGGTTATTTACTTATGTGCTTTAGATATAAGAAATTAGCAGGTTTTTTTTTTTATAATTTGTACGTGGACATCTATCACGAAAGTCCTCCTGGTGAGGTTTCTAACACAGGGGAGGCCATGACGCAGGAAGAGGGGTGTTAAAACGGAATCTGAACGTTTAGAGGCCACCTCAGACCTTTTTTCAGGGGCATCCAAGACGGTCAGCACGTAGGAGGAAGCGTCAGACCTCATTTTATCGTGGACACATGACAGTAACCATTCACGCGGGCGGACGGCAGAGACCGCTGGCACTCGTTCGAGTTCTTTTTTGTGTTCTGGATGAACCACTATCTGTTTAATAGGCTTCATCTCAAATCCTGCGATATCCCGAACACAAAAGAAAACGCGAACTGGTGCCCGGAATCTCTTCCCTTCGTCGGATTACTTCGTGAATGGCCTGTGTCAGGCGACCAGGGAGAGGGTGCGAGATGGGCTGTTTGCTACTTGCTGACCATTTTATCGCCTCTCCTCAAGAATGGACCGAGCTGTTCTCTAAACGTTGGGAATTCGTTTTACCAAGTCCCTCTTGTTCCATTCTGTGTTCAAAGTCTTCTTGACCCCCCCCCCCCCCTCCCCCCCCTCCCCCCTCCTTTTTTTTTATTGTTTCAATGTCCAGCTACCCAGCCTAAGCTGTTGACATTGTGTTTGCATAAAGACATCAGCTCCTTCAAAGTTGAGGTTGCCGTACTCGGCGGCTATCTTGAGAGTGTTAATGTCCAAAATTCAGACGCTGTCTAGTATTTTCTGTGGATTCGATGCCATTAGGTTGCATCTTTGCATCTGAAATGCTTGGAGCGTCAGATAAGTTTGAAAGACAAGGCGTGCAAATTTGGAAGCAAACCGCAGCTCATTTCATTTTCAGTCAATCAAGCATTTTTTTTTTAAACTACCAGCAAAAGTACAGGCGGAGGGGAGAGGGGGGAGGGGGGGGGGGGGTAGGGGTGGCGGAGAAAAGCTGCTGAAAAAGCTGCTTCTTCGCAGCTTAGCTAGAGAAAGAGCTCCATCTACCGATTTGAGCAGTGACAGGCAATGTTAGAGGTGGATTACTTATAGGAGAAGATCAAAAAGAAAAAGTACGCATATATTGACTTCCTGGTATTGAACCTCCCATGCAGTATGGGTCGAATGGGACAGGAACGCAACCCATGCATGGTTAATTGCGTGAAGGGACATCCTGGCAACTTTGGGGAAAAATAAGCATTAAGTAGCACACAAAATTCACGTGCATAAGAATTTTTTCCAGACATAGCGCTTACAAACGAAAGAAGTGTATGCTAATGAAAAAAGGACAACTAAGACCTTTGAAGATTAGCTGTATTCTGCTAGTGACGCTGGCAACTTCATTTTCTTTTAATACACTTATCGGAAAGTTTCTTCCATTCATAGCGTTATTTACTAGAGGGCATGTATATCATAAAAAAGGTACATAAATTTTCCTGTCATGATATTGTTTTCGGTCTAGTACACCCTAGCAGGAGGAAAATTGTATTTTAAATAGTAAGCATGCGATGCGGGTAAAGCTATGCAAAGACATCGCGGTAATTTATTGATGTCAACATACCAGTGTTGCAAAAAGCGATATCTCACATTGCAAAACAGCTAGTAGACAACACTATTGGTTAACGTTGGAGAGTATGCACCCACAAGGTGTCCTATATGCGTGTCTTCGTTAAATTTTTGCTCCTTTGCATCCATGAATACAGATCACGCGTGTACGGGTGGATAGAGAGATGACATAGGTCTCTTGATGTGTTCAGTGCTTGCAGAAATATTGTATCTGCAGAATATATTATATATGGAAGGGTGCTAAAAGCTGGTGTTCCAGCAAAGAATTATTTCTGCTGCCTTGCTCATGCTGAGGGCTGACTCGTCCACGAGCAGGCTGCTCCAAATACATCAAGACGCATTGGTTGCTTCCATGCGTAGACCGTAATCGCTCATTCCATACGAATGAGGTCGTCTCTTTCCTATTTTACCGTACTGTACATACTGTACCTGTAGGCAAGTGCATACGTAGACGCTTGTGTACCACGCGTTCTCTCAATGTTTGTGCTCGTGTCTCTGTGTGTGCATATTATATGCACAAGTCTACCACGACATAGAAATAACTCACTTTGGGAGATAAACTGTTTTTGTACGGCCTGATTTGGTATTCGGAGCTTTACTTGATTCTGGATCTTGACCTGCTCATTATTTAGAAGTAAAGGCCACGAGATAGGCCGGAGATATAGTTCGCTGCACTGATACTCTGCCCTTGGTAAGGGCGAGAGGAGCAGAAAGAGGGCTAGATGGTTGACGATGAGGGAGAGAAGTGTGAATAACACGACTATGATTCGACAAATGCGCACGATGAAGTGACTGCAAGACTACGCTAGGCTGATTTTATCAGAAAGGTCATAACGATTTCTTTCCTCACAATTCCCAGTGACTAAGTCGTGGTGCCGCTATTTGTCCTCATTCGAACGCTTGTTTGTGACTTATTTATTGTCTTCTTCATTTCGAAAGATGTGTTCTTGGGTTTGGAGATTCGTTAAGGCGGCGTCGTGTGGTTGCAGGTGGCGCTGCTGCGTGCGCACGCAGGCGAGCACCTCCTGCTAGGCTTGGCACGGCGCTCGATGCACGCCAAGAATGTGCTGCTGCTGGGCAACGATTTCATCATCCCGCGCGTCTCCTCCGAGGTGGAGATCAGTCGCATCGGGGCGCGAATCATGGACGAGGTGGTCACCACTCTCAGGGAGGTGCACGTCGACGACACCGAAATCGCCTGCCTCCGAGCCATCGTCTTCTTCGATCCACGTGAGCTGACGCCACCGTCGGTCCACCTGGCTGCTTGATCTCTGACGCGTAGGCAATGGGGGCTGGCGTTGGTCTCACCCTTCCTTCCGTCGTTCACCTATAGGGCAGTGTCTGGTCTGCCTGCCGCCGTCGCTGACAGTGGTGACAGGGACTAGATACTGAGTCTGTATTATGTTTACTTTGCTAGACTCATTTCTAAAGAATAGTCCGCCGTGTAAGTGAACTGATTTTCGGAAATTACTGGATATTTTTTTAATCAGCAGTCTCATAGTTTTTTGCAGTGATGAAATTGCAGAGTTCGCAGCAAGCCAAACTGGCGACAAGCGCATGAAATTCTCAGTATTTGCGGGAGGCGGCTTTTAGCCTTGATCTTCGGTTGCATATTAGCGGAAGAGGTACAATGGAAACTGAATCTACAGAACAAAGTATTTTAGGAAGCAAGTTTAACAAGAAAATGCGTAAGAGCTTCTACTAGCCTTGCGAAGGGAGAGGCAGTTGGAACTAGCCCGATGCTTTGTACTCGCTATGTGGCAGAATTGTGTGTGGACACATTTCTGTCTCTTGAACAATGGAAGTGAATTCGTGAGTTCTCCAGTCGGCTACTAAGAGATGCTGCACTTATGTGCCATGATCTCGCTGAACTTTGCTGAGCGGAGCTTTGAGTACGGCCAACATTAAAGAACTTCAGTACAACTAGAACTACAAAAAGTAGCGCTTAAGTTAGCTACCCATAAAAATTTTCCAGTTGCGGAAAGTAAGCCTGTTTTACAACTGAACGCTGTGCTTCCCTTCAGTTTCACACCCGCATACGGCGCACAAACCGCCATTTATTTGGATTTTTTAGTCCCCTCCATTTCTCTGATGTCATAGTCGTTTTATTATTTTGCTGTAACACTGCATTTATTTAGAAGGCTCGGCTTAATCCGTTAGTTACTTATTGGAGATTTCCAGTGTATCGCTGAGCCGTTCTCATTGTGGCATTTTTATTTTATTTTTCAGATACGAAAGGCCTTAGCGAGCCCCAGAAAATCAAGGCTTTGCGACATCAGGTGCAGACGAATTTGGAGGATTACATCAATGACCGGCAGTACGAGTCCAGAGGCCGGTTTGGTGAAATCATGCTGCTCCTGCCGACGCTGCAGAGCATCACGTGGCAGATGATTGAGCAAATACAGTTCGCAAAGCTTTTTGGCATGGCCAAGGTCGACAACTTACTGCAAGAGATGCTGCTAGGTGGCATGGTCGGTCCGCAGGCGTTCTACAACCAAGGTGAGTGTGACTCTGGTTAATGCGTCACATGGGCGCTGCTTTGGGGAGCTGCGCTTGCAAAGTGTGCGTTGAATTATTTACATCAGCTAGGTTGTACTCCGCATGGGATTAAGGATGCATAAACCCAGTCACGTTTCCTGTCTGCACCTATCTCTGTTTGCAGATAGGGAGTGCTCGTAGAGTGCCTTAAGGATGCTTTCCACGTAAGCAGCGCAACGTCTTTATCGACAAACTGAACTGCAATCGACAGGGCGCATAACATAGGGCTGGCTCTTCGTTCTGGAACCTTAACACTCTCGTGTTACGTTCATAACGCAAAAGTATAACGTGAGACTGAGATGGGTGGGCACGTGCCTAAGATCCTTCGCAAGGTGATAGCACTTGTTTTTTTTTTTTTTTCTTTTTTGAGGCTAGTGAACTTTACTACAGCGTGCATATCTCAATACTTCTGGCGAGGGTTCCGGTTAAGTTTGTTTTAAGTAGATTTTAATTATTCCTCCTTGCTAACGATGACCCTAGAAGGAAGAAAATTTCCTATGCTATCGAGAAGCTTCCGAATTTTTTTTTTGTCCATTGAAGTGCACGAACAGCTTGTTCGTGTTTAAATTACAGGCTGTGCATATTTATTCATTTCTTTGTGCGGGTAGCTCACATCAAAATGCATGCCTCTCCTTCAGAGAGGTTTATGTTCGTTTTCAGCGCGGTGACTTGATGACCAGGTTTCGCCGTTGTCCGATCGATGCTCCTGTAGTGGCTCCTTTTATCTTCATGAACGCTTGCCAACCTAATAAAAGGCTTCCAGTACGTTAATTGAGCTTATATCGCTTGCATGGCAGAGATCTGCGCACGAACTCATTAAGTTGTAGTAAAAACGCGGTGAAGCTGGTATATACCACCTCTTGCTTTATTCTGCGAAACGACTGAACTGGTTCCTTGATAAACGGAGCCGGGATGTACAGAAATCATCGCCACTTTATACATGCATTGTTATACTTCAAGTACCTTAAATGTTATTTTTTTTTTTTTTTCTGGTTAGTTGCCGACAAAAGCCGATAACTTGCCGTTGCGCTTTGCGAGGGATGTCAGATATGCAGTGTTCAATGCTATGCCTGAAGAGGGGCGTCCTCCGGGGGACCGCGCGTAGCACTATAGGATCTGAGGAGAGGAGGAGGAAGGCGTGCGACACGACCCTTCTCTCTATGGCTGGATAACAGTGAGACTAAACACAATCCCCGGGCACCGGAAGACGACCGGATAACCGCGGCGTGTTTGCATCCCGTACAGCGGGACGTCCGTGGCAAAAAACACAAATAGTATAGTTATATAGAAACAGGTTGCTTGCGGTCCTGCCTATCTTGAGCGTCACTAAATGCTTCACTAAATGCGTCGGGTAACCTACTAAGTGTTCTGAACTAAACTTATTGTTGATGAAATAATAATAATAATAATAATAATAATAATAATAATAATAATAATAATAATAATAATAATAATAATAATAATAATAATAATAATAATAATAATAATAATAATAATAATAATAATAATAATCAATCTTTATTTAATGTGCGCAGGAGCAACCATGTGGTCTTCGTGCTGCAGCACAAATAAAAAAAAAGAAAAAAAAAAGAAAATGCACACACAAGTTTTACACACACACACAGATAAAACACAAAACAAGAAATAACGCATGAAATGAAACAGAGACGAAAAGTGTCACGGAAAGAAAGAAATCAATGAGTAGCTTGTCTTATATACACAGTGAGAGAGTTGTTGAGCACATCACGAAAGCAAAAAAAAAAAAAAAAAAAGAACGATAAATAGAGAGAGAAAAAAAATACAACAAATAACTGACATTGATTATAGTAATATAGAAATATACATAAAATAAACAACCATTCCAGGCGCAACAAGTGCGTGGTACTTAAAACACAGGCTAGATATACAGGAAAATACAATGAAGAAATATAATTGAACGCGGGACAGTAAGATTCGAATATAAAGTTTAAAGTTAAAATATAAATAAGAAACGGATAAAAAACAGTTCAAGATAGAGACAGCATTGAACAGGAGAAAACGCAAAAAGTGAAGTAAATACAATATTTATGCTAGAAAGTGGGAGTTATGCGTGATAAAGTACTATTTAGAATACAACGCTACGAACATCCAATACAAATGAACAGAGCGAGTTTTGGAAGATGTCAAGGTGAGGACAAAAAGAGTTAAATCACTGCATTCTGTCCAAAGGGGGAAGGAAATGAAAAGACTTAGAAACTTGAAATGGTCTGAATTCCCTCATGCTCTTTCGCGGAACGCGCAGTAGGATGTACTCTAAGAGCTGAGGGCACATAATGTGGCCATGAAGGAGTTTGTACAGAAAAATGATATCAGCTCTGACACGACGGCAGTGAAGAGAAGGAAGGTTCAGTTGGGTGCTCCTGGTGGAGCGAGAGGAGGAAGTTGCGCAAGAAAAGCGATATCGGAATATCCGTAATTTTTTTTTTTTTGTACTTCTGTCAACTTTGTCCAAGTTCGATTTGCAAGTGCCATTCCAAACAATCGACGCGTACTCCAAGAGCGGCAAGCATATGGACAGGTATAGTTTTAAGAACGGAAGTGGAGTACGGAACTCTCTCGAAAGTCTGCAAACGAATCCGAGTGTGCGCATAGCCCGCTGAGCAATGCGTTTAGTATGAGAGGAGAAGCTGAGGGTGCGGTCAAAAAGTACACCAAGGTCATTAATTTCATCAACCCTGTCCAACAGCACAGAATTCACAAAATAATGGTAGAGACAGCTGTGTGTTTTACGAGTAAATTAGACAACCCTTGTTTTGGAAGAATTGAGGGTAAGTCGATTCTTCGCACACCAATCAGAAAAAGTAGATATGTCCGATTGCAACAACAATCAATCTTGTAAAGAATGTATTACCTTGAATATTTTTATATCATCAGCATTAAGAAGAAACGAAGAGTTCTTGATCGCCGAGGAAACATCATTAATAAAAACGGAGAAGAGAAGCGGGCCTAATACAGAACCTTGAGGAACTCCACTGGTTGCAGAGTAAACGAAAGAGATCTGTCCATTGACACTGACAAAGCAGGAGCGATCAAGGAGATAGTTGCGTAGGAGGGCTACGAGTGAGACTTCGACGCCAGAGAGTAGAAGCTTTTCAAGAAGTAGTGAGTGAGTAACAGCATCGAAAGCTTTGCTCATATCACAGTACACATTGTCGACCTGGCCTCTCTGAAGGACTGCTGCAGAGGCATACGTCATAAACGTGACTAGGTTGGTAGAGCGACCCAATATGAAGCCATGTTGATTCGGTACTTTGATATGTTTGAGATGAAAGGAAAGTACGTTGTGCAAAGCTAATTCAAAAAGCTTAGGGGTTGCACATAGAAAATAAATCGGACGATAATTGGAAACATCAGATTTGTTTCCTGACTTGGAGACAAGAAACACGCGTGCCATTTACCACACGCGAGGAAAGGCAGCATTTTTTAAACAGTTATTAAATATGGCAGTCAATACTGGTACAAAAATACAACTGAAGGCTTTTATTATGGCGGCTGGAATGCCACCAGGTCCAGGAGACAAAGATGGTCTCAGACACTTAAGACTCAGTTATCAACTCCTCGTCAAAGAAAACGGAATTAGATGGTGCACCAGATGGGAGGCAAACGGAATCCCAATGTGGATGTTTGTAAAATAATAATAATAATAATAATAATAATAATAATAATAATAATAATAATAATAATAATAATAATAATAATAATAATAATAATAATAATAATAATAATAATAATTGATTCACAGGAAGGGAAGGGCGCAGTATCTGTCGTACTTGTTTCTGTGGACACCTGACCCGCGCCGTAAGGGAAAGGAGGAAGCTGGGGGTGAAAGTGGAAAGAGAGAAAGAGGAGCCGTAGTGGTTGGCTACGGAGTAACTTCAACCACCTAGGGATCTTTAAAGTGCGTTGACATCGCACAGTACACGGACGCCTCTCCAATTCGCCTCCATCGATCGAATCGCAGCCACTGGCGGTCGGGATCGAATCCGGGAATTTCGGCACAGTAGTCGGATGTCTTACCACTGTACCGCCGCGGCGGGGCTTTATCATATCTGTGAAATTAGTTTTCGGTTATGCTTAAAACACGGATGAAATCGGACCGAAAGCGCGGCGGTCAAATCTCCCACGTCCATCTCGAGCTAAGAGAGGAGAACAGGGGAGAGAGAAACCTCATCATGTCGACACACATGACGTCGCGCTGAAGAGCCGAAGACACTTAGAGCTACACGAGCGAGCTTTCAGCTTGCGTTGTCTTTCGCGTTGCGTGCGATGAGGACGTACAAAGACTTTCAGCCGGGGCTTGAGCTCGCTATCCGACATGAGGTACTTCTATGTGTTCGAGTACGCAAGCACCTGCGGGCGCGACAATGTCTTCCATTTTTTCCCGCAAGATAAAAAAAAAAGAAGAAAAAACGCTCGAGCTTAGTGGGGCTCTGCCTTGAAGTCACACAGGCTCAAGTTAATCAAAGCAAGCATACTCTGTTTGAAGTACTTTCGTTAGGGCGCATACGCGGAGAGCTTGTACGATCTCTAGGTGTTTGTCAGAAAGGCACGGTTGAACCATGGAGCAGTTTTTCTAATTTTCTCGAAACAACACCAGCGCCGGTCATTGATGTGAAGGAAGAGCCCACTCGAGCGTCCAAGATCTTTCTAAACAAATAGCAAACACATACATTCTCTCTCCATACCCGAAACACTCATGCATAGCATAAGCACCCACTGTCAGAAACAGCAGACCTCTAGCATCTTATAGGATGTTGCCCACCTTCTCCTATAGGAAAAAAAAAAAAAAAAAACTAAACAAAATTCAGCACATGCAGCATTTCAACATTCCCACTCTAGCACCAGACACGATTACTTCGAATTCCCGAACAGCGGGCGAAAGCCATCGCTTCGCTTGCAATGAAGGCTTTATTCATTCTAACACTTCGTGCCCAGTTTCATTTCATGCCAGAGCCGAAAAGTAGCAAACGAACCCAGAAATGCTGCCCAGGAGCAAAATTTTATTCTGTTAGCCCATTCTGACGTAGCCGCTGAAGCGGTAACGAAATTATTTCACGAGTTGACGCGTTTTGCTTTTTGCCGTTCTGCTTTTTGTGTAGACGTCACAGAGGACACACTCTATCACGCAGCTGATACTTTTTTACAACTCGGTGTTAAGCTCGTATGCAGCACAGGGAGGCACTCAAAATACTCATGTTTTAACGCTATCGCGTTAAAGACTCCGTTCACCTAAATTCCGGCGTTGGCGTTGTGAGCGAAAAATCACGAGCCTGGCGCCGGCAGGCAGTAGTCGCCGGCTGACATGGCCGAGCACTAACTACACTTAGGGTTGCCTGACAACATATGGAAGGAGCTACCAACTCAGGCATCTCCTTTCACATGGGAAGGCGATATCAGAATCAGCCTGCCAGGACCGTTGCTTTCACGCTACCCTAGGCCACGCAGGCACGTTCACTCGGCTTGTTAAAGCGGGGCTTTATATGTGGGCTAGTAGCTTGCTCTATCGAGTCACGCGCTAGAGCTTAAGTTTCCCCCGCAATTTTATTCATTAAGCTCATTCTAAAGTGCTGCTAGCGCGAAGTTTCTTTTACGAAATGAAAACCCGTACGTAAACTAAAGAATTGTGCATTTCGTCGGCCTTATCTCCCCCATATCACGCCCGGTTCAGTGGCCCAATTTTTGTAAGCACCCTGTGTAGGTGCGTGGGTCGTCTTGCCACAACGTCGGGGTGGATGGTGGTCTTACGACTACCATTTACTCTAAGTGTTTGTTAGGTTGCAGAAGATTAGGTTTACGCAATAGCTGGTTCAGTCGAAAAGGCGTCGCCGTGGCCGCTGCCATCGTCGTCTCCAGAATCGAGAAAAATTTGCCTCAAAAATTGGCGCCGTCATGCGGCGGCAGACGGAACTAATTGAGACCTGATACGTCGTTGTGCAGAAAGATGGCGCCTCCGCGTTCAAAGTTTGAAAGCTGCTTTCTGAGTGCGAACTTCGTGCCTACATCGATTTGTCGATGTGGAAGCATTCCAGAGGGCCTCCGGCAGCTATCACGTCATACCCTTACGGCGGACATTAAAGGACCCATGAAAACCTATCTAATGATATAAAACGCGCGCGAGATATAGGCATCCCATCAGTTTTCTCCGCAGCGCAAAAATTTTCGGCTTGCTTCATTAGCATCAAACATATGGGCGATCGAAAGTGATCCTCCTGCTCCCTCAACTGAACCTACGCCGGCATGCAAGAAAAAATGAATGAATGAATGAATGAATGAATATGGCTCTCGGCCGCTGTTTGGGTAATTAGGGAGTTAGGAGGGATGAAAGTGCAGCTTCGTCTTCACGGTTCTTTAAGCTGTTGCTCGTTGCTTACTATGCTGCCGATATGCGCTGTAAGTCGACCTCCCTCACACTACCGTTTTTCTTGGTTGATATGCACAAGAAAAAAATTGGAGGCTTATCAAGGTTAAGCCAAGTGGATGCGAAGCATGTTAAGCAGCTGCCTCAGTGTGGATGGGGCTAAGTAACGGAGGCGTGGTTTTAGGTTAATCGTCATAGGCATGTTGACCGCATACACGCCCGGCGCAAAGACGCTGGCGCGGTTGCGGGCACAGAGACTGACGCGACGGCGGGCGCGCGCCGCTTCATCCCTGGCGTGACGTCATATATCACGTGATGCAGTGATGGTGGCGCCGCCGTCGCGTCGCGCGCGACGGCGCGAACCGAAGCGTGGAGGCCTCCGCCGGGCGACGTCCGACGGCGCGATATGAGGCCCCATCTGCAGCCGGTGTGACGTCATCATGTGACGTCACATCATGTGATCTCACTTCAAGGTCAATGGTGGCCACCGCCGGGAGGCGACCGACGGCGCGATATGAGGCCCCATCTGCAGCCGGTGTGACGTCATCACGTGACGTCATGTCACGTGACCCCACTTCAGGGTCAATGGTGGCCACCGCCGGGCGTCGCGCGAAGGCCCGAAACCTACGTTAATATGCTTCGCATAAAAAAATACAGAAAACAAGTCGCGACGGCGCCTCCCCACTTCCCGTGCTGCCCACGTAACTTAGGAGCATCCAATGAGCGGACGCGCCCACAGCCACACTGACGTCAGTGGGGAGGTTAGCATGCGGCGGTGTGTCGCCCAAATCGGTTGCGAGCGTTCGCCAGCTGCAGTTTTAAAATGGCTTCAAATTTGACTCGAACGCTCACAAGGTGCACCTCTATGGATTTCTTGCATTATAATTTTGCGGCAAGTAGTATATTAAGGGCCCTTTAATTGTCCTTCCAATTTTTGTGCAACGTAAAATAGAAACGTTTGAAGGAATTAATATATGGATGGAGCAGAATACGAAGGCATATCGCATAAGGCGGGGCTTACGTGCTACGTCAGGTAGAACAGTTGGTTGTTTATTGCTAATTTTTTTCAGAATACACCTCGCTTACAAAAGAATTTCCTTTATAAACTGCATGTTACCTAAATAATCACTTTTCGCATTGGCTGATCGATCCTTCTTATTACTTATTCTTTCATTTAGGTGTATCTGCGTATGTATGTCGTATAATCGACGCGTTCTTTGCAAACTTTCGGTGACCGCAGGCTCGTCGTCGGACTGCCCGTCGGCAGCGTCGGCGTCGCCCCTGTCGCTGTCAAGCAGCGTCATTCACCAGTCTATTCTGCAGAGCAACGCGGGCATCGAAAACCTCACCAACGGCCGCCGCTGCGATGGGAACGAGCTGGGCGCCAGCAGCCGGCCTCAGCCGGACACGCCCATACCGTCACCTCCCGACCAGACCGGCTTCAAGCCAATGCAAGACCTCAGCGTGCAGGCATTCAAAACGGAGGTGCTGGAGGCTGATGCTACCTACTGAGAGATCAGCGGCCCCTGCGGGAACTCGCGGAGCGCACGGTGTTATCCTAGCCAGTGACCTCACACACTGCCGATAGTGGCGCCTGGACTCTGCCTGGAGCTGAGGCTCCTCATTGTACAAAAGCAGAAGCAACGGTAGCGTTGAGCTCTGGGAGCTTGCGCCTTTGATATTTTGAAAAACGCCCTCGCTGCTTAGCCAAGGGCAAGGTGTTCCAATGCAGCTTTGCTAAGTAAGGCTCATGTCTTCGTGGAAATTGTGCTGTATAATATAAGAAATCGCCATATTTTGTACGAGCTAGCTGCCAGCCTGCTCGGTGTGAGGTTTTTAAGTGTAAGTATTCATACACCTTTAAGGGTTTTTTTTTTGGTTGTCTTTTTTTTTTTTTTGTACGGTTTTCACCTGCGGATAATCGGAGTCGGTGAACTGTTGGTGAAACAGACTGTTTGTCCAGCATCAGAGAGCCTATTCCAGTGGTTAGTTGGACGCGACTTTAAAGTGTTCAGTGCCTTCCTACGAACTGGTCATTTTACATTACTGGTCATACTGAGAAGGCGAATTGTCCCAGTGCCTTTCATGCATACCTATATTCTATTGGCGGGGCTTCGCAAATTATTCTCGCTTGCGTGGTTCTAGTAAAGTGTAATGTATTTTTTTCCCCCATTTTAGCGATATAAACGCTTGTCATCAGTGGCGCTTGTCACATGTATAACGCTTGTCATATGTATAAGAATGTATACTTCTTTTTATGCTTCCCTTCACGATGTTTGAAACTACGGGGAAGCTCCCACGACATTTTTTTTTTGTTTTGTTTTGTCAGACTTTGAAAACTGTACAATGCCGTAATTTTGTACTCGTTAACAGCAGCTTAGTATGTTGAGTGTAGCAACATGAGCATTTTTGTGTCTGGTGCTGTGACTCGTCTCCCCGGCAGATTGTGCAGTCATATTTTTCGTGAAGCTTCATAAGCGGTGGCTCAGACTCCGGGGAATAGCGCGGGATATGCAAGGCGTGTACCTGACTGTGGGCTCAGCGTTTCAGTGAGTGCGCAATAAAGCCCACGTGCTAAGACATTCGAACACCTTAAGAAAAACGATCTGTTTTGTTAACATTTATTCTGCAGTCCTCCAATGTCGCTTTCTTCGACGACTGTAATGTGACATTAGATTTAAGGGAATGGCGCCGGCCAAGTGAAAAAAAAAATAATAATAATTATATGTTTTCTACCACTCTCGAATGCTGAAACTCATCATTTGGTGACTCAAGTGCTATTTGTGCTCTACAGTAGGGCCAGAGCAGCCAAGGTTTCAAAACCCAGCGAGCATGACTGAATTGTTTTCTTCTAGAGTGCTCTTGCCCGCATTTCTGTTACAAAGAGATGTCTGAAGCATGACTTCGATTTTTTTTTAAGCTCAGCTGACTCTTTACCAGCACTGAGGTAAATAAATAAAGGAACATATTATTTTTGTTGAACGCTGTCACGTTTTACTCGCTTCTCTTGTTATCATGTGTTGAGCGCGTGATTTCTTCACTCGTGTGCGGTTATTTGAAAGCTTCCGTCTTACTTTGCTTGCCTACGTCGATAACAAGCGTAAGGTTCTTCGGACCACGCATTTCTACATGTTGGAAACTGACAGAAATCCAGCTGGCATGAGGTTGTGTTCGATTCACTCCCCCCCCCCCCCCCCTCCCCCGGTCCCCTCCGCTATTTTGTGTATCAAAAACGTGATGATACATCGTGGGATCGGTGTGCGCTGACCGCTGTCTAGAGTGCTTTACTCAGAGAGATGCAGAACAGGCCACAAACAAAGAGGCCAAGAAGCGGAAAAATGACAGGACTGACACATGCTCAGTGACTACCGAACAGTGGATAGTGTTCTTTACTTAAAGCTACAGATCCATTTTATCTTCCACCTACGGTAATCTCAATATGCCATTTTCTGTTGCATTGGGCCCACTGTTCCAAAACTTAAAAGGCTGACATCTTGCAGCTTTATATACAGAGCGGCGCCAAGCTGTTGATGTGAAAGAGTACGAATTCGTGCAGCGTTTTTTTTTTTTATTAAAAAGTATCGAAAATTTTATGACAATTAGAAAGGAACACCGCATTAAAAAAAAAAAAATTAAAAACCTGTGGATATTTGCTGGAAAGCCATAACTATAATTGAGTTATTGAGGACAGTGATAATTAAAATAAAAGCAACCAGAATAAGGCTGCGCATGTTATTTACTGTGAATACATGTTGAAATGCACTTAAACATACACGTGAAGTATAAGGTTTGCTCTGGGTCCTTTAACTATGACAAGCTAAAATTATCATTTAAAAGTGACTTGTTGGCTCCGAAGGTGCAATCAGTTTACAGAGTGCCTGCTACCATTGTCTGCGAATGCTTGGCAGTGAAGAGCACCAGGAAGCGAGTTTTGCCGTGCTGTGCGAGGTGTGTTTCACTCCTCGTATGTTGTTATTAACGCGCTATTGCATTAAGGGCACGAGCATGGTTCTTACAGGCGAGATTTGGCAGGTGGCATGGCCGAGCACAATCAATTGTTGGCGGGCTGAGCGACGGAGAGCACAATGGAAGACAGGAGCTGCCAACTCGGGTACTCATTTCAGATGACAATGCAATCAACCAGGACCTTTGGGTCCCGTGTAAGAGACGCTTCTTTCTCCTGGGCCACGCAGGCCCTTTAACATGGCGTTGTTACAGCGGGATTTATATCTGTCGAAAAATTAGTCAATGAAAAAAAAAAAAAAGGTTGATTGAAGAGCTGTGTATTAATTGCGTTGAAAGACAGCAGTATTGGATGCTTACACGGTACCATTCGCATTGACATTTTCACCGTCCAGAATGAGAGCCCGAATTTACGGCCATGCGGTTGCAGTGGCCGCAAGATACGCGTCAAGAAATGCTGACATGCTGGCGGCTCTCTTTTAAGGCATTGCAAAAAATGAGTGATGCTCCATTGAAGAATGAATATTCAGGTCGGTTGTTTTAATGAAATTGCTTTAAACCTCACATCATGTTTACAAATACGTTAATTGGCCACAAAAGTAGCTGATTCGCCGAGTGGGCGTTGACGTCACGAGGTTGAGTGACGTCTCCGAGTTGGCAGGTGCTCTGGCAGAGGTAGTTGGCAGGTGGTAACTCTCGGCGCTGATTAATTACAAGAAGTGCGCTGTCATTAGACCACGAGACATGGCCAGTTTGCAGGGACGCTGGCCTTTGGCAGATGGTCTGGCCACATGACCTGTCGGAACGCGGTGGGGAGGTCAGCGGCTGTTGGGGGCTGCGCTTGGCTATGTGTAGCCGTGTCTAGACTGTCAGGTTTGAATGGAGCCAGAATCAACTCCGTGTGTGTGCAGCGTAGTTGAAAAAGAACCCGAAGTCGTTGAGCTGAATCCACAATCTACTTTATAAGTGGCAATAAATAAAGTGGCAACGACAAGTACAAATAAGTACAAGCAATACCAGAATGTGATGGGGCCGCGCAGCAAAAAATAACCACCGGAAAACAACCCCGATTTCCCGGGTTGTATCCACAGCTTACTAAAAGTGTTTCTGCTGCCGCCGGGAATACACAGTCGTCACCAAGTTTTTCTACAGCAGCAGCCGCTCCATCCAAGCGACTAGGGAGGAAACGAGGATGGGATCGACCTCGTGGTCCACAAAACCGGAGCTGGAGCCGGTGTGGATCACATCTGGCCAGCAGTCCTCCGGAAAAAACGCCGTTGACAACCGATGGCAATGAACCACAGTTTACACCTGGAACACTCCTCCGTCGTCAATGTCACCGCTTAAATCTGATGCATACACACCACGTGGGATTGGCTAAGACAAAATTGGTGGGACAAGCGTTTTGAAACAAAAATGTGATAATAGATTATTCCCTGACAGATTGAACATTGGACCTGTAGGTGGCATACGGGATATGTCTTTGTGTGCGAATTCAGATATACTGCGTGTACTATTTTATAGGCCGAGATTGGGAGTCGTTATGTTTGTGGAAGATAATTTTGCGCAGCAGACGCATTCTCCTGTTGCTTCGTCTTAGCAATGAAGTGCAAGTGGGAAAAAGAACTCCAGTTGACATATCGTTTGTTTGCTGATTAGAACGAGGATCTCGAATCAGACAGTATTAAAAGGTTATCACATAACCACAGGCTTATCAATACTTGTGGCTCCATATGGAAGCCGCCGCTTCAAATGGCGGAGCTTTAACCTTATGGAAACCTAGTTATAACGAGCGAAGGCACCCGCCACAGTTGCTCGGCGGATAAGATGCTCGCCTACTGAATCCGAATACCCGATTTCGAATTCACTGCGACTGCTCTTTCTCTTTTTGTTTTAACGCGCGAGTGCTACAAGGAGGCATGGTCACTCAATGTTCCTTCATGGGCTCCATCACTCTCTCTGCTGGCTGGCGAACTTGAGAGACCCGTCGTGGAGACTCGCGCGTTGGAGTCGCTGTACTGGACTTGGTTTGAATTTCCTGCTCGAGGTCACCTGGTTGTGACCGTAAAAATAGTTTAGCAAATCAGATCGGCGGAACGAATAAGATTGGTCAAGGCTCTTGTCGAGATTGGTCTAGGCTCTTGTCGGTGGTGGTGAGCGTATGAGGGCTTTCACACTAAAAATGCCCGTACCTGCCTTTTCACGGCACAGCGAGGCATCTGTATCGGTAAAAATATAAGAGCGAAAGGACCTCACGTGGTCCTGCAACAATTGTGGCCTTGCAATCTGTATAACGGCGTGGGGTTCTAAACCCTATCATCGTAGTGTTTACTGACATCCAGAGTGACAAGTCTAGCAAACTGTTTACTGTTGAGAGTGTTAGCTTTTACAGTTGCTAACGCGGAAGACGAAGAATGTGCAAGAGGATAGATGAACGGACTACAAGTTACAGTTAATAAAGTTTAATATACAAATACACACACTGTGCAAGGGTAAAATACTAAGCACGATTTCACACAACGAACCGCTCGCGCACACGCTCGGACACACACACTACCCGCTTCGCCCGTTTTCCGCACTCCTCTCTACGCACAAAGAGGGTGCTCTGCTCTTCGTCAAAGTTGACAGTCTCGCACTTGAAAGTTGAAAGAAACATAAACACGCCCCGAAAACACAGAAACACACAGAGAGAAGAGACGTACACGTGCAAATGTCCTCTTCCGAGAAACGTCGGGGTGGGAGCCGTCCCGTGTCCTAGCCAAGGTCGCTTCCTCGGAATTGGAACACTGCTTCGGACCCCTCCCGCACAGGGACTCTCACACAAAGAAGGACCTCACCCCCCTTTCGTAAAATAAGAGGAATGGCCATTAGAGAAGTGAACACACAGAAAGAAACGGACGCCCGCTACACTTGCTTACAAGAGCTAACTTGGCGAATCTCTCGAGGTCAGTACGTGCGTGCAAAATGAGTGGTCCGGCCTTAAAACAATTTGATGCGGACTCAGTAGATCATTCGTAGAAATGAAAGAAATGAAACTGCTGTAATAGACCATTTTCACCAATATTGTTAGGTTCTGGGTTAAAAAAAAAAAAAAAAGGCAGGGCGTGTATTGGCAGTGTGTAAACTGAAATTCCATCATTTATTTTTAGGCAACTAAAATATTTTAGCAAGAAAATGCTCATATGGTGTCCAAAGAGCGCTAATAGTTACACGGGGACAGTGCGTCCTCGGGAGATTCGTTATACAAAATTTATTCATAGAAAAAATTTATTCATAGAAGTAAACTTACTGGGGCCGGGATCGGCTGGAAGAAGACACAGCACAATTTGCGATAGTTCAGGCATAGGGACCTTTATAGTTATTTGAGTTGCATGTGAATGTAGCTGTAGAGGAAAGAGAAGATCTAAATCGACTGCCCAGGCAACACGCAAAGCCCTCCAATGCTTTGGTGGTTTTGGCAGGCGACTGAACTAGGAATTCTATGTCGACAGCCGGCGGAATCACTTTTTCTTTTCTGCTCGTCTTGAAATTAAACAAAACTCGTCTATTTTCTGATTTTCAAGACATTCATAATGTCTTGTACTATACTCCTCCATCGTGTGAGAGACTGCGTGATTAAATGTAGCTGCAATGAACCAATTTTCCCCACGTGTGCCACCAATCAGTCCAACCAATTTTTGGGACATTGATTAATGAAGATTTTATTCCAAGCTGTTTTTCGGCGTCTATAGGTAGACATGTAATCAGCATTCCACCAATTATTGGCGTTGCATCCTCGTTTACCCGAACAAAAACAAAAATTAAAGCAAAACAAAACAAAACAAAAATCCTAGAGGGCACTTTAAACCTTTAAAGTGCGATGATGCGAAAGCCTTTCTAGCGCGGTGGATTGTAGCCCTCCACTAAAGCACTTCTATCTCCTTCTCCTTTTACTCCCACCTTCCTCCCTTTCTTTACGTCGTGGTACATGTGTCCGCAGAGAATCGTGACAGTTACTGCGCCTTTTCTATCCTGAAAATCCATTTCAAGCGCCACTGATGCCTGTTGTATACTAACGCCTCCTAGACATCTGGGTCTGCTTCTGTTTGCTGTGTGGTGCGGCATTCAAGGAAGCGGCAAATGAAAGGCGCCGCACGGAAGCTTGGATCGGACGCCCGGCGAAGTCAGCTTCGTATATGCATGAATCGCCTGGTGACGTCATGACCTGTCGTGACGGTACATCGCGCACCCCTTTTCGAACACAACCAGCATTTCATTGAACGCATCGAAGTTTACCAGCGTTTTATAATTCGTTTACAGGAAAGGAAAGGCGCAGTATCTGTCACTCGCAGGAATCCCACTATCATCCTCACAGCAGACAAGGGTAATTATGAAGAGCGTTTCAATTATTGTCTTGTTCTGTCGGATTTTGCTACACAAGCCAATAAGTACGAACACAAATGTTAGATCCTTTGGATGACACTCGGCCTCTTCACCACCTGCATTGTATTTATTTTGTAAATAAATGTATTCTGTTTTGGAAAAAAAAAAATCCGAGGCGTGATGCAGTTGGCAAAGCGCTGGGCTGAGGGTCCAAGGGATGGAGGTTCGATCTTCGGTGGAGGCAAGGTTTAGTTAATCATTTTTAACTATCTCCCTAAAAAGTGTGACACCCTCTTCCGTCAGCTCCTGCTGACAACGATGAGGCATTAAAGCCTTTCGTCTTAAAAGTCTTTTGGTCGGCGGTTTCTGAAGCTAAGTATATATACGTGACGTTGCAATAAAAAAATATATCAACATTTTTGGGTGCCTTTTAAAGCGGCTGTATGAAGGAGCGCTGTAGCCAATTGGAGATAAATTTTTCACGCCACCTTGAAACTAATCGGTAGGTGGTCGCTGTTTGTAGCGGAATCAATAGGCGCCCAAGACGTAACAGAGACTCCAGGGAAGGAAATGGTGAAGTCAGAGAAGCAACTGATTGCGCAAATTTGAAAGGATTCCTGAAATGTTACAAAGTTGGCATCACAAGCATAGTCAAATTGTCTAGATCCGAAGCGATCTGTTCGGAACCCATGTCATGTGCTGCCAATTAAAATCTTCAAGGGGTAAAACATGACATCGGCATCTAGAAATAAGTGAGTCAAGAGGCCGAGTATCGTTCACGTCTGATGTAAAATATACATTATGTACATTAGGCTGGGGCTGGCCTGGGATATACAGATCGACTGAAAAAATCTCGTATTGATTGTATACGCACACTGAAAACACATACATGTAATGTGACAAAAGTTTGACGAAATGGAAATGAACAAACCGCCCTCTCTTGTTGGCCGATCAAGCCTGAGCGATGGAAAATGTTCCACATGATGGCTAATATATATGGGTGACCGCATTTTCTGTAGTGCAATCAAATCTGGCGTAATCTGATTTGCATAGAGAATTTAATTGCATTGAAGCTGATTAGATAGAACTGCATTTTCCATGTAATAATATCAACGATCCTATATTAGCGAGAGTATACTGGTCTTAGCATTTTGTGCCAGCATTATTTTTCTTTTCCTTCGACTGGAAATAAGATTGACCGGCAATATTCAAAGAAGACTCGCTCAGTTTCTGAGCACGGATATCCCGCTCCATTTCACTGCAGTCGACCGAGGTTGCGTCCATAACGTTAAGTATAGAGCATTCAGAAGTCACTGATTTTGACTTTGAACGTGTGGAGCGCAAGACGTGACCAGACGAGATGGAGAAACTGCTGTAGTCAAATAAAACAGGAGTGAAGCGGTAGACACCTGCAGTAGATCAGGCATCTGATTTGCTATGACTTGCGAAGTGCCCGTGGATAAGGTTTTCATAATCTGTTCCATTGCATTTGCGATAGATTTTTTTTTTGAATTGCTGCTGTGATTCTTCGCCACCAACTAGAATTCATTACGATTGGGCATCGGGCTGCCGCACACGCGGAGCCTGAAAATAGCGGCAGAAGATTCTCGCCGCGTGCATCGCTTTTATCCATAAGCTTAAGTATCTGAATCCCCTGAGATCATGCAGGAGAGTGAGAAGGGTTAGATGAGTGGGCATCACCACACAAATAACAATTTTCTTGCTGTTATGGACATTCATCCCTGCAGTGACTCTCCCCACATGACAGCAAAGCAATCCATATTCGCAGGCTCTGTTGCTGCGCCCAAATCTCCAGCAGCTATGGCCTATGGCCCTTTCAGTGCAATGACTACACTTTTATCTCTGAAAGGCACGATGACTCTGCAAGCGTGGCTATGACTAACTCCGTGGGAATATTCATTCCGTCGACATTTTTTGTGCATTGAATTGGCAGCAACCACGCCTACATGCGGATAAAAGGTTCTGGAGAGTTAGTGAAGAGGTCAGTGGAAAGTGGATCCCGCGGAACAAGCCTTTGGAACACGTTGAACGAGGGGGTATGAATGCGCTTACCGTGTGGCTAGCGAAGGAGATACAGTTAAGTACATCCTGTACAGATTCATTGTCCAGTGATCTGCCACACATCATAGATCCGCATGTAGTGAGGCAATGTACTTCAAAGGGCTGGCCGTGCTGCCTCCGGGTTGCTCAACCGGATAGCGCCTCCATGCGTTCGCATACATATACTTTGCAATTAGCTTAATCCCCGATCTCTTAATTTGCACTTCTGTATTCTCACGCATACTCTTAAGCAAACAATCGTTAATTATCACATTATGTGAAAGGCCATTCGGTACAGAGGTAAAGTTCCGTGTAACAATTCCGTGCGAGCGTACAGTTCCGGCCATAATAAGAGAGAGCACGAATAGGCGATGAAATATTTTGTCACACGTAACCAAACGAATGTTAGCAAGTACCTTACACATATTTAAGCACATGCCACTGGTGTGCCCACGTGTGGACCCGTGTAACCACTGTATTTTCTAAGGAGGGAGAAAATTTCAAACGCGAGAAACATGCTTCATAATATCATGGCCGCACCTGTACCTGCATGGCCTAAGGCTAGCGTGTCTCACTAGGAATGCAAGAATCCTTTAGTGTTCGATTCCCCTCATCCATTTATCTGAAATGAGAAGCAGGCTTGACAGATCCTGCCAAATCGGCCATATCACGTGGCCGCGTGGCGTGGCACAACCCTACTACCAATCAAGAGTCCGGGAATGCAAATCTAACAAGTACCACTTGCCAGAGCCATGTCAGTGACTTCTCGCTCACAACACCAGCGCTAACAACACCGACGACAGATTTTCTGGAAAACGGGGCCGTTTTTTAATATCAGGCTTCGACAAACAGAAAATAACTTTACAGAAAGTATTGTAAAAGCCGCCTACTCCTAACTAGTACGGCCTTGCCACGCTAAAATTCTCTGAGCGCAACCAACGGCGCCTTAACACTGTAGCGTTAAAATATATCATTTGTGAGTTGATCCCGAGATAGAGAGGACGACCGTGAGGAAAGCCCCTGGCTAAGGCAAGGGGTTGGCATTAAAACTTCGTCCTTCACCTAATCACCCTGGAACTAAAGGCCCTCATAAACTAAATGTGATGTGATCTTGGGAAGATTGTCTCCTGCCTCCTTCCCTGCGCCTTCCCACGGCTTTCGACCCTCTTGTTGACCGAACGCAGCCACGTGCATTCGTACTATTTTTTTACTGCTTGTTGGGTTGCTACCTCCTTTCCTGCGGTGCCAAATAGCGTGCGCGGAGCACACAAACAGCACTTTTCGCTACGTTCAAAGCCTCTTACATGCCGTTTCAAGCATAATCCCTACTTCAACATGCCGGTCGTGTTGCTACGCTTTCAAATGCAGCACATGTGCAAGTCACGGCAAGCGGATATTCAAGATCATCATAATCAGCCGGACTACACTTAGTCCAGGGCGAAGACCTCTCCCATTTTACTCTAATTAACCCGGTATTGTGCTAGCCGCATCCATTTGGCCCTTTCGAACTTCTTAATCGCATCCGTACACCTGACTTTCTGCCACACTCTGCTACGCTGCCCTTCCCTTGTTCCTTTGGTGTCGTTTACCATTTTTGACCATAGGTTATCCCCTCTCCGCACTACATGTCCTGCCCATGCCCATCTCTATTTCCACTACAATGCCATTCCCTCGAGTTATTTCTCCGGCTCACTCTGTATATTTCCTATCTCTTAATGTTACCCTTACCATTTCTGGTTCCATAGCCCTCTGTGTTGTCCTCAGCCCTCTTTGCTGGCCTCCACGTTTCAGAAGCCCCATAGGTGAGTACAGGTAAGATGCAACTATTGTATACTTTCCTCTTGAGCGATGCCGGTAAGCTGCTTGACAGAATCTGCGACTAATTGCCAAATGCGCTCCATCCCAATCTTATTCTCCTAGTTATTTTCCTTTCATGGTCCGGATCTGGGATTGCTACCTGTCCTAAGTAGACATATCGCCTACCACTTACAGTGCTTCACTACTTATTGTAAACTACTGTTTCTTCCCGAGGCTGTTGGACATTACCTTAGATCTTCTGCATATAAATTTTAGGCCTACCTTTTTGTTTTTTCTATCTAGGTCATCAATCATTCTTTGTAGTTCATCCCCTAAGTTACTTAGCAAGGGAATATTGTCATCAGCGAGTAGTAGATTACTGAGGTATTCTCCATCAATCCTTATCCCTAACTGCTCCCATTTCAAGCCTCTGCATACTTCCTTTAAGCAAGCTGTGAATAGTACTGGGGAGATGCGTCCACTTGCTATGCCCCGCGTAGAGGAAGCCGCGGTTTAAATGCGAAAGGAGAAACGGTGGCACAGGAGGAGGAGGTAAATGGCGCTACCTTTAGTTCATTGAGGGATTTACTTGGAAGAGGATAAGGCACAGACAAAGTAGGGAGAATTTGGGCCGCTCGATCATCTCTCTCTGCTGCTGCCATTTTCTTGTTATCCGCTTTTCTACTTCACACCTCCTTTCCTCTTACTTGTGAAATTTTGGTGTACGCGTGACGGAGAGCATGGCACTATATTATCTATATGAATATACATATAGCTAAATCTTCTGCGCGCTGATGCCGTTGCAAAGACTTCCACGCAAAGATTTCTTATCGCTGTATTTTCTTATAATGACCTATATGATATATCAAAGCTGTCGTTAATGTCATTGGCAATATACTGTCCCACGAAACTAAATAGTGCGTTTAGCAGAAACGGAATAAAAAAGAACCTAAAGAAATGAAGCATTAAAACTATGGGAAAAGCGCTATATGTGATGTGGCGTAAAAGTTGTCCTTATAGCGCATTTTGTGCTCGCATCATGATTTTATGTGCATCTGGTGCCGATATCGATTATGGTCTGGCGCAACATTTTGGACCGCAAATTCGCTTCGCGTTTGGAACGCACGCTGCCGGGCCGCGGAACTTGCCGCATCACGACCGCAATTAGCGAGCCCGATAAACCCTGTAATTGCGAAAGTTCACCGGCCCGGCCGCATGCGTTATACACACGCGGAGCAAATTTGCGCGCAGAAAGCACTTCAAACGGGTCGGTCTTTCCAGTGGAGCTCTTTCAACGCGATGGCGTGAAATTCCAGGGGTCGGCGTGGCCGCTTCCGAAAAATCACGGGCACGCCGTTGGCAGGTGGTAGTTGGCAGGTAGTACGGCCGGGCACTGATTGGCCGGTAGGTTGTGTGACGTCACGACAGAAGATAACGTGTCCGAGCTAGTTGTCAGGCGCTGCCATTCAGGTAGCTATTTTGCAATGAGAGGGTGATACAGGAGTTCAACCCACCGGGACCCTTGCATGCTGATTAAGACGCGCTGTACTCATAGGCCACGCAGGCATGCTCATACTGCTTACTGCTTTAAGGTGGGGCTTTATGTCTACAGTGTTCTGCAACTTCATCGTATCCGTTTTGAAAAAATTCTCCCGCCTCAACCGGAGGCTGACTTGCGCTGAAACTGCCCGGAAAGTTTTCGCGTTGTTCGCTTCTTCACGAGGTAAGTTTGATTTTGGTACTTACTTCGTTTGGCCTCGCATGATGAGAAACCAGAACCGTCTGCGACGAGACTGAGCAGCAAAAAACGCAAACGCCAATTTTCCACAGTTTCCAGCAAAAGGCAGCTGTGGCGTCATTTCGCGTCGCTGGAGGAAAGCGCTGCAGTTCAAAAGGGCCGAGGTAAGCCACGGCCGGTCTCGAGGGAGAGCGCGCTTCTCTTCTCGCTCTCCCTCGAGACCGGCCGTGGGTAAGCATGGCACGTTCCTGTAATTGTGCTAGATGGCGCCACCGGTGCCCTTCGGCGGAAAATTGGCGTTTGCATCTTTTGCTCCTCAGTCTCGCAGACGCAGACGGTTCTGGTTTCTCATCATGCGCGGCCAAATCAAGTAAGCACCATGGTCAAACTTGCCTCGAAAAGAAGGGGACAACAACGCGCAAGCTTTCTGCGCAGTTTCAGCGCAAATGAGCCTTCAGTTGAGGCGGGAG